>NW_017731605.1:2216902-2227616 GCF_001890085.2 Hipposideros armiger | reverse complement strand
TCTCTAAAAGCAAATAAAACTAGCCAACATTTTTTTTCTCATTTTACCACTGAGGAAACTGAAGCTTCATTTTTGTGACACAGCGTGCCAATGTATAATTCATGAGACAAAAATCTATATGGTACTTACTGTTTAATTCTTGGCTTCCTGGCTTTTTCATACTAGCCCATTTTCTATATTTTCTTCATGACAGGGTATGTATATTTATTCTTAAAACTGCACTGAGAAACAAGTATCAAATTGAGGGTGATTCTCCTTTCTCTGCAGTGTCGTGGATATTTTAATTAGTAATCCTAAAAACTCCCACAGATCATTTTTATTTTAAATTATTTTGGTGAAAAATAAGGGGAAATACATTTCCACTGTTTTAATGGCAGTTCATTGTAACTCCTCAGTGAGTGATCATGACAGAGCTAGAATTAATTTTGGAGTTATGCTTACACTTGGGATAATGTCGTTAAGCTCGTAAATGGTCTCAGTACTTTCCAGCTTTATTAGAGTGCTTATAACAGAAAGAGCATAGTACTTTCTTCCCAGTTTAATTTTTAAAGAAATATATTAGTTTTCTAAGGCTACGTAAAAATATTACTACAAATTAAGTGGCTTAAAATGATAGAAATTTAATTTTCTCATAACTCTGGAGGCCAGAAGTCGTATCATTTGCACTGGGATGAAATCAAGGTGTTGGCAGGTCAGTGCTCCCTCTGGAGGCTCTGGGAAGAATCTTTCCCTTGCCTCTTGCAACCACTAGTGGCTGGCTGCCTACATGCCTGGGCTTGTGGCCACTTCACTCCAACCTGTGCCTCTGTGGTCACATTGCCTCTTCTTCTGTGTGTATCGACTCTCTCTCTGTCCTTTTTATAAGGAAACTTATGCATTCAGTGCGCACCTGTGTAATCCAGGATATTGTCCCCTCATTGCACGATTCATTATCACACCTGCATACTTGTACACATTCCCTAAAAAACAAACAAACAAACAAACAAACAAAAACAACAACAAAAGCCTACTCTGCAGGAAATGGGAACCGAGTTTGAATACTAGTCAATTGTTAGCTTGTCGACCTTGACCAAGCTGCTTAACCTCGTTGAACTTCAGTTTCTTCATCTGAAAATGGAACTATTACATGCCTATCTCAGAGAGATTTTGAAAGAGTTAAGAGAATGGATGCTGATACAAATATTACTTTGTTTCTTTTTACTTGCATTCAGAGCTTGGTTTTGACTAGTTTGTATCTCCAGAGCCTGGTATCATCCCAGGCACATAGACATTGCCCAATAAATAAATGTTCACTGAGCAGTTATCCTCTGAAGTGTATTGTGACATTGCACTGTCATGCACTAAACCCCAGCTGGGGACTGCTTGGTAGTGGTGGCCTATCCAGAAATATCCTGTGTGTGATAGTTGAATGTCATTAACTTAGTGAACTGGGGAGATGCATAAAGAACAGAATCCCTAAGACTGGTTTCTGTGTAAATCTGCTAAGTCAAGTGCATACATGATGCAGGAAAAGAACTGTTGATCCATAAAGGGAAACGTTAGCTGGTTGTGATGAGTGTCCAGGTCTCTCTCTCTACACACATGTATGTTCTTTATAAACAGTGGATTGGTTTTTCAGCTCTTTGGTATTTTGGCCTTGTGCTTACAGTCACTGAGTGTCTGACTTCAGAGTTGGAGGTCTCTTCTCCATTTTTGTGAGGTTACCTCCAACTAGCTACTTGAGATGCTAAGCTACTTGAGAACAGCAGTTAGTGATACGGTGACATGTATCTTCTGTGGCTACCCAGTCAGCATTCGTGGGTGGTGAAAAGGGCTTGAATGCTATATGGTCCGAGTTCCTGACAACAGAGTAATGGAGCATGAGCAGTTACTGAGCCAGCCATGTCCTTGGTTAATGAGTCATTTGGCTTATAACGTTCCTGGGTCACAGACTGTCCTGAAGATATCCTGGCTGACTCATCACTGAGATGTACTGTGTCCAAGAGGCCTCCCACAGTGACCATGCATCAATCACTAAAGGAGCCAAAGAATGTGGTAGGGGCTGGTACCCAGAGAAGCTGGCAACCCCTCTCCTAAGACCCTTCACGCCCCTGCCTGGCTGCCTGGGGGAGGAGAGAGCAGTAGGGACCTTGGGAAGGGAGTGGCAAAGAGCAGCAGAGGGGGCCACAGAGAAGAGGGCTGAGTGCAGGGCAGGGAGAGCAGTGCTGGCACCAGCATAACAAGGAGGAATGCTAGGCGTGCGTCACTGAGAGCAGACTGTCAGGTCTTTGGCATTTAGGATTTGTATTTATTATAGGGGCATGATACTTAACACCTGTTATTGCTGTATTTAGGATTTCATCTAACCCTTTTGATCCTGGTGATGTTTTTTAGGTGCTCTGCTCAGATGCTTGTGTTAACACAGATCTTAGCCAGTAACTCTGTTTTCATTTGTTCCTAGTGTCAAATCAACAGTGCCTTGACTTCCTTCCACACTGCTTTGGAACTTGCAGTAGATCAGAGAGAAATCCAACATGTCTGTCTGTATGAAATTGGTAAATATGAAATGTCTGTCTAGCTTCTTGTCATGAAATAGTATGACTGCATCTATTAATGCACTCAGCTCATGTCCAGCTTCTTATCATGCAAGTAATTCCTTCTTGTGCACTTTTTCCTTATTAATGCTTTCAGTTTGTATCTTTAGAAAACGCTTGCTGCTTTTTGTACTCATAGGACTTTGTTATCGTCGCAGAAGTAATGATGCTTATCTCGCTGATTCTCATTATTTATAACAGTTTGAATTTAGTATAATAGGTGTTATTAGAGTTACTGGATGTGAAATGAGTTGATTAAAAATCGCTTGTAAATAACTTATTTGACTGCACATTAGGATTCAAAACTATTTTGTCTTCCCTTCACCAATATTTACCTGAGAAGAAAAATATGGCAAANTGGCTGCTGTGCTTTCTGTTTAAATATTATAAAATGGGATGTTCAGACTTTGAGATGCAGATAAAGGTGTTCTCTGCAATAAAATTAATAGAGGCTGGAGTGTCAACTGGAAAAGTAAGTAGCATGAATTGGGCTGACAGATGTGTAGCATATTCTGGAAGAGGCTCACCAGACAAGCATGGAAAGAACTTCTAAGATATGGATGAGAATGGATGGAAAGGAGGAAAGATGCAGAAAGAAGAGAAAATCTGATATAGAATACAGAAATAAGATGAGTCCCCCTTCTTGTGTCCTGAAGATGTAATGAGCCTTAAGTGGGAAAAGGAGCCTAATTAGGGAAAACACTTAATTCCAATGACATTTGTATTACTTTCAGTTCTTTCAGCGAGCTGTTAAAGATGAATTGTGTCGTCAGAATAACTTATATGTCCAGCCATATGCTTGCTATGAACTTGGCTGTCTTCTATTAGAAAAACCAGAGGTAAGATTTGATATATTCTCTTAAATAACATTCATCACCAAAAATGTGCAAGTGAGCAGGCACAGAGCATCCTTCATTTAAAAATAATTAAACTATTTTCTTTTCCTTAATTTCATGTAGGATGAGCCCAAGAGGCTACTCATTCTATCTGTGTTTAAGGCAATAATGTCTTCTATGGAATTAGATTTATAAATGTAACTTTTTGACAAAAATTTATTTGGGGGAAAATTCATTGCCATTTTTAGAATGGGATGCTATGATGTAGTGTGGTTTATTTGGAAGGACACAGAATTGCATTCTGATTCTCTCTCTGCCGTTTACTTTAGTGTATGATACTGGTTACGTTAACCACATCCTTCTTCCTACTCTTTAAAACAGGATAAAAAATAACTGTCTTGTCAAGTTAATAAAGATTGTAGTGAAAATAAATGAGAATGATGTGGGTGATCATTTTTTAAATTTTAGAATACCACATAATTTAAGTTGACAGTTACTATTAAGATGTATATTTAAGTACAATGGGGCAGTTTTTTAATAAGATTTTAATAGCACTGCATTTGTTTGGTACCTTCTTTTAGAAGCTCAGTAACATAATACTGGCTTTATAAAGTTCTCATTTTTAGTAAATTCAACTCAGATTTCAAATACATGGACTTTCTAAAAGTTGAGCTACATCAACAGAAATATGACTATAGCATATCCCTTAAATGTGTAGCCTGTCTTGCCAAAGATAGGCTTTAAATTGGTAAGACTTTTTATTTGAAATTCTAATTTTATGAAAATGCAAAATGCAATTTTAACAAATTTTTGTAGAAAGTCCTAAAACTATAGTGTTTAAGAAAAATTTTACCCTTAATGCAGCCTTAAAATATATACATAAAATATAACAAGACCGATCTATTTCTTGAAAAGTGAAGTTGATGTCCTCTATCAGTAACGCCTTCAAAAGGAGATACAACTTACTTCAGATAAACCTTTTCATTATCAGCAATTTTAGGTAGTTTAGTAAGACCTTAACCTAAACTATTATAACCCTTATAAGTTGTTATCCTTTATAAAATTACCATGAAGATTATGAAAATTATTAAGTAATGCTTTCATGTAAACTTATTCGCATNTACAAAATAATGATTGATATTTGTGTATATGGTGAAGTACCTCCCTTCGAATATTTGGCCCAAATCCCTTTACTCCTAATAGAAATCTACTGCCTTTTCTATCACCTCAGCTTCCTCAGCTGTCTCCAACCCTTGGCGCTCCTGTTTCTTTGGCCCTGCTAATAGCAGCCTCCCCTCTGACAAGCCGTGACCCTGTACCCTGCTTGGCCATGCCCAAAATGGGAGCACACAATCAGCTAGTTTTAGGGTGCTCAAATATAGAAGGAATAGCTAGCAAATCCACGGGCATTCCAACTGGGAATTGAAAAATGACATCTAATGAAGATAACATCTAACAACAAAAAAAGAACAGAAGTGAGTTCAATGTCATAGGAGTCAAAAAGAGGAGATCAAAGACTAGTTGGTAGAGTTTTATTATGGAGATGGGACTGAAGCTGGGTATGAAGTTCAGAGAAGAGAGAGAGCAGGTGACACAAAGGGAGTGTGATTAAGGCTTTGCCTGGGGCTTGCGGTGGGATGAGGATGGTGTGCAGACTGTCACAATCTTACCATCCTCCAAGGCTCAGCTCAACTCCTAGCTCCTCAAAGCTTCCATGACCACTCCAAAGAGAAACGATCCCTTTTCTTTCTGAATTTTCCCCCAAAGCACTTTGGTTCTCCTACTCCAGTGGCTCTTATTATTATATGCACGGTACCTGTATGTATATCTTATCTCTCCAGCCGAAACTGACGTTTTTCTTCTTCACATTCTGGCTGGTTGCTTGTAGGTAGTGGGTGGCCAGTGAACATGTGTAGGACTTTCATGGCTTTCTTTCCGGGCACAGGGATAGCCTTCTTCCACCATGAAGCTTTCAAGGTCCTCTTGACTCATTGTTTGTGCCTAGATTCTTTTTTACTCCACCTCCTGAGCATGTGGGCTCCAACTAGACTGGACACTGTGACAATAGCTGGGGATTTTATTGCGTGTGAGACTATCTCCACAACAAGAAGGGTGGGACCATGGCATTCCCATATGTCCCCCTGTTCTCCCAAAGCTCTAGGAACCCAGCACATGGGAAGTAGTTGTTGAATAAATGGAATAACGATCAGCAGGATGGTCTAGTCCTTGTGTAACAGTTTTTTAAAATATTTGCTCCCTGTTTTCCTTAGGTAACATTTCCAAGTACCATCAACCTAGGTAACCTTTAGTAGCATTTTCCCCCTAATGCTTAAGAACTACAATGATGATTTCTTACAGTTTGTCAGGGAGCCACTGGTGATGTGGATGGGGCACAGATTGTCTTTAAAGAAGTTCAGAAACTCTTCAAAAGGAAAAACAATCAGATTGAACAGTTCTCAGTGAAAAAGGTATGTTGAAGCCTACTGATCGGGAGTATTATTTATGATGGGCATTTTTAACCAACACTACCTTGCATAGATTTTAGGAAATCATATTCAAAGCTGGCAACTTACTTGCTGTGCAGAATGCAGTTTACCACTGTGGTAAGACGTTTACTCCCATGGTCCTACTTGTGCTCTGAAAGAAAGTGCTTATTTTGCTGCAAATCATTAAAACAGTTTGTTTGGGGTTTTGTTTGTTTTGTTTTGACTGAGTAGAAATATTACAGACTGTAGAGCTCATGAGCATATCTGCCGAGTGAAAGCATCTGTCTAAAGTTAGGAAGTTTCAGAAGAATACAAATAGGCAGACCCTAGGCAAGAGATACAGGCTGTTGGTTCTCAATATAATGAACACATCACATTTTGACCTAATAAAAAATAAAATAGTATGCATCAAATACATCAGCAGAAAGGCCCAGGGCTATAGGGACAATGTCCCCCAATTCTACACTTTTAAGAATAAAATGTAGCTGAATTACTGTGGGTTGGTTACATTACAACTTTTCATATCTTGAGTTTTCTGTGATTTTAATTTTATAAGTTTTATTGAATGAACACTTAATGACTTGGAATATAAACTAGATTGTAATGAGGAATGCCACTGAGAGCATTGTGACTCATGAGAAAAATAAAAATTCAATAAAGCCATAACTAAAAGGCATCTAGCATTACATCCTCCATATAAACCCAATGAGTTATTTGTCCCCCAGCTTTGATAAATTCCTTTTATTTAAACAGAAACAAAGCTAGATTCATTTCCAAATTTTCAGAATATACCCTGGATCTTGATAGTAGATTGATTTAAATAATGAATGGAAGTTGCATCTCCCCAGCATATTAAAAATTGGAAAGCAAAAATTTTTCATAGAGAAAAATGTTCATTTCTCGCTTTGGAGGAGGGGGTTGTTTGTGTGGAATATGAACTGAGCCTTTTTAAATGTCTCTGATGTATATTTTTTTATTTGAATTTGGTTTTTAAAAAATGGAGCCTAATCATTCTAACTACTTGTAGGCTGAGAGATTTCGGAAACAAACGCCGACCAGAGTGCTTTGCGTGCTGGCCTCCATCGAAGTGTTGTACTTGTGGAAAGCCCTTCCAAACTGTTCCTTCCCCAACCTACAGAGGATGAGCCAAGGTAAAAAATAACAAAACANGTGATGGGAATTAAAGGGGAAATTGGGATTCAAAAGGCAATCTGCTCAGAGAAGGAAGAAGACATGAAGAGCCAGGGGAGGCCGTTAACACCTGTCAGGTGGGGCCCTGTGATGCCTGCCACTTGGTTGCCTGCTGTGGACATAAATGTCTTCCTTAATCTTTTTAAAGAAAAGTACACACTCGAAGATTGGGAGCCACCCACTAACCAGTATTATATTTTCAATGCCCGTTATGATTAGGGAGGGGAATGAAGTAGAGTCCAGTGGAAAATGCTTTTTATGTAATCTAACCTCCTCTGGAGCTCTGTTTGGTTAGCCATAAGGTAGAATGGAATGTGTTTCAAGGAACTTGAGTTAAAAGACCCAGCTTGTGACTTTTTTCGGGCACCATTTCAAGGCCTGTGGCAGTGTAGAACGTCAGAGCTGAAGGAAACCTAGAAATCATCCAACCCAACACTAGGGCCTTCAAGCTTAACTCTGGAGAAAAGTAGCGAACTCAGAGCTTAGGCTGCTTATTCAGGTTCAGTGCTACCTCCTACCTACAGTTTGTATTTAATTCAAATCTTGCCCTTTTATGTTACATGATGGAAATAATTAGCTCCACTTTTTACTCTAAAATATGGCAACTTTTTATCATATCCCACAGAATCTGATACTGAAGTTTCTGGAAGTATAGATCCCCCTCATCCCTATAGTTAAAATGGCAAGTCCAAGATGACACAATTGCTTTTTGATGCACCTCATACCAGAATTGTGTTTTTGTGGCAACAGTATCATACACAGGAAAGAGCATCAGCCTTCGATCCTCAGCAATTCCCTCTTTTTAGCTGTGTGGACTTGAGCAAGTCACAGGACCTCTTCCTGCCTTAGGTTTTCTCCTTGGTCAAGTGTGCACCTCACCAGCCACCTTTGCAAGGAAGTAGCGGGATTAGAGAGAATTGTATCCACATGCTTGGCCACACAAAGGGGCTCAGGGGATAGGAGATATTATTACAAGAATGGGGATAAAATTCCTTGCATTTTTGTTGCTGCTAGTCCTTACCAGAATGACAGACTAATGGTGTTTAGATCTGGAAAAGATGGGGTGCTTTCTCAGCTCCGCTACCAACCTGCAGAGGGAGGGTGGGCAAGTACTTAATTTCTGACTGGCTTGCTTGCTGTCTTCTTCTTAAAACAGTTTGAGAATTAATAGACTCCTTGATGAGCAAGTGAGTGCTTTAAGACTTTGCGTAATGATATTGCTTTTTGTGTGTCTGCGCCTGCTCTGGAAAAGCACTGCTGGGCTTGGGTTAATCTCACAGCTGTAGGAGACAAAAATGGAGAGCTGTCGTAGAACTCTCTATGTCCCTTTTTTCTGTGCTGTGTAATTGGTTGTGAAATCAGAAGTGCCTTGTCTTACTCAAAATGTCACATTGAACATATTTAAGAGAAAAAAGAATTTTTTTAAGTTTTCACGTACTTTACATTCAACACTTACAGAGAAGGATAACGGGATCAGACTGGATTTATAGCTGAGAGATAGGATGTGAAGCTCACTACAGTACTTGAGGATTGTATACTAACGGTATTTCTTTCATAGGTTGGTGCAGCATGATAGAGCTGAATTTCAAGGATGCATTTGATTCCTTTGAGAGGCTAAAAAACGAGTCCAGATGGTCCCAGTGCTATTATGCTTATTTAACTGCAGGTGAGTAGACCTCTTGTACCATGATCTAGTGCACACGTGTCGGCAGATTTACGGATGAGGGCAGGAGGATGCAGAAGTTGTGTTCTTTCTCAATTTTCTCAGCTAAAAAAAATTACCCCATTAGTGATTTGTGCAGCCAAATAAATAGCAGTGTAATACAGTGTCACTGACCCAGCAGAACATGGGGCATTTCAGTAATATGCACCTTGCTCCTTCCCCGAGGTCCCCCTCCTGGCTGGTTTGTCACATGCTTTGTCTTGGAAATGCTTATTGCAAGGTTCTCTTTGTTTTTGTGCATTTTGCCCGAAGCAGCCTCAACTGTACCCCTCTCCTTTATTTTCTAAAATTTATATTTTTTACTTTATTTTGAATTTAAAGAGTATTTAAAATTTGCACATGTCTTTTTCATTGTGCTATTAATATCTTTGGATTGTTAGTCCCTGGTTACCAAGTGCATAGATTTTGAGTAGTCTGCTCCAACCTTGTTTTACCTGTTAACCCTGCTCTATTCACAGTGTAATTTTGCAGAGCACGAGGTATTTCAACACTGCGTGTTATTATGTAGAAGTACCTGTAATTTCTGATACGGCTATGAGGGTTTCTTGCCTTTTTGCCCTTGTATGAGGAGATAGTTAAAGATGTACTGCCACCTGGTGGACAAAAGGGTTGTCTGTGTCTTGAGAGAAATAAGAGCCATTGTGATGTAGAATTGTAGAGGTCAGAATTGAAGAAACCCAAGTGGTGGTTGTACATTTTCTGCCTCTAATGATGAATTCTCCATATATAGCAATATAAGTGATGCTTTTACTTAAAATTCAAGTAAATTTAAAAAAACTAATCCAAACATTATTTTAAATATCTTATGTCTCTGAATAATGAATTTGAATTTAATGAAACACCTCCTGTCATTCTATCCCCTTAACTGAATATTTAAAATAATGATTCAATTAACAGTGACCAATATGTATATCCTGGTGTTCCTAAGCTGCAGTCCATTAGCAATCTGGATGAAACCCCCTTATCCCCACACTCCTTACTGCAGTCCCCACAGAGCATCCGTTTTCATATAGCTCTGTAGCTTGTCTGAATAGGATTATTTTCAATATACTGATTAGTATACCCTGTCTCACACTTTAAGAATTGTTTTACAGAATTTTCAATCATCTCAGATGAAAGCAGCAGCTATTTATTGAGCAGCCTCAGCAGACCAACACGTTGAGTGGTGAATGAATCAAAAAAGAGAGGCCTATACAACAACACAACAATTTTTAACATGTAATTGGGTCAAATAATCAATTGTGGGCAGCTACCTCTTTTTTCATCTTTTTGAAACTAGAACATGAAGAAATTAATGCACAGTGAGGCTATATAGAGGAGTATTCATCCTCCAACTATTGGAAATCTCAGGATTATACAAATTGTATGAGATGATAAAGCATGGAAGACTCTAGTCTCTGCCTCTGCAAGGGGACTTTGTGCAGATGGTAAGATATGAGGTATGATCGAAAAATACGGTGAATGTTTAAATTTTAGAAAAATGTATTACAGTAAAAGATACAGTGCCATTAATCTCCCTCAGAATACTCCCCCTCACTTCAAACACACTTATCCCATTGTTCTTGCCACTTTCTGAAGTAGTTCTGGAAGTCCTCTTTCGTGAGTGTCTTTACTTCATCCTCCATCATGACAATGCTCTGTGTCACTCATCACTTCTGGTATGGCAATTTCTGTCAAATAAAAACATTACAGTGTGTCCTCATCCACTTTATTCACTGAATCTGGCACTGCATGACTTCTGGCTCTTCCCCAAAGTCAAAATGACCATGAAAGGAAAACATTTTGAATCAATTCAGGACATTCAGACAGCCACGACAGCACAACTAAAGACACTCATGAAAGAGGACTTCCAGAACTGCTTCAGAAAGTGGCAGGAACGATGGGATAAGTGTGTGCAAAACGAGG
>NW_017731605.1:2206357-2212284 GCF_001890085.2 Hipposideros armiger | reverse complement strand
CTGCCTCACCTGGAAAGAGCGCAATGATAACACCAACATGGGCCAGTGAAGCAGCGTCCTCCACAACTAGACTGAAGAACAAAAGGACAGCAACGTGTCTGTTCCCCTCCCCCAACTCCCCAATAAAATCTTTAAAAAAATAAAAAGAAAGAAAAAGAAATACTATGACATTTCTCCTGAAGGTTTTATGGCACTTTTGATTGATACTTTCTTGTCTGGCAAATTCCTTAGTTTGCTCCACACTGCAACCTAAGAAGGTAGGAAGAGCAGACAACATTGTCATACCCATTTTATAATAAGGAGCCTGAGACTCGGGACAGTTAGGTGACTTGCCAGCTCCCACAGGGGCAGGTGTGAGTGCTGCTGGTCTGAGAACAACACGCTGAGTAGCAAAGCTTTATCCTTCACAAAGCTTCATCTTCCCAGGAGTGGGAAGATATTTAAATCATGCAGCTAAAAGTATGATTGTTAGATGAGGCTGCCGTGTTAAAATACAAACACATACGTTCCAAAAGATAGTTTCATAGAAAGTAATTATCTTTGGAAACTTATTCATATGTATCCTGTCTTTTTCAGAAAAGATTTAGCATTAATATTTTGGCTTATTTAAAAATAGTTCTAGTCACTGTAGAAAATTTGTCAGATTTCTCTACAGTCGTACTGGGTTTTGATTCAATACAGCATTATCCAGTGAATCACATACCTTCATCATCAGACTTCCCTGCAGATGCCACCCTCAAAGGCCCAAACTTTTGTCGTTCTTGATATTCCAGAGATCAAAGTAATGCAACTCCAAAAGAAGTTGAGTGCAGAGGCCCCATTAAGTAGAGCAGGTGTGTTACCCTCCAAAGGGGGCTACTTGAAGGGAAACGAAATTTTCTTGGATGTGCAAGTCCTGCTGTGTCCATTTTAAAAGGATATGCATAACTTTAAGCGCATTCCTAGTTGTTGATGGAAGTCTAGAATATCGACCAGTGTCTAATTCAAAAGAGCAATGAAGAATTTTAAGTATTCTTCTTAGTGTACAAGCACAGGATCATGTATTTTGAGAGGATTCAAACACGAATGCAAATATAAAACTGGCAGGCACAAGAATGATTATCACTTAATGGAACTAAATATTCTCTGAACACCTTTCCAGGTGTCAAATAAACAACAAAGATGTCGTCGTGTAGATGGAGGCAGGCTCCGAAGTAAAGATGAGATAATTCTTTAATGTCTTTGTTAAAAAGTGAGCCTGGGTTTACAGTCTATTGATTAGATTATATCATTCCCCCATGTTAAGCAGTAATGATCCAAGTCAATTCAACCATATAGAGTACAGTGAAGATCTTTGTAGAGAAAGGTTACGTTTCAGGTAAAACTGGTAGTGGGTGAATAGTGATCATATTCAACTCATCAGAGTACTCATCTGCAACTGCCTTCATCAGCAGAGCTAGTTGGATTCTTGTACCCTTGTCTTCTGGTTTCATTCCTAGCCCTTCCCCCATGCATCACCTCTCCAGTGCATTTTAAAGATTTTCTGTGTATTCTCAGCACAGCACCCAGAGTGATACTATTAAACTAAGTCATATCATGTCATTTGGCAGCTCAGAACCCTCTATGGTCTCACTTCATTCAAAATGAAAGCCCAAGTCCACTCAGTGGTCCGCAACGTCCTACAGTCTGCGCACGCACGCGCACGGGCACACACACACACCCCTACCTCCTCCAGTGCCATTGCCTCTCACTACTACTCTTCCTCCTTGCTCACCAGGCTCCAGCCACACTCCTTCTTACTGTTCCTTAATACACCAGGCACATGCTGACCTCAGTGCTTTTGCACCAGCTCTTCTTCCTGCCTGCAAACGTTCCTCCAAACATCCACATGTTTGGCTCCTTCACTCAAGTCCTTTAGATCTTTACTAAATGCTACCTTTTCAGTGAGGCATAAACTACCTTTCCGACACACAAACATGCCCTCATTCCCCTTCCTGGCTTTATTTTTTTTACCTTAATACACCTCTTTAACATACATTTTTTTACCTATTTGTCTTCTGTATTGTCTCTCCACAAAATGTCAGCAGAAATGTTGTCTGTTTTGTTACTGCCGTATTCCAAGCACCTACAACACCTAGCACATAGTAGGTACTCAGTAAATATTGAGTGAATAAGTGAGTGCATGAACTGCATCCCCCTTTCCTTAATACTGCTGCCTTAAGGTCACTTGAGTGACTTTTATATGGAGGTATTCCCAGCCTAGTTTTTGGGGGCAACTCCTATTTCTATAGGTTCAGATTCTATTCTTTATATTTACCCCTTGTCACTCTACCCAACTCTTCTAATTACTTCCAATATCTTGTTCTAATACACACACTCACACATATATTTGTATGTGTGTGTATATACAAAAATGTTTATAAAATTTTATCAAATCTCAATATCTCTATTGGTCCATAGAAATGATTACTACTTCTCCTCTTTTATTCGCTCCAGTCTGTTTTCATTTTTTAACTTTTTATTTTCTTGGAAAACTTCCCTGCCATCCTCCCCATGTAAGCCCATCCTCCACAGTAGATGACAAGCTTCTTGAAGTAGAAGGATCAAGCCTGATCCCCTCTCAGTGACTAATGCAATATGCTTACAGTCATGTAATGGTGCCCCTTGCATGGTTTATGAACTTAATATGCAGTTTTAAAAAATATTAATAGACTTATTCTTTAGAGCAGTTTTAGTTTCACAGCAAAACTGAGCACATACCTCCATACCGCACCCTCATACATACTGCCTCCCCAACCATCAACATTCCCCCACCAGAGTGGTATATTTCTTATAACCGATGAACCAATACTGACGCATCATTATCACCCAAAATTCAGAGTTTACATTAGGTTCACTCTTTGTTTTGTACATTCTGTGGGAGTTGACAAGCGTGTAATGACATGTATCCACTCTTACAGATGGATAGGATCATACAGAAGTTTCACGGCCCTAAAAATGCCTTGTGCTCCATGAGTTCATCCCTCTCTCCCTCCAGACTTCTGGCAAATACCAATCTTGTTTCTGTCGCCATAGTTTTGCCTTTAATAGAATGCCATATAGTTTGAATTGCACAGTATGAAGCCTTTTCAGATTGGCTTCTTTCACTTAGTAACAATGTGATGCAATTTTGAGTCTTCTTGGCCCTGCGAAGTTTGGTATCTTTGCCTTTCTTTGACTAAGGATAGTCACTAATGGATGAGAAAGGGGAACTGTCTGAGTTTCAGGGACACAGTCATGAACCGAATTAGTCTAAACAATGAAACACCTTAGGTGATATTTAAGAAATTAAGTGGATGTATTTCCTTGCTGCTATTTTCACTTCTCTTTAAGCTTGCCATGAAGTGGATGATTCATCCGTCGTTGGATTAAAGTATTTGCTTCTTGGTGCCATACACAAATGTCTAGGAAACTCAGAAGATGCTGTTCAGGTAAACTGTTAATGTTGGTGTCATGGCGAAGGAAAATNTGGCATTCCCATATGTCCCCCTGTTCTCCCAAAGCTCTAGGAACCCAGCACATGGGAAGTAGTTGTTGAATAAATGGAATAACGATCAGCAGGATGGTCTAGTCCTTGTGTAACAGTTTTTTAAAATATTTGCTCCCTGTTTTCCTTAGGTAACATTTCCAAGTACCATCAACCTAGGTAACCTTTAGTAGCATTTTCCCCCTAATGCTTAAGAACTACAATGATGATTTCTTACAGTTTGTCAGGGAGCCACTGGTGATGTGGATGGGGCACAGATTGTCTTTAAAGAAGTTCAGAAACTCTTCAAAAGGAAAAACAATCAGATTGAACAGTTCTCAGTGAAAAAGGTATGTTGAAGCCTACTGATCGGGAGTATTATTTATGATGGGCATTTTTAACCAACACTACCTTGCATAGATTTTAGGAAATCATATTCAAAGCTGGCAACTTACTTGCTGTGCAGAATGCAGTTTACCACTGTGGTAAGACGTTTACTCCCATGGTCCTACTTGTGCTCTGAAAGAAAGTGCTTATTTTGCTGCAAATCATTAAAACAGTTTGTTTGGGGTTTTGTTTGTTTTGTTTTGACTGAGTAGAAATATTACAGACTGTAGAGCTCATGAGCATATCTGCCGAGTGAAAGCATCTGTCTAAAGTTAGGAAGTTTCAGAAGAATACAAATAGGCAGACCCTAGGCAAGAGATACAGGCTGTTGGTTCTCAATATAATGAACACATCACATTTTGACCTAATAAAAAATAAAATAGTATGCATCAAATACATCAGCAGAAAGGCCCAGGGCTATAGGGACAATGTCCCCCAATTCTACACTTTTAAGAATAAAATGTAGCTGAATTACTGTGGGTTGGTTACATTACAACTTTTCATATCTTGAGTTTTCTGTGATTTTAATTTTATAAGTTTTATTGAATGAACACTTAATGACTTGGAATATAAACTAGATTGTAATGAGGAATGCCACTGAGAGCATTGTGACTCATGAGAAAAATAAAAATTCAATAAAGCCATAACTAAAAGGCATCTAGCATTACATCCTCCATATAAACCCAATGAGTTATTTGTCCCCCAGCTTTGATAAATTCCTTTTATTTAAACAGAAACAAAGCTAGATTCATTTCCAAATTTTCAGAATATACCCTGGATCTTGATAGTAGATTGATTTAAATAATGAATGGAAGTTGCATCTCCCCAGCATATTAAAAATTGGAAAGCAAAAATTTTTCATAGAGAAAAATGTTCATTTCTCGCTTTGGAGGAGGGGGTTGTTTGTGTGGAATATGAACTGAGCCTTTTTAAATGTCTCTGATGTATATTTTTTTATTTGAATTTGGTTTTTAAAAAATGGAGCCTAATCATTCTAACTACTTGTAGGCTGAGAGATTTCGGAAACAAACGCCGACCAGAGTGCTTTGCGTGCTGGCCTCCATCGAAGTGTTGTACTTGTGGAAAGCCCTTCCAAACTGTTCCTTCCCCAACCTACAGAGGATGAGCCAAGGTAAAAAATAACAAAACAAAACACAGAACCGTACACATCAGCTTGTTTCTTAGGTGCTGCAGTCTTCAGTTGCTCATTTTCTCATTCAGTGAGTACAAATCTGTCCTTCTTAGATAAATGGTGTAGTGTTTAAGGGAGCTCAGTCACTCAGGTGATAGGAACAAGAAGACCGGAATGTGTAGACATGCGTGCGTTGTTAGCAGTGTACGGTGATGCACACTGGCTGTAGATGTTACTAATTCTATAGCCACGAGGGGCACTGGAAGCATATTTTACCCCATAAAGCCACTGTGTTTCTTATAGGTTTGATGTATAGTCATTAACATGCACAGATGCTAAGGGTACGGTTCAGTGCGTTTCGACAAATGTATTCACCTTGGCATCCACACCACAATGAAGATGTAGAACATTTACACCACCCCGAAGACTTCCCTTGTGCCCCTTCTCAGTCCACACCCCAATGCAACCACTGTTCTGATTTCTCTCTCCACAGGCTACTTTTGCCTGTCTTTGAAGTTAATATAAGTGGGAACAGACAGTGTGTGCTTTTTAGTCCTTGGCTTCTTTTATTACTACCTGTGAGATGGATCTACATTGTAGCCTGTGTCAGTTTGTTCCTTTTATTTGTTGAGCGGTACTCCATCGTATTGTTCTGCCTGTACCACAGCTTGTTTATTCAATCCCCTGTTAATAGGCATTTGGTTTGTCTGTGATCTTTTAGCTGTCATGGGTAAATCTGCTGCAAACATAAGTGTGCTGCATAAGTGTGCTAGTCTTCTGTATGGACATTACATGCTCATTTCTCATGAGTCAGTACCTACCAGTGTAATTAGAAGCCTACATATATTGACTCATTAGATTTACATAAGACCATAGGTTATGGCACTATAAGCTTTATAAAGTCATTTTTATTACTGTTGTAGG
>NW_017731605.1:2201327-2203287 GCF_001890085.2 Hipposideros armiger | reverse complement strand
TTTTTTAATAAGATTTTAATAGCACTGCATTTGTTTGGTACCTTCTTTGAGAAGCTCAGTAACATAATACTGGCTTTATAAAGTTCTCATTTTTAGTAAATTCAACTCAGATTTCAAATACATGGACTTTCTAAAAGTTGAGCTACATCAACAGAAATATGACTATAGCATATCCCTTAAATGTGTAGCCTGTCTTGCCAAAGATAGGCTTTAAATTGGTAAGACTTTTTATTTGAAATTCTAATTTTATGAAAATGCAAAATGCAATTTTAACAAATTTTTGTAGAAAGTCCTAAAACTATAGTGTTTAAGAAAAATTTTACCCTTAATGCAGCCTTAAAATATATACATAAAATATAACAAGACCGATCTATTTCTTGAAAAGTGAAGTTGATGTCCTCTATCAGTAACGCCTTCAAAAGGAGATACAACTTACTTCAGATAAACCTTTTCATTATCAGCAATTTTAGGTAGTTTAGTAAGACCTTAACCTAAACTATTATAACCCTTATAAGTTGTTATCCTTTATAAAATTACCATGAAGATTATGAAAATTATTAAGTAATGCTTTCATGTAAACTTATTCGCATCATTATAATAAGGAAAAATTGAGTTATTTTAATTGAGTGAGCAATCGACTCACCTCTATGTCTACCTATAAATTAATTCAGTTAACATATCCACTCATAACATTTTCTGCTTGAGTGTATATAAACATAGGCACTAAGAGATAATGTTTTTCTTCCATTCATAGACTGTGGCAAGAGGCAGAACTCTACTTCTTCAAGCAAAGGTAAAAATACTGAACCTCTCTCTTTCCAGTGGCCTCCTTATCCTCTGTAATGTACACTTGAGTCTCAACTCAGGAAATTTTGTGAAGTGATTGTTCTGATTGATATTTCTGGAAAGGAAAAGTCATAATAATTGAATCAGCAAGCACTTGATTTTTAAGTGAAATGACCATTGTCATCAATAACTCCTATGAGACTGCTCATCCAGCTTTAGAACCACTCTGCTTATTTAATTGGGAAAATAACTTTTGCTATTTCGTAACTACATTCTTGAATTAAGAATTTCTAACAACAACTTACATTGAGCACAATTTAAGATTCCCATGTCAGGAATAATAACATGAGGGAAATTTTTGAAAGACAGCATTAATGACATTCAGTTGACATTTTCAAAATGAACACAGTTTGAGGTTTGGGTAAGAAAGTCATGTGGATGTAAAGCCTTTAGTGGGAGAGGGAGGGATTTTACATTGGGAAGTACAACACTTAGTGTGCTTTACACTGCAGTAGCTCAGAAAGGTTGGCTAATAGAGGCCATATGTATCTTTCTTTGGTCTTACAGGAGGATTTCTCTGGCTACGACTTCGAAAACAGATTGCATGTCCGCATCCATGCTGCTCTGGCCTCTCTGAGGGAATTGGTCCCTCAGTGACAGACCCGGAGTTCCCACTCCGTCCCTTCCCACCTAGGTTTTGCACTTTCAAATAAAAGCAGAGGACACAGCTCATATGAAGATCGGCTTTTCTTCTGAAAACCACCTGTGCCAGGGACACGTTTTCCCAGTTAGGCTGACATAGTAAAGATCTCCTCTTTTAAACCTTTAGCTCAAAAGTAATAATAACGATGATAATAGTAATTATGACTAACAACCTGGGGAGAGGGTTAAAGTGACCTTGTTCAAACATTTTAGTTTTGTGATTTATTATTTTTAAAATAAAATCAAACTAAATATTCAACCTGTGATCTTGTAGGAACGCCTGTCTTAAGCACACATCTGACTGGGTAACACTAAGAGGTACATGTAAAATTATGGACGGTTTTGTGACATAGCATTTATATTGTGTTTTGAAAAAATAAAAGTGCTTTCTAGTGTTTCACTTTCTCCTCAAACTACTCCTGTGAATAATGTAGCACAGATATTTTTATCCCCATTGTCCAGACAATGAAAC
>NW_017731605.1:2197732-2198492 GCF_001890085.2 Hipposideros armiger | reverse complement strand
ACAAACCTCCAGCTCTCAGGCTTAACCCTTACTGCAAGCCTCCGGCTCCCTACACCTAGTTGATTGCTTCCTTAAGCAAATTGTGGCAAGTGTTTAAATATGTCTCTGTACCTATGAAGACATATGTTCACACAGTAATGATGTAGTGCTTGGCATTTCTTACGGTTTTGTTTTTTCACCTTGCCAATGGTATATCTTGTAGAAAAAAAAATTGTTAAGCCCACGTCATGCCAAGAAGATCATAATTGAGGGAGAAGACTTGGAAGATAGGAAGAGGAAATACAGAAAGAGAAAAGGACAAGGGGAGCGAAAGAATGGAAAGTTGGTCCATAAATGATGTGCCGCGTCTTCAGTAAAGTGTGCAAAAACCAACCAGTACACAGTATAATTGGCTTCCTTGTGAAAACCAGCAAGGAGGCTGAGCTGTAGCTCCTAGTTGACTGGGGCATGAAATAGGAGCAACACACTTGTAACCCAGGTGAGCTCTGGGGTACACTTTTTCCTCCCACAGGCCAATGGTTCTCAAATATTAGTTTGACACATTAGTCCTCTCTGAAATTGTGATTCAGTAAGTTCTAGGTAGGATGTAGGAAGGCATTTTTCTCCCATCTGGTAGCTTTTCTCTGTTTTTTTTTTTCATAATAAATTTATTGAGGTGACATTGGTTGGTAAAATTATATAGGTTTCAAGTGTACATTTATATAATACACCATCTATATATTGCATTGTTTGTTCATCACCCAGAGTCAATTCTACTTCC
>NW_017731605.1:2185570-2191407 GCF_001890085.2 Hipposideros armiger | reverse complement strand
TCTACAATAATAATGTAGGTATAACAGGTGGCATCTCCTCCTTCCTCTAGACAGAATTTATATGGATCCCAGTATTAAATATGGATGGTGGCACTTATAATACCGTACATGCTCTATTGGTGCTCAGGACTGTGGTCCCCCCAGGCTTTCGATGACTCACAATATGGGGAAATTAATCATTCTTTGAAGACTGAGTCAAGTGACCCTTATTTTAGTCTTTCAGTCTCTTCAGCATGAAACTATATCTCAAGTTAACAGAAGGTATTAGAACTTGATGAAATGGCCAAGAGCTAACTGCCATTCCTAGTGCTCTGGTCCTCACTCATCTTCCAGACATCAGATGTGAGCACGAGAGCCATGTGTTTCATAAGAATGCTCAGTGGGGATGCTGTATCCGCCAGAGTTATTCCCAACTGGTTACTTTGCTGTCTAGCAGCATTACGACCAAGCTGTCCATATACATGGAAAGTATGGGGATGAATGCATCCTTACACATATCATTTGTTTGATGTGAAGACTTCATCCTGGGATTTTTCTTAGAAGGAGCCCCATTCTTGGTAGGCCTCACCATAGGACCAATAGTGTTTATCCATCTCCCCAGTGCCTTCAAAATTTTATGCAGAGACAGGTGATGGAGGAGGGAGGAGGAGAAGAAATAGACGTGGGAGCAAACTTTTCTCCCTTTTCTGTTGCTTCTCATCTTTTCCCCCACTTTTCAGAGCATAGGATCTTTAAGATGGTCCCTGGCTCTATCCAAGCCTTCATTATGGCGTGTCACCCACATATGTCCATTTCTAAAGCAGCTCAGGCTGTGAAACACATTCTTGGATCCTCCTCTTGTTTTTCTGCAATTTGGTTAAACAGATCACACGACTATATGAATCATGAAGGCTTTCCCATTTCTCAGTCTTCTCAGAGGAGTTTCTTCATTATCCAAGTAAATCATTCATTGGAGGGATTTTAGAAATTCAGGCGATATTTTAAGGCAAAAGAGTTGTCTCTAAAGTTCCACCACTAGTATATGCTAGGAGAGAAGGAAGAAGGGAATGGAATTTATTGAGTCCCTGTTTTGTCCTAGGCCCTTACGATATATTTTGTCAATCAAGACAACTTCATAAGATCTTATGTTTAGGTCTGTGATCCATTTTGAGTTAATTTTGGTACACGGTGACAGACAGCAGTCTAGTTTCATTTATTTGCTTGTGGCTTTCTATTCTCCCAGCACCATTTATTGAAGAGGCTTTCTTTCCATTGTATGTTTTTGGCTTCTTTGTCGAAAATTATCTGTCTGCATTCATGTGGGGTTTCTTCTGGGTTCTCAGTTCTATTCCATTGGTCTGTGTGTCTGTTTTTCTGCCAATACCATACTGTTTTGATTACTGTTGCTCTGTAGTACAAGCTGAAGTCAGGGAGTGTGATACCTTCAGCTTTGTTCTTTTTCTTAGGATTGCTTTGGCTATTCGGTTTGTGTGATATACAGATGATGTATTACAGAATGTATACCTGAAACCTATGTAACTTTACTAACAATTGTCACCCACAAAAAACATTAATTTAAAAAAGTTTTTTAAAAAAGCAACTTTATAAGGTAGGGGTCTTCATTGCAATTTTTGAAAAGAAATCTGATGCTTAGGCATGAGTAAATAATTTGCAAGCTTCTAAATATTAAATAATTGGTAGAGTTAGGATCTAAACTTAGATCTTCCTAGAAGTATGAGTCATGCGCTTTCTACAATAGAGTCAGTAACATCCTAGGGTCCCTCTGGAAAAATCTTAAATTCTTGAACTGAAAGAGTGAAAGGAGAGGAATTTCAACTCCCTTTCTCCCCATTATCTCCCACTATTTCACTTCTTCCTTCTCTGTGACCTTCTTCTGATCTTTTCACCACTCAGTGAAAAGGGCAGTGGTTTCTCCTTCAGAATGGCAAATAAGATCTCAACACCACTATCACCTTCCATTCCTCTAAGCCTAATTGAGTCCAGTTTCCAGTGTAGCCCTGTCTTGGCTTCCAGTACAGGTGAGGAATAACCACCTCTTTTGAAGAATCAAGAAGGCCTAGTCTGTCTGGGTCCCCAACTGAGTTCCCCTGTTCACTCTTCTAACTGATCCTGGACATTCTTGGCTTGGCCAGATAATAGTAATTATACTCATGAACTGATACTGATCTTTGAGCCAAATTTCAATTCCTGTGCAGCACCATAGCAATTATGCATATCATTAAATATTGTCTTGAGTTATTCATATTAAATATTCATAATAAATGTTTTTGCTTTCTTATGCAAAATTCTGTATTCATGCATTATTTTTATAGCTGGTTACACATACTTTTGGCTATACACTCTTACTAAACAAACAAGGAATATATCTATTTTTGGACTATCCATACTAAATTTTGGGAAGCTCTGGTGCTACTCAGCACTTCTCTATTTTTTCAAGTAAGACTATTCTGGTTCCCTAAACACAGGGATACTTATTATGCCGAAATGACCCTTTTATTTCTTGAGTCTTTTATTTGCATAGGCAAGGTCATTAAGAATTTTATTACCATGGTAAGAATTTCATGAAATTTAAAAAAGGTTTGAATGATCATCTTGTTAGGTTTACGGCTCCTTAACAAAACTTGCACAAAAGGTTTTCGTTCCAGAAACTTTATTGACCAGGCCTGGGACTGTCTCTCTCAAGAGAAGAGATCAGCCCCTAAGTCTTGGTGGGTAAGGAATTTATAGCTGAAGCCGGATACAGAAGCAAAAAAAAAAGCGGTTAGTGTGTAAAAAGGAAAAATGGTTAGTTTATCTTATTTTAACAAACTATAAAACACAGTTAGGTTATTATTTTTAACGAGCTAATACATAACTTGCTTATCTTCTTGACGGTTTATAAAAAACATGACTTGTTTATCTTTTCCTAACAAGCCATATACTTTGTTTATCTTCTTTTACTTTCTTGACAAGACAGTTTGTTATGGTTTTTGCGGAAGCAGGAGCTTTTTAAATTCCTCTGGGCGGGGGTACTCTGCGAAATGAGCTTGCTTAGCCTAGGGTCTGGGCCTGGGTCCCTACAATCTGGTGATGTTTTGGGGAGGAGGTCTTAGGTCCTTCATGCTTTCCCATTATGGTAAGATTAATCACTTGGGGAATAGTCCACACTAAGGAAGGCAAATAAATTATCGAGCAATGGTATAGTCAAGAATTGGGGGGCCAGCCGAATGGCTCAGTTGGTTAGAGCACGAGCTCTGGGCAATAGGGTCGCCAGTTCGATTCCCACATGGGCCAGTGAGCTGCGCCCGAGCTGAGCTGCCGCTGAACTGGTGAGAGTGCGTGCTCTTAACAATGAGGTTGCTGGTTCCACTCCTGCATGGGATAGTGGGCTGCGCCCCCCCCTCTTTNTTTTTTTTAAACTACCGTCAAGAATTAGCCCATATTACTAGAATAAATACTGAGAGATTAGAACTAAAGCTAATAAATTTAATGGGGGATAAATTTGTTCTTAAAAACTATAGGTAACTTATAAATATTTTAATAAAAAACTAACACACTATTTATAAGACTTTGTTTTTCTTCATTATAGTTGAGATTATAGACATCTGCCAAAAATGATTTCTTCAAAACCCAGAATTGTCGTACCTTATGGCCTCAAGACACTGCTTGAAGGAGTCAGCAAAGCCGTCCTCAAAGCCAGACCACAAAACATCACCCAGTTTGCATCAGTTTATTTTAAAGAACTTATTCTCTTTAGAGAAGGTTTGTTATTGCTTTAGATTGTATATTTGTTGCTCTGGAAAAGAAAGCATTTTAAGTTGGGATTTTTTGTATCTGATTTATTGTATTTATTCCTTCAGGGAATGCTTCTCTGGATATAAAAGATCTAGTTAAGCAGTTTCATCAGATTAAAGGTAAGTACCACAATTAGTAATAGTATAAGAATACTAGTTATAATGTATTGCATCAACAGCATACATCAAACTTAAGAGAGATGCTCACAAATATTTTCTGTTTAGATAATCACACTGTTTATGTTTAAATAATCAAACTGGTGCTTTATTTTTATGATTGAATCAGGTGTTTTTTTAAACCTGAGGACCGACATTTTGGAGGACTCTAAATCTAAAAAAGACAAAAATAGGACAAACCTATTGAAAACCATTTGGTACAATGAGACTGAGAAAATGGTTTGTAAAGTGTGACTCAAACCCTTTCAAATATGCCATTTCTTTAGGGAAGTACAATGAACTTGAAGAGAATTAGATTTTGTAGTAATAAAGACTCAAGTTATAATGAAATTCATTACTTGGGAAAGTTGTATAAACTCTCACCTTAGAAGATTTTTTGTAAAGAAGTTTACCACCCCTTGTTTCTCTCCCCATGATGGCATAACTGCAGTCCAGGTTGGAGGACAGGAAATCAATTAGGTGGCACTGACTGCCTATTCTGTATGTCTCTCGATGTAGAAAAGAGATAACTTTTTCACAGAAAGTGGTCTCTTCCAGCCTCTTTGACATAGGGCTGTATATCTGCTTAGAAAACTAGTAGTGTTTTATGTGTATATATGTAAATGTCTATCTTATGCAAACATGACAGCATGAAACTGAGTTTCATGATGAAAATTTGGGAAGATCACTATAAGCAATAGAGTATAATCGGTCATATCCCAAAGACAACTCTGCCACTTTGTGATGTTAATAGATAACATAGCCAAGACAGGGAGAAATCAGAAGTAAGACTTAGGAAAACATAAAATCTTGAGGGTTTGGACCTGCCGTGAAAGGGACACCCATAACAGAAACCAAGATTAAGCAAAGCACGAGTCAGCATTTGAAGGGGAAGGAGAGTGAATCGCCATGGTTCAGGGATATTTTGTTGTCCAGTCTGGCTTATGCCCTGCAGGGACCTGATGTCATTCTCAGCTGATCATGGGAAACAGCTCTGGGATTTGCTTACCACCAGCAGGTTACACAGACAAGTGCTGGAACACTGAGCCCCTCCCCTTCCCATAAGCCTGGTTCCCCAAGCAGTCATGGTTAATAATGACTTATTGTATCCCCTGTACCAGGAGCTATGTTTGAGAGCTATGGGAGTGTGCGGTCTCACTATGTTTGAGATGATGATGAAGTCAGTGAATCTTTAAGATGAAAGGGAACTACCTGGTATCTTTCGAGGCTAATTTGTTTACTGAACAGTTTACCCACCATTCAACTTAGCAAGTAGACTAAAGTGATGTGGATTTTGCTCCAGCGAGGTTAATGTCTTTGACTCTAAGGGTTCAAAATTAACATAATTAATGGAGCAGCCATACTTTCAGTGGTGGTAAGCGTAAGCGATACTGCTGCTTTTCTCCTCTAGTAACTACAGATGTTAAGAAAATTGACATAGTGTACAGATAATCCTGAATATCAGCTCACAGTGTGGCTGTAGACGGAAATTACTCTCTTTAGACAGCAGACTAGAAATGAACATTGCTTGTTGAGTTTAGCGAGCAGTTGGGAAGGTAACGTGAAAGGGTGACCAGAAAATATTGAGCTCAATGTTACTGTCTAATATCAGTTTGCTCATTTGTCTGTCTGTCTTTTATTGTCATCCCAAATGGAGAAACTGGATCCATTAACTCAGGTCCTACCATAGAGACGCCATGAGACCACCCGTATCCAGGAAAGCATCACTATGGTGCCTGCTTATCTGGGGATCAATAGACACCATAAGGTTCCCACTTGGTACAGGGCATTTCCTCCCAAGTGACATCCGCCTACCCACTGACTGGTTTAATTCCCCAACTGCTATTCCTGTGGGAGCTGTGAGTAAATTTGGCTGCATGGTTGTTCAGTTCTCTACAATAATAATGT
>NW_017731605.1:2162203-2182340 GCF_001890085.2 Hipposideros armiger | reverse complement strand
AACCCCCCACCCCCACCCCTGCAACTAGATTGGAAACAGTGACTGGTCTTGGAGGTGAGCTTGCGCTCACCACAACTAAGATTGAAGGACACCAACTTGACTTGGAACTGATGGGTCCTGGAGAAACAAAATGTTCCCCTTCCCCAATTTCCCAACACTGTTCTCCTCCCCAATTCACCAATAAAATCTTTAAAAAAACAAAACAATTGGAGACAGATTGTCAGACTGGGGACAGAAACACAGGGTCAGCATTAAGAGAGAAGGGGGTTGGGTGTGATGCAAATATGGCAAACCAAGAAAGCTAGAACAGGACACCAGGTTGCCAATATGAGAGCAGGAACACAAGGAGACAAGAGTCAATATGTGAAAAAAGAACATTGTGGGCCTTGTAACTTACCACTCTGCTATCCAGAAACTTTGGGAAGGTCCCCTTATGTCACAAAATCCAAACTCTTCAATGTTGTAAGGATACTTTTCAAAACTATTAAACTAGTGTATTGATTTCAGATAGCCTCTAATTGTTCCTATTCTGTGACTCTCTACCCACTGAATCATTCATTTGCTTTAAGGGAAAGGCAAATGTAGCCTGGAGGAAGGAAGTCACTACTCAGTATTGAGTTTCCAAAGTCCATAGTAAGAAAACTAAAACTTTGGAGTTTTGCAGGAGTCTATTAAGATTTTCTTGGAATTTCCAGAACTGATTTCTTATTTAAGAGCCAAAGCTACCAGAATCAAGTTTTTACTTTATACAAGCCATAGAGGAGGGAATAAAAAGATAGGATATAAAGTCATCTCCTGCTGCAAAGGAAAAGGAAATGAACGGTCCTTATTGGCAATGGGATTGTGGGACTGGGGTGTCAGTTGTGCATAAGAAGCGCTAGCTGACATTGGAACAGCGGACAAGGAAGGAAGGTAGACTCTATGATCAAATTCTGTACAACCTGAGCAGAAAACTTGTTTTTTGCTTTCTGGGGTGCTGTCTAGAAGAATGCATACCTCTCAGAGAAGCTGTGTGGTTAGCATGGCACTGCATTTAGCATGACAGATCCTACATTCAGTACCTACACTATAATTGTCATGATCAGACATTCAGGAAATATTTGTTGAACAAAAGAAGTTAATTTGAAGCAACAGATTAGAAATGATGAGGAATCTTTCTCAGATAGGGCTGAGATAATATTTCTGGTGTGTCCTTTGTGTGGGTTTTACTGAGACCAGATGTGTCCCATAGTGCTGAATAGCAAGGAATCAGAATGGGAAAGAGTACAGTTACTCATCCTCCTAGCAGAGTGTTATAGCATATAATGTCCAAGCTGGGAATAAAATAAAAATTGGTCCTCTGCTAAAGAGGACCAAATTAAGAAGGGGCTTTCCCAGTCCTTGAGTGAAATAAGCAGACAGGCCACATTTTCCAGAAAGTAGAACACTCGAGTAGTAAATACAGCTGAGCCAGAGACCAACACCCAGAGCCCAGGCAATACAAGTTATGCCTCTGCCAAAGGTAAAAGAGCCATCAGAAAAGGACGACATGTGGGTCAGAGTCAGAGCTTATTCTAGCATTCAGATACCCTCTGTAGAAGTGAGAGAACCTTTGATAAAAGAGGAATATCCCAAAAGACTGAATAATAACCAAAAGAAGCTTTTAAACTAGAAGGGACAAATAATTTTTAATATCAATTTTGCCATTGGTAAATGAGCATTTTAATGCAAATTGACATCAGTTAGAGAAAGTAAAGTAATGCTTTCTAACATGTCTAAGTCTTAGCATATAAATTTTGATCCCTTTGTAAGACCATGACATGCAAAGATTTCTGTGATCTGAATCTATCCGACCTTTGTAATCATCTCATTTCATATCTTGATAGACCTCTTGCACCACACAGACTACTTGTCATCACCTGAAAATTTTAAATAATTTCAAGTAATTGGATTTTGGTTTATGTGACTTTCTGGGAGTTCCCTCCCCTCCCCTTTCTACCTTTCAAATCCTATATATCCTTAAAATCTAATTCATTATTTCATTTAACAAATATTTAAATTCCTACCCATTGCTAGATGCTGTGTTAGGTAAGATTCAGTGGAAGAAGAGAGATTTCAGTTTCAACTATGATGGAATTGCTAGTATCAGACTTAACCTGCTCTATCATAAATAACCTTAAAACCTGGAGAAATTATATAAAATAAAATCCTGTGCCTGGATTCTTGGAAGAAGGCCTTTACAAAAACTGAGCCCTATATTCACCCTGGTGCCATTTTTCAAATTCTTGTGCAGGTAAATAGAGGCCAAGTAGAGAGTTAAGCCTCTCTGGGAAGAAGAAACAGAAACAGAGTTCAAGGCTACTCTTGTGGTTGGGATTTGGGTGACAAATTACCCCAGAGGAGGCATTTGCAAAGAAGAATACCCCAAAACTGCAAAAAAATTTCTTTTCTGTTTTTGGTCAACTCCTAAGCTGTTCATATATGGAGTCAGGCTTGAGGAGGCTTAGTAGAGAAAAGCTATTGGGAGATTGAAAGCCAAAAAGGGATTTCAGAAGTGATGTGCTGCTGGGGATGCTTTGGAGTTTGGACCCAGCCAAAATGTAAAAGCTTTTGAAACCTGGGCAATTCAGCTGAGACCCAAGAAAGGTTACACCATAGGCATAAAGACAGTGTACTAGGAGTAAGAACAAAGCTGAAATATAACCACTTTAACAAAATCTAAAACCAAGTCTCAGGAGGATGAGATTTTCAATTATTAGAACAAGATCAACAATTTAGGGGAAAGTACCATAATTAAACCTCTACAATGTGTCATTTATAATTTCCAGCATACCACTAAAAATTACTAGACATTCAAAGAAGCAGGAAGAAGTGACTAATAATGAAGAAATAAAATATAAAACACTCACTAGAAGCAGACCCAAACAAGGTTTAAATTTTGGAATTACTACATGAAATAACTATTATTAATATCTTTTGAAAAGATGGGGGGAAATGGATGAAAAGATGAAGAACTTCAACAGAGATAGAGCCTAGAAAATAAAAATGAAACGGTTATTTCATAACAGCAAACTGAAAACTTATTGGATAATATCACTAGCAGAAGACAGAATTAGGAAACTAAAAAAACAGGGCAATAGAAAATATCTAAATTGAAGCAAAGAGAAAAATAACGACAATGTAAGAGATATACGTGGGATGTGATCAAAAGGACTAATGTATAATTGGAGTTACAGGAGGAGAAAAGAAAATCGATGGCAAAGTAAGAATTTTTTGAAAAAATAACCATCTAACTGAAAGATATCAATCTGCAGATTCAAAAAGTTTGGTGACCCCCACAGCAGGATACATACAAAGAAAACCACATTTCAGCACATCATGCTCACATTGCTGAAAAAGATAAAGACAAAATTATGAAAACAGGCAGTGTAAAATTAAAAAGGCACATTACTTTCAGGGAAATAATAATAAGGCAAATAGCTGATTTCTTAACAGAAACCATAGAAACCAAAAGACAATGGAATGACATCTCCAAAGTACTGAAAGCAAAACACTTCCAACCTAGAATGAACATATACTCAGTGAATATATTCTTTAAAGAAAGCAAAATAAAGATATTCTCAGGCAGACAAATGCCGAAAGAATCCAGTCATCAGATCTGCTTTACAAGAAATACTCCTAAAGAAGTTTACAAGCAAACAAGTAATAAGAGGGAACGTCCTAAATATGATAATGTCTATGCATAAAAACTTACAACTAACACACTCAGTAGTGAATATTGAATACTTTCCCCTCAGATTAGAACCAGTACAGAGATGGCTAATATCACCATTTCTGTTCAACATTGTACTGTAGGTTCTAGTCAATGCAATAAGGAAAACAGAAACAAAAGGGGAAAAAAGTAGGAGAAAAGATACATATTGGAAAGGAAGAAGTAAACTTCTTCTCAGATGACATGATTCACAGATGACATGATTGTGATGTAGGCTGGTTATCTTTTAGGTTGGTTATCGTCTTGATAATAACCAGCCTTATACCACAGAAGAGAAGGTGTATGTGACACAGCCCAGTTTTTTATGGACTATAAATTAAAGAAGTAGAGATGTATTTATTATCTAATCATAAGATAATGAATTCAACAAAGACCCAATGAGAAAATATGTATTACAGAGTTCATCAAATGAAAACAGACATGTTATGTAAAAATAAGCACATATCACAAGCCCCCTCTTTCATGTTTCTTTACTACTTCTGATGTGTGCTACATATCAATTCGGGAAACACTGAGCTGCAAGAAACAGTAACCAATTAACAGTTACTTAAAAAACAAGATATCTGGAAGTGGTGTTCATTTCGCTGCTAACATTATAATAAAGCATCAGTTATCTAGGCTCTCTGCTCTAGCATTCTTAGCATATTTTACTTGGCCCCTCATGCCACTGCTCTTGGCATTGCATCCATGTTTCAGTCAGGAAGGAGAAAGCGGTGGTACTTGTACCCTTCATTAAGTAAGAAAAATCTTTCCAAGAAGTCTAGCAGACTTCCACTTCTGTCTCATTAGGCAAGGGAGTCTGATAAAATTTCTGATAAAGGACATCAGAATTGACAGGGCTGGTTTAGATCTGTATTTTTCCACAGGGGGCTTTTTGGCATCTAGGATGGGGCAGTCATGTGGGGCCTCTTTCACACCTGCCCCTTCTCATTTTCAAAGCTTAAAAAGGATTACTTAAAAGCCATTGTACCCCATACATAGTTCAGTCACTGCACCCACCACACTCATATAACCAGCTGTTTATGTGCCTCTATCCTCAATCAGATAGTACTCTTTAGGAGATCTTAATCATCTTTGATTCCTCAGTGTCTGTCACATCATAGAAGTTCATGACTGGAGAAGGAAGAGAAGAGAGGAAGGGGAGAAAAGAAACAGACTGCCTACTTTATATAGTCGCTGGTATTCCTTATTTCAATCAGTTCAACACACAATAGTTGGCATTCTCTTCTGTTTTAAACTCTTAAAAGTTATATGTATTGTACATATTCCAAATTCTTGACTTTAAGCACTCTACTGAGTTTTCCACCGCCAGTCTATGTCTCCTGTCTTCTCTCTTATTAATCACCTCTCCTATCTCCTCTATTATGTCTTCTTATTTTCCTCTTGTCATTGACACCATTCAGACTTCCTTTTAGTGCCAGAATGTGCCTTTTTCCTTATTCTTCTCCAGCAGTTATGTGTCCCAGCACCCCAAGTCTCCACATAAGTTCTGCTTATTCCAAGAAATACTGTATGCTTGGAATTTATCTTTTTGGTTCCATGGAATTTCAGTATCAAGATTCTACAATGAGTTTTAATCAATCACTTTATTACACTTCAAAATAATATTTACACGTTTTACAAGGAGGAAGACCTTTAGCTATGCTCTTAATTCTGAGAGTCTATACAGTTTTGTTGTTTTTAGTTTAAATAGAACCAATTCACTGAAGTCATATTAGGTTAATCTTTATAAAGTTGATAGGATCAACCTATAGCAAACCTAGTTTACAACTTTAAGAAATAGTTCATTGCGCGAACAATAATCTCAAGGTTACAAGTCAGCAATCTTTGGAATTATTAAAATAGATCTTAAAACATTAGAGAAAAGCTCTTTACCTTCCTTAATAAACATATCAACAGGAACTCAGTATAGATTTAAGTTATATATATGTGGTAAATAGTATGCATATATTTGCTAACATTCTCTTATGTTTTGTAAACAAACCCAAATGGTTAATCTAGTGCTTAACCTTTTCAAAAACAATAAGGCTTAAGGCATCTGATCTTAACTTAATTTTTTAGAGTTATGAAATGTACAAGGTATGATTAAAGATATGGTGAATGTTTAAATAAAATAATGTATTACAGTAAAAGACACATTGTCATTAATCCCCCTCAAAATACTGCACCTTACTTCGAACCCACGTATCCCATCGTCTTGCCACTTTCTGAAGCAGTTCTGGAAGTCCTCTTTCATGAGTGTCTTGACTTCATCCTCCATCATGACAACGCTCCATATCACACATTCTGTCAAATATAAAACATTACAGTGTATCCTCATCCACCTTATTCACTGGACCTGGCACCATATGACTTCTGGCTCTTCCCCAAAGTCAAAATGACCATAAAAGGTAAACATTTTGAATCAATTCAGGACATCAAGGCAGCCACGACAGTGCAACTAAAGACACTCATGAAAGAGGACTTCCAGAACTGCTTCAGAAAGTGGCAAGAACGATGGGATAAGTGTGTTCAAAGCGAGGGAGGTATATTTTGAGGGGCATTAATGGCAACGTGTCTTTTACTGCAATAATTTTTTTTTAATTTGTAAACATCCACCATAATTTTTATCACACCTTGTATATTCAAAATAGTATATATGACATATATGTGTACATATATGTTACATACATGTACACATATATTATTTTAAAACACCCTGCATCTTATTGTCCAGTTTAAGAAATAGCCAATTTACTTTTAATCACAGCTGAATTAAAGATAAGATGTTTATATATTTTAATTTGGTATCATATTTCAAAACTTTTCTTTTTAACTAGGTATTCATTCTTTTTTTGTTTATATGTGTTTACAGTTTAGTACACTTTCAGACGAATGATTCCATTTCATCTCCACACAAACTCAGTGAAGGTGGGATTATAATCCCCGTTTCACAGATGAAGAGGCTGAAGCTCAGAACTGTTGCATTAGACAGGGCCATGCGCTATTAAATCACAGGACTGAAACCCAGCTCTTCTCTCATACTCTTACTGTGAAAAAGCTGCAGGGAGGAAAGAATATCATAAATTCCCTGATGAGTTCATGATTCACAATTACATAATGCTTTACCTTTCCAGAATGGTGGTTGTTTAATGGGGGACTCCTAGAGGCAAAAAATATTAAGCCTAGGGACTAATCTCCTAGAGAGAATTACCAGTATGACAAACCCGCGAGGGAGACACTTTTAAAAGGGCTGGTGGGCCTTTCCAGAGTTGCTGAAACCGTATCATGTAAGTGATATATCAGAGAGGTCCCAGGCAGGCAATGTAGAGATTGTAGTAATTCGATACCTCCATTGATTGGGCTCTGGAAAACTCTCATGGTAAATCAATCATTGGGGAATTAAAGCCCTTCTGGGGGAGAACAGAGTCATAGAGGCCTTGAATTGGTGTCAGGGTGAGCAGGTCTAGTCAGAAGTTGGGCTTGGGTTTGTGGTGGAGTTCATTACCTTCACTGTACCGCAGGCCTCAAATCCCTTCAGCAATGGGTTGCTGTTACCTTGTGCTGAGGTTGGGGCTGGGGTGCTTTCTCCATGCCTGGGCATCACCCTCAGCTTTTGCCACCAACCTGCACCACAGGAGGCAGCTCTTCCCACATTCTCACTCCTCACCCAGGGATGGAAAGCCTGCTGTTTCTTGTTACTTGGTACTGAGCTGGTGGTCAGTGCAGGGGGGCTCTCAGGCCTAGGCTGGCCCTGAGCACCTGAGCCTTGGGGGTGGGGTTTTCTCAGTTTTCCTGCTGGTTGTCCTTGTAGCAGCCAAACTCTGCCTTGCATCTGTAGTCAGTCTTAAAGCCAGTGTTTCCTGCCCTTGTCCCAGTGGTAAGGGACCTCTGTTGGGTGTTGATATAAGTCCTTCTCTCTGGTTATCGCCCCTGCTCCATCCTTCATGGGAGGCCATGGAAAAGTGCTTGTGAGTGAGTTGTACTCTCCTTGGGTATGGAGTCCCAGGCTATTCCACACTGACACCCTAGCGCACATTTGGTCTTTACCAGTACATTCAGATTTTATCTGATACCTTACCAGCTAGTATGGCGGTGGCCTCTCCTTTCCAGGCCCTGCCACAGATCAGACAGTTGTGGCCTTTTTTCTCTTTGTAAATCAGGTTACTTGATTGCTTTGTGACTCTCTTCTCTGATGGGCTCAAGAAAAGTTATTTTATTTATCTGACTTCTTCTCATTATAATGGGAATGATAATTTTGGAGTTTTCTATGGTTAAGTGTAAGGCCAGACTTATTTAAATAAAATTTCCCTTATTCCTCCACCAGAATTGTTCTTTTCTTCCTCTGAATGTCCATAGATCTTTATTAGGACCAGTATTAGGTTCTTATACTTTTTTCACCTATGTTTGTATATTTATGTTATCTCCCCACTGAATGTCAGCTTTATAAAGTCTCATTTTAATAATGTTTGTGTCCTCAACAGTGCTTAGTATGGTGTCGTAACACAGTACAAGCATTCAGTCAGGTGTATTAGAGGACAAAGGGCTTTGTTAAAATGTGGCAGAGGGCGGAGGTTGCAGCGGCTGGTTGGCTCAGGTGGTTAGAGCACAGGCTCGTAACACCAAGGTTGCTGGTTCGAATCACACATGGGCCATGGAGCTGCACCCTCCACAACTAGATTGAAAACAACTACTTGACATGGAGCTGATGGGTCCTGGAAAAACGCCCTCCACAACTAGATTAAAACAACTACTTGACTTGGAGCTAATGGATCCTGGAAAAACACACTGTTCCCCAATAAAATTTCTAACACACACACACACACACATGAAAGTGGGTGGGGGAGTCTCGAAGAGGTGAATGGTTAGGAAAATTAGGTGGTGGTTCTAAGTAAGAGTAGATGTAGCTTTACTGTTTTACACGTGAGCATTTGGTGTGGTATCCATGTCCAGAACTAGACACCTAGCTTGAGTTTACAAGAAATCAGCAGCTACAGTGGAAGGAGACACTGTTCTTTGGGAAGTATCTGAATGTATGAACACATGTCTCCAAACCACATTTTGATTTGAAGCAAACACATTCTTGTAAAGCAAATTCTACTTTTTGTTCAGATTTCATTATGATATTAGGGGAATGCATCCCCAAGGGAAATCCTCAGTAAAGTCAGCAGATATAAAAATGTTCAGTGAGTAACAACTAAGGTGGCTACCAAAGTGTGCGGGTGACAAGCACAACATGATTTTAGTTTTCCAGCTCTAGGAGTTTCTAGATCATCAGCTGCCTTGCCCTCCTAAACCTTCCAAGGAATTTCCTTATGCCTGAGGATTCACAGAGTCCATACTGATGGATCCGGAGATCATTTTCTGCTCCTCTTGTCTGGGCCAGCAGGAATTTGGCTGCATTATCAGACTGCGCCAGAGGTGCTACCATTTATAGGTTGGAATATGTGATGTTTCGTAATGTAAAAATACCCTATTTTCCTTTAGTTTTCTAATTCATTAAGTTAAACCTAATATACTGATTTCCTTAAATTGAGGAATGCCTTTATTAATATGACAGCATTTGTTTCATTACTGGTATTATACCAGCTGAAGATTAGATATTTATTGGCTATGTTGAAGTCTTTTTTTTTCCTCCCTTCCTTGTTGTGTGTGGACGTTTGGAACAGCAGCTTTTGTGCGGAGATTTTCAGCTTCCTCATTTCTAGGCAGAGATAGGACCTTTCCCCTGATGCTGACCAGCCAAAAGTGGTATCTGGTTATTAGTTTTGTCACTGTACTACCTGGAGACCCTTGTTTTTAAGGAAATGAACTGAGGTATCTCTTGAGTGGATAGAAGAGGAATGATTCCTTACCCACACTGAATCACACGTTAGAATATAAAGCAGAACCCTTTGTACTTGTGTATATATTGACATTTGAATGCTCAACCTCTTGCTACTTTCTTTAAAATTCTTCATTTCTGGGAGGTACTTAATCATCTGGCTATTATTGTAGTTGAGAAGTGGTCAGAAGGAGCAACACAAGAGAAGAAAGCCAAATGTGTAAAAGAACCAACAGGAACATCCACAGTTTCCCAAGAACCTACACGGGTGGAAAAATCTACGGACACAGAGGAGGACAATATAGCTGGACCACTGTTTAACAACAAAACCACTCAGTTCCCATCAGTTCATGCTGAGCAGCTCCCAGAGCCTGAGGAGACATCCAAAGCAGTTCGTGGTCCTTCAAAACCAGCCACACCTAAGATCACTACCCCCGCCTCATCACCATCTCCAACAGCTGTCCCACCAGAGCTGGCCTATGTCCCAGCTGACCCAGCTCAGTTTGCTGCTCAGATGTTAGGTAACGTTTCATCTATTCATTCTAATCAGTCTGAGGTTTTAATGGTGAATGTGGCAACATGTATGCCTATTATTTCCAACGAGGTGTTGAGCTCAGAGGCAGCTGAAGATAACGTGTCAGCTGCTTCTGTCATGTATTCTGGAGAGGGGGTAGCAATGCAGGTTGTAAAACATCTGTCCATGTAGACTTGGTCTCTAAACATAAAGACGATAAGGCTGAAGCATCCACAGCTTCCTCACTCCCCTTGCAGGATGAACAAGAACCTCCTGCTTACCATCAAGCTCCTGAGGTCCCTTTGCAGGCTGATATTGAGGTTACATCAACCGTTCATATATCATCTATCTATAAAGATGAGCCTGTGACTGAAGGAGTTACTTATGTGCAGCAAACACCAGAACAAATGGCCATCCCTTTAACTGATCAAGTTGCTTGTCTTAAAGAAAATGAGCTGTCCCCACTAGTTAGCCTCATACCTGTAGGCAAGACAGCCTCAGACATGTCTGAAAACTCTGCAAAATTTGCACAGTTGGGGGATGCAAAATATGATCCCTCAGTATATGTGGAGGGAGAAGCCACAGTTGTGATCTCTGACGATTCTTTGAATGGTCCACCTGCACAATCCTTGGATGTAGAGGGCTCTACCATAGCAGCAGGCTCTGAAAAATCTCTGCACCTTGAAGTGGAGATGGTTGCAGTAGTGCCTGGGCAGGAAGAGTCATATGAAAACTCTGAATCCCAGGAAATGGAGGTCAAACCTTCAGGGGGAGCTACAAAAGCTGAGCACGCAGGTACTTCTATAAGATCGTCTAGTGGCCCCCTTTATCCTGTACCAGAAGGTTCTACTCAACCAGAAGTTGAACCAGAATGGGAAGCAGCACCTGAGCAAGGTTTGATGGAGCCAGGTAAGAAAGTTAGATACTTACAAAATTGAAAAATACTTTTATATTGACATCTGTATTTCAGGTAACCATCTAGGTAGGCTCTCTGAAGATTGGTCAAAAGTCTTTATTTTCAAGGGCTTTTGGAATGCCAAACCTATTTAAAGGCTTTGCTGTAGTTGGGATTTTACTCTCATGAGATGAGTGATTTTAAATTGACATCACCAAAACTTGACCTCAAGTTTGGTCATCTAGCACTTTTGTGTTATTCTTTTGTACATATTATGTAGTGAAAATAATCAGAGCCTGTTGTGAGGTACAAATGTATTCATGTGTTCTGAATATTCCTACTGAAAAGCTGTAATGAGGGGTGCTGGTTTGAACTTTCTCACTTGTGAATGTAAAGTCACATACACTAGTGCGTTGACATAGGCTGTGGCATTTTAAAAGTGAGAGAACGGCAGTGTGTTCCTGCTTTCGCATGGAGTCAGGAGAGCTCGGCAGCCCGGTTTAGGGAGCTGGTCAAGCACTGATTTCCTGCCTGAGAGCTTCCGCAGCGGAGGGAGCAGCTTCAAATGGTTGGAGAGAGGACTGGTCAGGCTGAAGGGCTGTGTGTCACACGGGAGCAGGGAGGTAGCAGCAGTGGAAAGGACAGGCAGGCACTCGAGCCATAATGGACACAGCTAAGATGACTGGCTTCCTTTTATTAATTCCCCACAAGTGCCCACATCAAGCTGCCTTTTGGGCTGCTGAACTTCCCCATGGCTTTCCTGTGACCCAGATGTGATTTAACCTCTGTCTCAATCTAATTATGGCATTTGGTCTGCTCACCTTCCTGCCGCATCTAGACAAGCGCAGGGGTCCTTGTCCCGCTACGGATAGATGAGACATGCATGAGCCTACTTCCCCCATTCCTTTTGCAGAAACTCTCTGAACTTTTGACTCTTGCTAGAGCCAGAATGTTACCAAAGGTACCGTCAACCAAGTAAGTATTTAGAGAACAAATTGTGTCTGGCAGTGTGACAGGGATTCTGCACAGCTGGAAAGGCCAGTGCTGGGAATGTAGTGTGTGGGACTGGCATCACACCTGTGGCTTAAGCAGCACTTTCAAGTCACCGTTCTCAAATGCCTAACTATTGGGTTGTTGGAAAAGTCGTGATGCATTTCTGCAATGAAAAACATAGAAAAATACGTCATGACTTTTCCAACAACCCAATATTTCTCGAGCAAGTGCTAAGAGGGTATTTAACAAAAATACTGAAGACTTGGTTTGTGCATCTGTCTTAATTAGCTTCAGGAAAAATCAATTGAAAGTATCTGGAGCTATTGAAAACACACTAGCTTCATCGTGTGCACGGTGTTGTCTCTTCTGGGAAAGAGACAAAGCTGCAGCAATGACAGAGGACCCAGCGTTCAATAGAACTCGTCACATTTTGGCAAAGTTCAGCTCTTCCATCAGGAACCTTTTCTCCTCCGTCCCATATTCTAGGGCGCAGTCCTCTAAGGCAGTACCATCTTCATTAGGAAAGTCAAAGCTGACCTTGAAGAGCCCTTGGTGTAAGTAGGTGGATGGCATGCCTCGACCTCTTTTTATTAAAGGATACTGTGGGACCAACCAGCCTTTTACTGACACCTAGGACCTAAGATTTCAGCCTTTCCTAAAAGCCGTACTCTCTGGGGTTCTGAGTTCTAGATTATCTGATGTGTTGTGTGTGGTAACAAATTAATGGGAGATAATAGTACTTAAAGGGCCAAAGATATTTGATTATGTGATCAAAAGAGTACACCTAGTGCAGATTTCTGTAGTAAAGAAAAAAATCACTGCAGATGCATCAACCCTTTTTTCAATGGCTTAACACACTCCTCAATTGAATTTTTTTGGTAAAGCCAAAAGTGTTGAGTTTCTATTTCCTCTTGAGGACCCTGTAGAAGCCATGTCTAAAGTTTTAAGTACCTGGAAACAGCAACTTAGAAGGAGACTGCTTCTTCACCCACCACTTATATCCTTGCCAGTTGCTATTGCAGCACTGTTCTCATTTTCCAGCTGTAGAGAATCTCTTGTTTCACATTACCAAACACAATTTACTTGGCCCTCTCTATAGCATGCTTTATGGCACATATTACTACAGCTGTTTGTTTATATGTAAAAATGTTTTAAAAGGCATCTCGATGCATAGTGCCTGATACAGAAACCAAACCTTAATGCTTGCGTTTTTGTTTCTATAGCAGTGGCAACAAGCGAAGCAGGACAAGCACCACCATATTCTAACATGTGGACCCTTTATTGTCTAACTGATATGAATCAACTAAGTCGCCCATCACCGCCACCTGCTCCTGGGCCTTTCCCCCCAAGCAACCCTCTATTTACCTAATCCTAATGATCCACAGTTTCTGCAGCATCCACCGAAAGTTACTTCTCCAGTTTATGTGATGATGGATGACGGCAAGAAGACCAGTGCCCCGCCTTTTATTCTAGTAGGCTCAAATGTTCAGGAAGCACAGGATTGGAAACCTCTTCCTGGACATGCTGTGGTCTCCCAGGCAGATCCCTTGAAGAGATGTGCTGCAGTCCAAGTTCCCATTGCAGTTCCTGCAGATCAGAAATGCCAGAAACACCCCCCCAAACTCCAGAATGCTAGTGCTCCTACAAGTGGACAAGATGTCCCCAGGCCACAAAGCCCAGCTTTTCTTTCTGTTGCTTTCCCAGTAGAAGGTGTTGCCAAAAGCCGTTCAGGGTCTGGTGACACACATGCTCCCTTAGGAAGTTATGGTATTGCTGGAGAAATAACCGTGACTACTGCCCATGTTCGCAAAGCAGAACCTTAAAACTGGCAGGTATTTTCCCTACTATAATATGTGGGAATTTTCAGCATTGTGATTTGTTGACCTGGGGCTGAGATATTTAAAAAATTAAATTGAATTGAGATATGCAGTGAGTTGGGTATACTCTAATTTGATGAGTTATTGTCTCCAGCTTCCTTACCACCAATTACTAATAAATGCACAGCCGTGTATTGCACCATGATGACTCACACCAAGGATTTGGTGCCTCCTACGGGAACCAATCAACCAACTGCCTTTGAATACCTCGTTCTGTGACTAGCCATGGGAGATGCTGAAGGGGGGTGGATTCAAAAACAAAACCCAAAACAAAAAAACATTCTTAGTGTCACTGGAGGTTCATGGGATGTCCAAGACAGGACTGAACCAGGAGCAGTGGTGACCAGCTTCTGGTCTCCACGCAAGAAAGAATTCAAGAGCGAGACAGACATAGGGACGCACGGGGTGCTTACTGAAATGAAAGTACATACATGAGAGAGGGGGAAGTGTGGGCGAACTCAGTCCCACACAGGAAGTCCCGACTGGAAGTTTTTATCCCTCCCAGGGTAGGGCTTGGTGACATCCCATTGATGTACCTCCTCAGTTTCCCGCTTTTCTTCCTTATTTGGTTTCTCCAAAACTGTCATGGCATCAGATACATGCTGGGAGTCATAGTAACTACAATGCAAATGAGATTATAATGACATAAGAGATTATCCAATCAATGTATTATAGTAAGAGTTTGTTTCCCCTTAGAGTGAATATTGATAGCAGAATAGACAGATTGGAAACACATTAAAGAGCTAAAGAGCCCATTGGAATTAATTGTCGATAAGACAGTTTTATCACTCAATTTTTAAAATTTTGTCATTCCATAAATAAATGTGAAGTACCGCACTAGCCCCTCCTCCCCCACTTGTGTACAAGAGAGTGAGCAAAACATGGAACCTACACCTCAGCAGAGGAGATGGAGAAAAAGGAAATTGTTAAGTATTATGAAGAAAACAAACAAGGTACTGATACAGGGCCCCCTTTCCTGGGCCCAGATGTAAACTGATCCGTGAGTATGAAAGGAGCCAGCCTTGCGAAGAGCCCACAGACAGAGTCCTAGGGCGGGAAAGAGCATGGGAGTTTGAGACACCGCAAGTAGGCCAACATTAAAATGGCTGGGAGGAGCTGGGGGAGAGCACGTAAGAGGAAGCTGGCGACCTGAAGAGGGGACCATAATTTAGGGTCCCTATATACCAAGGAAAGAGATTTGGATTGAAAGTTTAATGAGGAACCAGAAAATGGTAGATCCTGCTGGCTGCTATGTCGGGGTCGGGGATGGCCCCAGGACAGGGTGCCCACACCTCTGGGAGCTGGAAGAAGATGCGTGGAGCAGTAGGCAGAGTAGACATGCTTTATTCACTGGCTCTCTGGGTACCGCCTGCCTGGTACAATGGCCGGGCTTTATACTGTGGGAGAACAAAGGTGGTGCACAGCCAAGGTGTTTATATAAGGCACATAAACATAAACATCAGTGAGATGCATGGCGCCTGCACTGCATTCCATCGACTGTACCTGGCAAGTCGCTACTGCAGTTCCGCCGGATGGCCAGGTGAGGGAGCCTGACCGGCTCTTCCCTACACGCCACCCCTTCAGGGTTCCTCACCAACCTGTTTGCCCACTGAGGCTGGAGCCTGCCTCCCAGGCCTCCATGCAAGCATGGCAGAGCCCTGTATCCAAAGCCCACAACAGCAATACAAGGAACAGCAGAAAGCCACTAGGAGACACGGTCCTCCCCCTCAAGGGCAAGGGCCCACGTCCAGGAGGAGGAAAGGTGAGCCCACCATTCCGGTAGGGGGTCTGCTGTCAGGCGTTGAATGTCATCGATCTCTTCAGCTGGGGCAGACAGCGCCTGGCTCACATTTTTCTTATTATCTGCAATATACACACAACATTCAGCATGCAAGATGGCACAGGTCCCTCCTTGGACAGCAGTTAAAATGTCCAAAGCCACCTGGTTTTGGAGGACTGCTTCCCTCATTTGGTCTCCTTCCTCTGTCAGGAGGCCCAGAGCCCAGGGTGTTTGGTTGAGGGCTTGGGCAGTGTGCTCGGCAAGAGCAGTCGCCTGCATTCCCACCACAATGGAACTGGCTTGAGGGCTAACGATAGCCAGGGGACAAAACCGCCAGGGCTTCTTCTTGACGCAGTGGTGTTTGGCTCTGAACAAGCTCCAGTTTGGGGGTCAGCTCTCTAACGTGGGTTGTACGCTTGTTGGGAGGTATGGCCGCCCCCATGTACAATGCCCTGTCACTTGGCAGGGAGGTAGGGCCAGTCATATGAACCACAAACACACGCGCTCCCTTCTGGGACAAAAATGGTGGGGCCAACCCCTGTTGCCTTTGGCCGTTCCGCCATACACGACCTTCGAGCATTCGAGTTATGTTTTGGCATAAGGCCGCAAACACCCAGCCCACATTTCTGTTGCCAGTCTGTCATTCCAAACACAGAGGAATGACCTGGATAAGCTTCACGCTTTCACTCATGAGCCACCCCCATTCGTCCCATACCGCATGGCTCAGCCATGGCTTGGTGCGGTTTCTCTGCACCCTCATATGAGAGGAGACGTATCACCAGGTTGTGTCCCAGGCCTCTTGCTGGGGGCTCCATTCTCGCAACCAGGTCCAGTTTTCTGCAGTAGCCAGATGGATACCTGCCGTGGCGCTGACTAGAAACTACACACTCAGCAGCTGGAGACGTTGGCTACTCTGGCATAGGTGTGGGCCCAGTCCACTATTGTATTAGCTCATAGGCACCTACAGGCAGAAAGAAATAGTAGTCATAGGACCCAACAATGACAAATCCCTTCCACTGGAGAGGTTACAGGCTAGCTTCTTATCCCAGGAGACGAGGGTTGCCACCACCGGCACCTTTCTTGGTTTGTGGTACCAAACCTTTATGGCATTACTTGGGGTCCCTTACGTAGTTTCAACATGTAGCAGGACAGGGGACCCCATAACGGGCCACAGTGAAAGCACAAAGGTCCCTTCACAAAATTGTCCCAGTATCAGTACCTCCGTATACCACTGTCACTTGCAGTAGCCACTCGGCCACCACCCCTGGTGTCACTTGCAAGTCATGTGTCAATCTAGCCCCCCATGGGGCCACCAAGCCAAACCAATGACACTCAAGAGGGGCTCTTGACCCTCCAGGGCCAAGTCCATGGTAGTCATTCTCCTGCTTTCAAGCATGTGGGCGCTGGTAACAGAATTTCCCATTTCTGCCATACCCTGGCTTCAACAGGGTCTCACTTGTAGCGACCTGTAACTGTATGGGAGTGGCTGTTCGATGCAGCAGAGCCTCTACTGCTGAGGGCCTTCCCTTCCGTGGCTTCTTGTTCAAGGCTCTCAAAACATCCCACAGACACGAGGTCAAGTCACACATCGTGGGAGGGTGTTTGGACACCCAAAGGGCTTGTTTCAAAGGGCCATTGTAGCATTCAATCATAAGCTGCCCGTTTATCCTGGAAGCTCATCGCTGCACTTCTTGCCCCATAAAATGAAAGCCTCTGTCACTCTCAATGACTTGGGGGGTGCCCATAGAGGGCACACAGCCATGTAAGAGCCGCCACGGCATGCTGCTGATCTGCTGCTGGACACAGCCAAGTGAACAACAACCCCATAGCCATATCTGTGGCTGTGAAGCATAAGTGGCATTTCTGGCTTTAGGCAGGGGACCTACATAGTCCACTTGCCAGCGAGTGAAGGTCACCCTCCCTTGGGTAAGCTGCTGTGTCTCCCAGGGAAGCTTCCTCCGCTGGGGACTGTCTTGAGCACAAACGACACAGTCATGGCAGGCATCTGCTATCTCTTGCCACTTCAAAGGCAGGCCCCAGTATCTACTCACCTGCCTCATGGTTCTGTTACCAGCGTGTTGCAACTTTCTCTGCAACCAATGGGCCACATCAGTGGCGGGGGCCCATTCTAACCACTGCACCCATGCCAGGGCATCTGCTTCATCATTGCCTGGGGACATTAGTGGGGAGTGCCCCGTGACATGTATCAGGGTCACCTCCTTTCCTTGACCTAAGTCCCAGAAGTCTTGCTACATGGCCTGACCCCACAGCGGATGGTGTCCTACTAGCGAGTTTTGATGCTTCCAGGTGGGGAGTCATAACATCAGGCCCCAAAACACGGCCCAGCTATACGTACAGATGACCAGGGACCCAGGCCTGTGGCTGATTATCATCCATACAACCCAGAGCTCAGCCCACTGGCTACTCTGGCCCACCCCAGTACCAAACCAAATGGTATCTGTTTTGCGTTGGACTCCAATAGCCATCCACATGGTGGCAGTCCCCCTGCAGGAGCCATCAGTATACCAGGCATCTTGAGGTACTGGGGGCTGTCCTTCTTTGTAGGGCAAGGGCTCCAAGCCCTCCCCAGTGGGCAGAGCACTTGGCGCAGCCTAAGCTACAAGCTCAGTAGGCCCCAGGACCTGTTGCAGCTCTGCACTCAAAGGACTTGAACTGAGGGTGCTATGTTGCTCCAGGTAAGGACCCCACTTGGCGAGAGTAGTGGTCTGTGCCACCTCTGTTTAGGATCCTTGGGTCCATGTCATACCCAACCTTGGATAGGATAAGTTGTGTGAACCAACACCTTTGCCAACCCTGTGATGGCTTCTGTAGCTACCACAGCTGTGTACACAGCAGCCAATTGCTTCTCTTTCAAAGAGTAGCAGACTTCTGCTGCTTTCCACAATTGGGACCAAAATCCCACTAGTGACCGGAGATGTTCCTATTGTTGCCAGAGGCTCCAATCATACCCCTCTTGGGTTACGTGAACATCAAATTCAAAAGGGCTACCAGGTTCTACCACTTGTAGAGCCTGTGCCTGCTGTATTGCCCACTTTGTAGCAACAAATGCTTGGTTTACAGCCTCTGTTCAATCCCATGAGGCGCCCTTCCTCACCACGGAATACAAGGGCCTTGCTAAATGGGGTACAAATACCCACCAATACCCCAGCAAGCCCAAATACGCTTGTAGTTGGGAGACCTTGGTCGGCTGGAGAAATGCCTGTATTTTGTCAATAACAGTTTCGGATATAACCTTTGTCTTACCTGACCACACAACACCCCAAAACTTGACAGACAAGCCAGGGCCCTGGACCTTTTCCTCGTTCACCGCCCAGCCACATGACTTCAGATGGCAGAGGAGAGGGGGAGCTGATTCCTCTAAATCTGAAAGAGCATCAGAAGTTAGTAAAACATCATCAACATAATGAAACAGGGCCACAGAAAATGGGCGATCCCACTGTGCCAAGACCTGGGCTACAAGCCCATGGCAAACAGTGAGGCTATGCAAATAGCCTTGTGGGAGGACTTGGAAGGTACGTTGACACCCATCCCACATAAAAGCAAACTGCCCTTGGCTCTCAGGAACAATATCAATGGAGAAGAAGACGTTCGCCAGGTCCACTACATAGTGGTATGTTCCCAGGCGAACAGTCAAACAGTCCATCAAGTCATGGATCGAAGGCACTGCAGCATGCAGAGGTGGCATCATCTTATCCAATTCCCTATAATCCACAGTCACTTGTCAGGTCCCATCTGGCTTCTTCACTGGCCAGCCTGGGGAATTGAATGGACTGTGCCTTGGCCTCACGATGTGTGTCTTCTCCAGTTCTAATACTGTACAGTCAATCTCCTCATGCTCCCGGGAGGTGGTACTGTCACACTGTAACAACGTGCTGGGGCTGTGTAACACTTGAGGGGGGTGGTGAACATGCCCGCATATCACCGCCTTCACCACCCGGATCCAAAGGCGGAATTCTCCCACCAAGGTCTGTAAGCTAAGGCCATGTAACACATCCATCCCTAGAATATACTCTGGTATAGGGAAGGCATATACCATGTAGGTAGGGGAGGGGGCAGTCTACCTATACACAGCGGTAAGCAGACAGCTTTCACCTTCACAGTCCTCCCCCCATAACCATCAATGCAGATTGCTGGTCCAGGAAACTGCTCTGGGTTCCCATAAATAAGGCTGCGGTCGGCGCAGGTATTAACCAGAGCCAGGACTCTTTGAACATTGGAAGGAGACCAATGTATGGAAAGTTCCACTTGGGGCCTCCGGTTCCCGCTCGTCCCCTCCGACCGGGTACCTTGGCCTCTCCCCTAGTCAGGCTGGAAGGAGCTGGCCTCGGGTGGGCACATGAACTCTTGGAGGGCCACAGGCCGCGCCTTCCCGGGCTTCCCCTTGGGGTTTTGCCATAATTGCTGCCCCGGACGCAACTGTTTCCAGATCTCCAATAAGACCTCACTGGGTTGTTGGTCTATTTTTTCTTGATCGACCCCCCCTCACCCCCACTCCCCCCCCCC
>NW_017731605.1:2161129-2162178 GCF_001890085.2 Hipposideros armiger | reverse complement strand
GTGTGCGTTACCTTTTGGGTCTCTCAGGCTTGCCTCCATGCCTCTGCTTTGGTTTTCTTGGTCGTGATTTCGCGGACCTCACGTCCTAACTTCCCCTGCCTCTGGCTTTCAATATCTCCCAGTGTCGCCCTGGCGGTAGTAACTTCATAGATCCGCCGCAACACATAGGGCACAAGAATGGCAACCAACGAGCCAGAGGCACTCCTGGGGGTTATATCCAAGACCAGATCTCTCATGCGGGCCGTAAGCCGCTCATCATCCGGCCCCCGCATATTGAGATCAAACATAGCATGTCTCATACCCACTTCACAGATGATCTGCACAAGTTCCGTGTACGACTGCCATTTGCTAACATTCTCTGGCAGCTCACCTGCATCATTTCCACACTGCCCACGTAGCAGTGAGCCACTCCATCAAGGAATGGTTACGCTGGCCTTGGGCCAGCCGGCAGCTGTTCTGCAACTGCTGCCACAGGGATGGATGCACCATTATGGAGGCTAGTTTCTCTGTTTCGCCTGCCAAGCAGGTGATGCTATCTGCAGCCTCGTCCCACAAACACAGCAACCAAGCCGGGATTGGCTCCCCAGGGCGCTGCAGGCACGGCTTCCCCAATTCCTGAAACTCAGTGGGAGAATAGGGAGTGTAGGTTGTGAACTCAGTCACCGCTGGGTTGCCCGCAGCAACTCCCCCTGGACCCAAAGGCTGTTCACGTTTACCTTCTGGTGCAAGATGGGTTGGGCCTGGGGACGAGGAGCAGCATCGCCCTCAACTGCATCTTCCACCGAGGACTCCGGAGGGGTCTCTGTCTCAAACCCTGAGCCACGGAGCTTCTCCTCTAGCTGGGGGATCCAAGCCTCTAGCAGCGGTTCTCAATCTGTGGGTCGCGACCCCTTTGGGGGTCGAACGAGCCTTTCACAGGGGTCTCCTAAGACCATCGGAAAACAAAAAGATATGTACATTACGATTCATAATAGTAGCAAAATTACAGTTATAGAGTAGCAACGAAAATAATTTTATGGTTGGGGGTCACCACAACATGAGGAACTGTA
>NW_017731605.1:2155033-2157949 GCF_001890085.2 Hipposideros armiger | reverse complement strand
TTAAATGTTTGTCCATTTTATCTTTTCAAAAACCCAGCTCTTGGTTTCATTGATCTTTTTAATTTTTTTTAGCCTCTATTTCATTTATTTCCACTCTGAGCTTTATTATTTTCCTTCCTTCTATACACTTTGGGCTCTGTTTGCTGTTCTTTTCCCTGTTCCCTTAGGTGTAAAGTTAGATTATTTGTCTGAGATTTTTCTTGTTTCTAGAGGTAGGCCTGCATTGTTATGAATCTCTCTCTTAGGACTGCTTTTGCTGTGTGCCATAGATTTTGGATTGTTGTGTTTTCATTTTCACTTGTCTCAATATGTCTTTTGATTTCTTCCTTGATCTCACTGTTGACCCATTCATTATTTAGTAGCATGTTAGTTAGCCTCCATGTGTTTATATGCTTTTCTGGTTTTTGCTTGTTAGTTTGCAATTGATTTCTAGTTTCATGCTGTTTTAGTCAGAGAAGGTGCTTCCTATGATTCCAGTCTTTTAAAATTTATTGAGATTTGTTTTGTGGCCTAACATGTGGTCTGTCTTGGAAAATGTTCCATGTGCACTTGAAAAGAATGTATATTCTTTTGCTTTGAGTAAAATGCTCTAAAAATATCAAATAAATCCATCTGGTGTAATGTGTCATGTAAACAGAGTTACGTAGCCAGGTTATGCTCGGTCATAGAGCTTATATCATGGGGTCACTGAGGAAATGTTTCTAACCAATTGGCTTTCTAAGTTAGGAGATTCCTGAGCTGAGTTTCAAAGGAAAAGAATGCAATCAAAGTAAAAATGATGGCTAGAAAGATGTCTCAGGCATTGTACCCCATTAACAGAGACACAGAGGTGACAAACAACATGTGTGTTTAGGACTAATCTCTAGAGAGTCAAGTAGGAAGCAAATTGTAAGATGAGATGGGAGTTACTCAAGGTCACAACAAGGACCTTGGACTTCTATAGAGTTAGGATTTGGGGCTAGGGGGCAGGAAGCAATGGATATAAAAGTGGATTCACATTTTAGTTAGATCCCTAGTGAATGCAAAGGGAGATGAACACAAGGACAAGAAGATTGTAAAACCACATCAAATCATTTAGTTCTAGAAACAAAGCAGCAAANAATTTTATGGTTGGGGGTCACCACAACATGAGGAACTGTATTAAGGGGTCATGGCATTAGGAAGGTTGAGAACCGCTGCGTCTAGCGCTTCCTCCTGGGATAACAGGTCCCTCACTCTGGAGGCTTTGGTGAGCGCTTCCTCCATGGTGCTGCGCAAAGCGATGAGGAAAAGCCAGTCCACACAGCCAGCTGCGGCTTTCACTATCTCCGACAGCTGTTCACTTAAATTATGCAGGGCTTTCTGTATGCTGGCCGGAGAACCATCCACTTCTTCCCACCTCTCCACGAGGTGCAGCTCATGAGAGCAGTGGCCACAGGGTACCACACACTGTGTGGTGGCCACATATCCTCCTGCCCAGGGGTGGGCAGCTCCCTTACCTGACTGGGACCCTGCTCACTGCGCCAAGTGTCAGGGTGGGGGGATGGTCCCGGTGTAAGGTACCCGCGCCTCTGGGAGCTGGAAGAAAATGCCTGGAGCCATAGGCAGAACAGACATGCTTTACTCGCTGGCTCTCTAGGTACTGCCCGCCTGGTACAATGGCCGGGCTTTATACTGTGCGAGAACAAAGGTGGTGCACAGCCGAAGTGCTTACATAAGGCACATAAACATAAACATCAGTGAGATGGATGGCGCCTGCGCTGCATTCCATCGACTGTACCCGGCAAGTCGCTACTGCAGTTCCGCCGGATGGCCAGGTGAGGGAGCCTGACCGGCTCTTCCCTACAGCTATGTGGAAAGCCCGTCAGGAGGAGGTCATTAGACGAAGTGGGGAGACGAGCTAAGAGAATACCTACACACCAATGAGCTCTGCTACTTAAAACATTTTGTGGGGATTTCAAGCTGAACTTCTGATGGACAAAAGCTAGATTTCCTTCACAGGCAGATTCAAGTACTACGGTTACAATGTTTAAGGAGACAACTCATAGTTACCAAAATACCTTAAGGCCATGTGCATTTACTTATTATCCCCCTTTTGAGACTTTCAGTGGAATTGTCAGAATGGCTGTTTTCAGCAGGAAATGCTACGATGTGTTAGTGCAAATACACTAACTGATTAGTTAAGGCCTTAGTGCCAGAGAGCAGGAGGGGAGACTTTGTATTTCTGATCTACTCATTTCACGTTTCCTTTCATGATTAAATTTAAACAATTCGCTGCTTACATTATTCCCAACAGATGCCGAAAATGAGGCTGTTTGAATCAACGTTCAAGGTGGAGTCTGCCACTAAGTGTAATGTATCAATAAACTTCATGCAAGCATAAAGTCTTGCATTCTTGCTGATTTTGTAATTTAGGAGGTATACAAACAACCAAACACAAAAAGCCTTTAAATCTTTCCAGACTCATGACAATAGCATTTTCCAGCTCTTGTACACACTGTAAAAAAATAACCATTCCCACTCTAGCTTTTCTCACCAGGTATTTCCACTTGATAATTCTGTATTTGGCATTCACACCCAATGAAGAGCAGCACCTGGCTATAATACCATATGCATTTCCCCAGAGAATACTTACTAGCACCAACTGCCTACTTACCACTGTGCAGGCCAGGCAGCTGGTATCTCTTTGGCCCTGGGGACTGTGGCACCACAAGGACTTCTTTGTAAGGACAGTCTTGATAATTTAGGATAGCATGAAGTGGCAACTTTAGTACATTTGAAAGTTCAAAAGAAATCACACTTTTTTCTAACATTCTAAAGCCTTTATTTAGAATCAGGTAGATTATTTCATTATAACACTTGTGAACTTCAAGACAGCAATTAAAATAATTTACTGGCAGCTACCAAAGGCCCCTGGGAGCAATATCTGAGACTGGG
>NW_017731605.1:2150875-2153048 GCF_001890085.2 Hipposideros armiger | reverse complement strand
GTTGGGAGACCTGTTATGAAGCTACATCAAGAGTCAGATGGAAAAGTAATGAAGCTCTAGTGTCATTAGGAATGGAGAGCAGGAGAGAACCGCAAGAACTATAGAAGCAAGATCAGTGAAACTTAACAAAGTGGCCGGATTAAGGGGAGGGAATGGTTGAAGATAACTTAGGTGTTTTGAGTCTGGTAATGATAGTGCCATTAACACCCTCCAATGAAAACCCCTGTTGTTCTAGCAAACCCTCCCTCTGGTTATAGCTGCTCTTCATCTTCACTGGAATTGCTAGGCCTTTGACCATGTCGTTTTCTTCTTAGTCAGATCCCTCTTTGCCTCTCTTCCTTCTTGACGTGCCCTCAAACTCCTTTCTCTCTTGTTTCTCTACTTTATTTGTCCTATAACTCACTTCCGGTAAAGTCCAGCCATTCTTTTTCTCCATTCTTACAGCTAGGGTATAGAGCACTGCTACAGACATTTATACAGCCTTATGAATTGGTACCACCCTTTGATATCTAGCATTAGCAGGGTTCTTGATAGTACCCAAACATCCTTTATGTCACTAGTCTGCTTCCTCTCCCATTGCTTTTAGGATATAGTGTAAATTTTTATTCTTTCTTATCACTTTCTTTTTCCAAGCCACTTCCCTTACTCTGGGAGAAAACACATACCATTAGTGGGAGCTTTCTCTACTTATTGTTCCCTTGCTTTATTATTATTATTATTATTATTATTATTATTATTATTATTATTAGTTTCAGGTGTACAGAATAACATAGTGATTAGACATTTATATACCTTACAAAGTGATAACCCCAATAAGTCTGTTACCCATCTGACACTATGCATACTTATTAGAGTATTTTTTTTACTATATCCCCCATGCTGCGCTTTATATCCTGATGACTATTAATTATAGTTGACATTCAGTATTATTTTATATTAGCTTAGCATAATGGTTTAAGATTTATATAATTTATGAAGTGATCCCCAATAAGTCTAGTACCCATCTGACACTATGTAGTTTTTACAATATTATTCCCTATATCCCCCATACTGTATTTTACATCTCGATGGCTCTTTTGTAACTACCAATTTGTACTTCTTAATCTCTTCACCCTTCTCACCCAACCCCCCATCTAGTAACCATCAGTTCTCTGTATGAGTCTGCATCTGTTTTGTTTATTCGTTTCTTTTATTCTTTAGATTCCACATATAAGTGAAATCATATGGTTTGTCTTTCTCAGCCTGACTTATTTCATTTAGTATAATACCCTGTAGGTCCATCCATGTTGTTACAAATGGTAATATTTTATTCTTTTTTTATGGCAGAGTAATATTCCATTATATATATATATATCTGATCACCATTTCTTTATTCAATCATCTATTGATGGGCATTTGTTGTTTCCATATCTTAGCTGTTGTGAATAGCATTGCCGTGAACATGGGGGTGCATATATGTTTTGGAATTAGTATTTTGGATTTCTTTGGGTAAATACCCAGGAGTGAAATTGCTAGGTCATAAAGTAGTTCCATTTTTAACTTTTTGAGGAACCTCCATACTATTTACAATAATGGCTGTACCAATTTATAATCCAACCAACAGTGCACAAGGGTTCCCTTTTCTTCAAATCCTCGCCAATACTAGTTTGTTGATTTATTGGTGATGTTCTGACAGGTATGAGGTGATATCTCATTGTGGTTTTTATTTGCATTTCTCTGATGATTAGTAATGTTGAGTATCTTTTCCTACATCTATTGACCATGTGTATGTCCTCTTTGGAGAAATGTTTATTCAGGTCCTCTGCCCATTTTTTATTTGGACTGTTTGCTTTTTTGTGTTGAATTGTATGAGTTCTTTATAAATTTTGGATATTAACCACTTGTGAGATGTATCATTGGTGAATATCTTCTTCCATTCAGTAGAATAACATTTTGTTTTGTGGATGGTTTGCTTTGCTGTGAAAAAACTTTTTTAGTTTGATGTATGTAGTCCCATTTGTTTATTTTTTCCTCTGTTTCCCTTGTCCAAGGAGATATATTAGTAAAAATATTACTAAGGGTTTGACTGAGAGTTTACTACCTATGTTTTCTTCTAGAAGTTTTATGGTTTCTAGTCTTATGTTTAAGTCTCTAAACCATTTTGAGTTTATTCTTATATATGGCATAAGAAGGT
>NW_017731605.1:2144191-2146546 GCF_001890085.2 Hipposideros armiger | reverse complement strand
TGGAATCTGTAGCCTGGGTTATGCTAATTCTGATCTTTTCACCACTCAGTGAAAAGGACAGTGGTTTCTCCTTCAGAATGGCAAATAAGATCTTATGTACCACACATATTCCAAATTCTCGACTTTAAGCACTCGACTGAGTTTTCCTCCGCCAGTCTGTATCTCCTGTCTTCTCTCCTATTAATCACCTCTCCTATCTCCTCTATTATGTCTTACTTCTTATTTTCCTCTTGTTGTTGACACCATTCAGACTTCCTTTTAGTGCCAGAATATGCTATTTTCCTTATTCTTCCCTGGCAGTTATGTGTTCCAGCACCCCAAGTCTCCACATGAGTTCTGCTTATTCCACGAATTACTGTATGCTTGGAACTTATCTATCTTATTGGTCCCATGGAACTTTAATATCCGCATTCTATAATGAGTTTTAATCAGTCACTTCATTACACTTAAAAAGAATACTTACACTTTTTACAGGAAGGAATACCTTTAGTTATGCTCTTAATTCTGAGAGTCTGTGCACGTTTGTTGTTGTGGTGGTGTGGTGGTGGTGGTGGAACCAGTTCACTGAAGTCACATTGGGTTCATCTTCATAAAGTTGATAAGATCAACCCGTTACAGAGAAAGATATACCTCAGCTCTTTGTCTTCTTGAAGGAAAGAATTCAGTTAAGAGACAGTTTGTGCAGCATACAAGGTCTGACAATTAAGTTCAAGAACTTGTTGCAGTGATGTTGCTAACTTTTTTATATCAGAGAGATTATTCATTATGAATTTGTACCAACTGGACAAACAGTGAACTAAGTTTACTAATTGGAAGTGCTGAAAGGCTGCGTGAAAAGGTTAGACGACCTGAACTTTTCACCAACAATTCATGGCTCTTGCATCACGACAGTGCACCAGCTCACCTGGCACTGTCTGTGAGGGAGTTTTTAGCCAGTAAACAAATAACTGTATTGGAACACCCTCCCTACTCACCTGATCTNTCCAGAGGTATATTTAGAAAAAGGAGAGCAAAAGACACTTTCTTGTAGAAACCCCACTTTGTAATTGTATTAGATGAATGTACAGAAAAGCCAGTGCCCATGTGGCTTGGAGGGATATTGTTTGGACACAGATAAATGAGCATAATTTGTTTTTCTTGACATTTTCTTGCACAAAATGTTCACTGAATTTTACAGAAACAAGTTTTGTTTGTTTGGTTGGTTGGTTTTGTTCTCTGTTTTTTAATATCATCCTGGATTTTCTGTCAGGACTTTTCCAATAAATTTCTTTAATAGTACTAGTTTGCTTGCCTGCACATAAAAAGCTACTGGTAATGTCAAGAAAGACCCCATTTTACTAGAATATATACTGAGAGATTATAGCTAAAGCTAATAATTTTAATAGGAGATAGATTTGTTCTTAGAAACTGTAGTTAACTCATAAATATTTTAATAAAAACTACACTATTTATGAAACTTTGTTTTTCTTCATTATAGTTGAGATAACAGACATCTGCCAAAAATGATTCCTTCAAATCCCCCAATTGTCATACCTTATGGCCTCAAGACCCTGCTTAAAGGACTCAGCAGAGCTGTCTTCAAAACCTGTCCACAAAACATCACCCAGTTTGCAGCAGTTTATTTTCAAGAACTTATTCTCTTTAGAGAAGGTTTGTTACTGCTTTAGATTATATATTTGTTGCTCTGGAAAAGAAAGCATTTAAGTTGGGATTTCTTGTGATTTCCTGTATTTATTCCTTCAGGGAATGTTTGTCTGGATATAAAAGATCTGGTTATGCAATTTCATCAGATTAAAGGTAAGTACCACAATTAGTAATAGTATAAGAATACTAGTTATAAACTATTGCATCAACAGCATACATCAAACAAGAGAGATGCCCACAAATGTTTTCTGTTTAGATGATCACACTGTTTATGTTTAAATAATCAAACTGATGCTTCATTTTTATTATTGAATCAGGTGTTTTTTTAAATCTGGGGACTGACATTTTGGAGGACTCTAAATCTAAAAAAGGCAAAAATAGGACACATCTGTTGCAAACAATTTAGTATGAGACCAAGAATGGGGTTTGTGTACTGTGACTCAAACCCTTTCCAATATGCCCTTTCTTTAGGGAAGTACAGTGAACTTGAAGAGAATTAGATTTTATAGTAATAAAGACTCAAGTTATAATGAAATTCATTACTTGGGAAAATTGTATAAACTCTCACCTTAGAAGATTTTTTTGTAAAGAAGTTTACCACCCCTTGTTTCTCTCCCCATGATGGTTTAACTGCAGTCCAGGTTGGAGGACAGGAAATCAATTAGGTGGCACTGACGGCCTATTCTGTATGTCTCTCGATGTAGAAAAAGA
>NW_017731605.1:2135602-2140391 GCF_001890085.2 Hipposideros armiger | reverse complement strand
TGTGTGTGTGTGTGTGTGTGTTTGTGTATAATCACAGGAGGTAAGTACAACTTAGGGAATATAGTCAATGGAATTGTAACAACTATATTTGATGTCAGAGGGGTAGTACTTTGGGGAGGAAGTTTATCATTTGTGAGAGGTGAAAATATCTATTACATTGTTTTCTACACCTGAAACTAAAAAAAAAAAAAGAAATAAATTTAACCAAGGAATTTAAAGAGCTGTACTCAGAAAATTATAAGACATTGAAGAGAGAAATTAAAGAAGATAGAAATAAATGGAAACATATACCATGCTCATGGATAGGAAGAATTAATATGGTTAAAATGTCCATTCTACCCAAAGCAATATATATATTCAACACAACTCCTATCAAAATACCAATCACATTTTTCACAGAACTAGAACAAAAAAATCCTCAAATTTATATGGAACCATAAAAGACCAAGAATAGCCATGGCAATCCTAAGAAATAGGAACAAAGCAGGAGGAAATAGGAACAAAGCATGCTATCTGATATCAAATTATACTACAATTCTATATAATCAAAATAGCATGGTATTGGCATAAAAACAGACACATAGATCAGTGGATCAGAATAGAGAGCCGAGAAATAAATCCATGCCTATATGGTCATTTAATCTATGACAATGGAAACAAGAATTTACATTGGGATAAAAACAGTCTACTTAATAAATGGTGCTGGGAAAATTGGACAGATACATGCAAAAAAATGAAACTAGACCACTTTCTTGTGCCACATACAAGAATAAACTCAAATTGGATTAAAGACTTCAATTTAAGACCCAAAACCATAAAACTCCTAGAAGAAAATATAGGAAGTAAGCTCGCAGATATTACCCTTAGTAATATTTTTACTGATATATCCCCTCAGGCAAGGGAAGCAGAAGAAAAAATAAACAAATGGGACTACATCAAACTAAAAAGTTTTTTTGACAGCAAAGGAAACCATCAACAAAACAAAAAGACATCCTACTGAATGGGAGAAGATATTTGCCAATGATAATATCTGATAAGGGGTTAATATCCAAAATTTATGAAAAACACATATGACACCAAAAAACCAAACAACCCAATTTAAAAATGGGCAGAAGACATGAAGACACATTTCTTAAGAGGACAGATAACCAATAGACATATGAAAAGATGTTCACAATCACTGATCATCACAAAAATGCAAATAAAAAAACACAATGAGATAACTCCACTTCTGTCAGAACTGCTATCATCAATAAATCAACAAACAACAAGTGTTGTTAAGTATGTGGAGAAAAGGGTACCCTCATGCACTGTTGGTGGGATTGTAGATTGGTGCAGCCGCTATGGAAAACAGTATGGAGGTTCCTCAAAAAATTAAAAATAGAACTACCTATGAACCAGCAATTCCACTCCTGGGTATTTACCCAAAGAAATCCAAAACACTAATTCGACAAACTATATGCACCCCTATGTTTATTGTCATGCTATTCACAATAGCCAAGATATGGAAACAACCAAAATGCCGATTGGATAAAGAAACTGTGGTACATTTATACAATGAGTATTACTCTGTCATAAATAATAATGAAATCATACCTTTTGCAACAACATGGATGGAATTAGAAGATATTATGCTAAGTGAAATAAGACAGAGAAAGACAAATACCATATGATGTCACTCATATGTGGAATCTAAAGAACAGAATAAATTATCAAACAAAACAGAAATAGATTCAGAGATACAGAGAAAAAACTGATGGCTGCTAGATGGTAGACAGGTTGGGGATGGGGGAGAAGGTGAAGGGATTAGAAAGTACAAATTGGCAGTCACAAAATAGTCATGGAAATGTCAAATACAGTATGGGAAATATAATCAATAATGTTGTAAAGATCAAGTAGGGGCCAGATGGGTACTGGACTTATTGGAGGAATCACTTCAAGACTGTGTAAATGCCTGACTACTGTGCTATACACCTGAAGCTGATGTAGAATAATATAAAATGTCAACTATAATTAAAAATATATATATATATATATATATATATATGGTCACGGGATGTAAAGTACAGTATAGGGAATATAGTCAATGGTGTAGTTTCAGCAATATACAATGTCAGAGGGGTAGTAGACAGGGAGGGGGGTTATCACTTTGAGAGGGGGTATAAATGTCTAATCATTATGTATTTTATATACCTCAAACTAATAATAAAAACAGGAAAAAAAGTTTGGGAAAGGATTATAAGAGCGTTACCATAATCATTAAAATAAATATATTTCCAAATAATTAAAATAAATATATGCAGAATAATTAAAATAAATATATGCAGAATGGATTAGTAATCACAAATACATGTCAATAACTTAATTTCCTGATTTAAACTAATTGAATTTATTTTCAACTGTCAGCTATTTTAGTAGCCTGTAAAAGCTTAAAAAGCAATCATATTAAAAACATCACTATTTGTTATTAAAAAATGTTTATACTCTCAACAGTGCTTAGTACAAAGTCTTAATACTGTTAGTGTATTAAGAGCTTTGTTAAAAAGTGGTTGGGGAGTCCCGAAGAGATGAACGGTTAGGAAAATGAGGTTATTGTTCTATGTAAGAGTAGATGTAGCTTTACTGTTTTACACGTGAGCATTTGGTGTGGTATCCATGTCCAGAACTAGACATCTAGCTTGAGTTTACAAGAAATCAGCAGCTACAGTGGAAGGAGACACTGTTCTTTGGGAAGTATCTGGACATATGAACACATGTCTCCAAACCACATTTTGATTTGAAGAAAACACATTCTTATAAAGCAAATTCTACTTTTTGTGCAGATTTCATTATGATATTAGGAGAACGCATCCCCAAGGGAAATCCTCAGTAAAGTCAGCAGATATAAAAATGTTCAGTGAGTAACAACTAAGGTGGTTACCAAAGTGTGCGGGTGACAAGCACCACATGATTTTAGTTTTCCAGCTCTAGGAGTTTCTAGATCATCAGCTGCCTTGCCCTCCTAAACCTTCCAAGGAATTTCCTTATGCCTGAGGATTCACAGAGTCCATACTGATGGATCTGGAGGTCATTTTCTGCTCCTCTTGTCTGGGGCAGCAGGAATTTGGTTGCATTATCAGACCGCGCCAGCAGGTGCTACCATATAGGTTGGAATATGTGATGCTTCCTAATGTAAAAATACCCTATTGTCCTCTAGTTTTCTAATTAATTAAGTTAAACCTAACATACTGATTTCCTTAAATTGAGAAATGCCTTTAATAATATTACAGCATTTGTTTCATTACTGGTATTATACCAGCTGAAGATTAGATATTTATTGGCTATGTTGAAGTCTTTTTTTTCCTCCCTTGTTGTGTGTGGAAGTTTGGAACAGCAGCTTTTGTGCGGAGATTTTCAGCTTCCTCATTTCTAGGCAGAGAAAGGACCTTTCCCCTGATGCTGACCAGCCAAAAGTGGTATCTGGCTATTAGTTTTGTCACTGTGCTACCTGGAGTCCCTTATTTCTAAGGAGATGAACTGAGGCCTCTTGAGTGGATAGAGGAAGAATGATTCCTTACCCACACTGAATCACAGATGTTATAAAATAAAGTAGAACCCTTTGTACTTGTGTATATATTGACATTTGAATGCTCAACCTCTTGCTACTTTCTTTAAAATTCTTCATTTCTGGGAAGTACTTATTAATCATCTGGCTATTATTGTAGTTGAGAAGTGGTCAGAAGGAACAACACAAGAGAAGAAAGCCAAATGTGTAAAAGAACCAACAGGAACATCCACAGTTTCCCAAGAACCTACACGGGTGGAAAAATCTACGGACACAGAGGAGGACAATATAGCTGGACCACTGTTGAGCAACAAAAACACTCAGTTCCCATCAGTTCATGCTGAGCTGCTCCCAGAGCCTGAGGAGACATCTGAAGCAGTTTGCGGTCCTTCAAGACCAGCCACGCCTCAGATCACTACCCCACCCTCATCACCATCTCCAGGAGCTGTCCCACCAGAGCTGGCCTGTGTCTCAGCTGACCCGGCTCAGTTTGCTGCTCAGAAGTTAGGTAATGTTTCATCTATTCATTCTGATCAGTCTGACGTTTTAATGGTGGATGTGGCAACAAGTGCGCCTGTTATTTCCAACGAGGTGCTGAGCTCAGAGGCTGCTGAAGATAACGTGTCAGCTGCTTCTGTCGTGTATTCTGGAGAGGGGGTAGCAATGCAGGTTGTAAACCACACATCTGTCCATGTAGACTTGGGCTCTAAACATAAAGACGATAAGGCTGAAGCATCTACGACTTCCTCACTCCCCTTGCAGGATGAACAAGAACCTCCTGCTTACCATCAAGCTCCTGAGGTCCCTTTGCAGGCTGGTATTGAGGTTACATCAACCGTTCATATATCATCTATCTATAAAGATGAGCCTGTGACTGAAGGAGTTACTTATGTGCAGCAAACACCAGAACAAATGGCCATCCCTTTAACTGATCAAGTTGCTTGTCTTAAAGAAAATGAGCTGTCCCCACTAGTTAGCCTCATACCTGTAGGCAAGACAGCCTCAGACATGTCTGAAAACTCTGCAAAATTTGCACAGTTGGGGGATGCAAAATATGATCCCTCAGTATATGTGGAGGGAGAAGCCACAGTTGTGATCTCTGACGATTCTTTGAATGGTCCACCTGCACAATCCTTGGATTTAGAGGGCTCTACCATAGCAGCAGGCTCTGAAAAATCTCTGCACCTTGAAGTGGAGATGGTTGCAGTAGTGCCTGGGCAGGAAGAGTCATATGAAAACTCTGAA
>NW_017731605.1:2116907-2134027 GCF_001890085.2 Hipposideros armiger | reverse complement strand
TCCGTCCCATATTCTAGGGCGCAGTCCTCTAAGGCAGTACCATCTTCATTAGGAAAGTCAAAGCTGACCTTGAAGAGTCCTTGGTGTAAGTAGATGGCATGCCTTGGCCTCTTTTTGTTAAAGGACCCTGTGGGACCAACCAGCCTTTTACTGACACCTAGGACCTAAGATTTCAGTCTTTCCTAAAAGCCGTACTCTCTGGGGTTCTGAGTTCTAGATTATCTGATGTGTGTGGTAACAAATTAATGGGAGATAATAATACCTGAAAGGCCAGAGATATTTGATTATGTGATCAAAGGATGACACCTAGTGCAGATTTCTTTAGAAAAGAATAGAACTGGTACAAGATCATGGATTAGGTAAACGCTAATCCTACTGCATCCCAGGATCACACCAAAACTAGAAATAAATTATAGAACAATCAATCTCAAGAATCATCTGAAGAGTAGCTGAACAGAACCCCTATAACTAAAGATATAAAGAAGAGGCCATATCGAGACTGGTAGGAGGCAAGGAGACACAATGCATGCTCACTCAAAGCCCATAGATGGTTGTTAAATGCCAGGAGGGACCCCACAGTGGCAGAGGTCTCCCCTGAAGAGGGAGGGGTCCCAGCCCCACTCCTGGCTTCCCAGCCGAGGGGTCCTGTGTCGGGAAGAGAAGTTCCCATGGTATCTGGCTGTAAAAATCACCGTGGACTATCTAACCTTCCTGATGGGGTAGAGGGAAGCTGGAAACACAGGCACCTTCTTGTAGAACCCACACATGGACTTGCTTGCTTGCGGGCATTCACCTGGTCTCTGGTGGAGGGTCGACAGCTCTGGAGGGCCAGGGACATGCAGGGAAGGACTGAGTTGTGTGGCTGTGGCGTGAGAGCTGGAGAGACAGGAGCCACTGTCCCTGTGTGGAACCTGACACACGTGTGGCCTATAGGAGGGTACCATCTTTTCAGTGTTAAGTCCTCCCGCAAAGAGCCAAGTCCCAACCGCATTGGTCTGGTGGAATCTGCACATGCGCACTGCCTTGGTGATGCTCTCGGTCTCCGCCCCATGCACAGCTGGTGCTGTATCACATGGAGCATCTTGACTGCTGGCCCTGCCCCACAGGCTGTAGGATCTTTTTGCCATGGTTGCGGACCCTCCACAGAACAGGAAAGGTTTGCTGGGTGGTAACCCAAGACCTGTGCCACAGTGTCTCTTGGGCAGCTCTCGGGAACCTGCAAGCCTGAGATAAGAATTGACTGGCTGTGGTGTTCTCAGGCATTTTTGTGGAGTGGTCGCGGGCCCAGCACGGTATGGGAGCCAAGTCTGTATTGACTTTGTAGAAAGCATGGACAAAACCCCTTAGATTCCTGGAATCCCACCCCGCCCACCAAGAGCTGCCTGCCAGGGGTACTCTGAGCATCTGGGTGGCTGGCCCCACCCCACAAGCTGTGGAGGCCTTTTATAGGAAGGGAGGGCCCGCGATGGTCTGGGGAGATTTTGGTGGTGGCCAGTGACCCAAAACCAGTGCTGTAGCTACACTTAGGCAGCTCTCAGGGATTTGTGAGCCTGAGGCAAGTGGAGGCAAGTGGCATTTCACAAAGTGGTCACAGGCCAGGCACTGCCCCAAGGCAAGTGGTGGCTGCTGTGGTTTTCTCAGGGCACTGTGCAAAGTGGTCACTGGCCAGGCGCTAGCGTAAAAACTGAATCTGGATTTACTTTGTAAAAACCACCGGCTACGTCTCATGATTCCCTGGGACTCCGCCCCACACAGCTAGTGCTGCATCGCCAAGGGTACCCTTAACACTGGGTCATCCAACCTGGACCGTGTACCTAAGGAAGCTATTTCAATGGCTGGGCCTTTTGCTAAGGTGCCTCAGATGGTAGTCTGCCTCAGTTCACAGCGAGGCCACCCACATATACCTTCAGGTCCAGCAACAGCCAACTACATATAGCTTTGTGGCTCTTACCAGGTAGCGGGGGGCTGGTAACAGGCCGGACTGAAATTCGGCTGCATGGGAGCCCCTCTCAAGAGACAACAGAAATCAAACACCCAGAAGCCAACTTCAGACCACACCAGAGCACTTCCTGGCTAACCCCACAAGGGGTACACCCAAAGGAGGGTCTCAACAGACAGAAGAGCCCACAGGGGCAAATCCTCTGAGGGGTCACCCCCACATAGCAGCTCATACACAGTGGGCATAGACAGTCCTCACAGTCGGCCTGGGAGTCAGTCCCACCAATGTGCCAAAAGCAATCAAGGCTCAACTACAACAGAACACACACAACACAAAGGACATTTCTGGAAAACACGCACAGGAGATTAAGGAGACTGCGCCACTGGACCACACAGAACACATACTACATAAGGCCACCCAGAAAAGACTGAGAGACATAGGAGATATACCTAATACATAAAAGCAAACACAGAGAAGAAGCCAGAATGAGGAAACAAAGAAACATATCCCAAATAAAAGAACAGGAGAAACTTCCAGAAACAGAACTAAATGAAATGGAGGCAAGCAACCTACCAGAGTTTAAAACACTGACTATAATAATGCTTAAGGAACTTAGAATTTCAACAAAGAGATAGCAATCAGAAAAAGGACATAGAAACCATAAAAAAGAACCAGTCAGCAATAAAGAATACAATAAGTGAAATGAAGAATACATGAGAAGGAATCAACAGCAAATTAGATGAAGCAGAGGATAATCAGTGGTTTAGAAGAATGAAAAACAATGAAGATAGTTTAAGGGACCTGTGGGACAACATCAAGAGCAGCAACATTTACATTATAGGAGTACCAAAGGAGAAGAGAGGGAGCAAGGGATCGATAACCTATTTGAAGAAATAGTGACTGAAAACTTCTCTAACTTGGCAAAGGAAATAGACATACAAGCCCAGGAAGTGCAGAGAGCCCCAAACAAGATAAACCCAAACAGGCACACACAAAGATACATCATAATTAAAATGGTGAAAAATTAAAGACAGAATTCTAAAAGCAGCAAGAGAAAGATAACTAGTTATTTACAAAAGAGTTTCCATTAGACTATCAGATGATATCTCAACAGAAACTTTGCAGGCCAGAAGGGAGTGGCAAGAAATATTCAAAGTAATGAAACACAAGGGCCTACAACCAAGATTACTGTACCCAGCAAGACTCTCATTTAGGGTTGAAGGAGAGATATAGAGCTTCCCAGAGAGGAAAAAGCTAGAGGAATTCATTACCACCAAGTCAGTATTACAAGAAATGTTGGAAGGACTTCTTTAAGCAGAAGAAAGGAAAAAACAAATGAAGATAAAAAATATGAATAAAAAAAGTCAGTAACTATGTACCTATTAATACTTTAAATATAAGTGGATTAAATAAATGTTCCAATCAAAAGACATAGGGTAGCTGAATGGATAAGAAAACAAGACCTATGCATATGTTGTCTACAAGAGACCCAGCTCACACTGAAAGACACACACAGACTGAAAGTAAAAGGATGGAAACTGATATTTCACACAAGTGGAAATGAGAAAAAAGCTGGAGTAGCAACACTTATATTGGACAAAATAGACTTTAAAATGAAGACTATAATAAGAGACAAAGAAGGACATTACATAACAATAAAAGGGTCAATCCAACAAGAGTTCATCACCGTAGTAAATATCTATGCACCTAACATAGGAGCACCAAAATTTATAAAGTAAATATTCACTGACATAAAGGCAGATATCAACAGTGACACAATCATAGTAGGGGACTTTCACACCCCACTGACACCAATGGACAGACTTCCCAGAAAGAAAATCAACATGGAAATAGCAGCCTTAAGTGACACACTAGATCAGATGGATTTACTTGACATTTTTAGAGCATTTCATCTCAAAGCAGCAGAATATACATTCTTTTCAAGAGCACATGGAACATTTTCCAAGATAGACCATATGTTAGGCCACAAAATAAGCCTCCATAAATTTAGGAAGACTGAATTCATATTAAACGTCTTTTCTGACCACAGTGGTACTAGAAATCAATTACAAGAAAAAAAAATGAAAGCCACAAACACATGGAGACTAAATAACATGCTACTAAATAGCAAGTGGGTCAACAGTGAGATCAAGGAAGAAATCAAAAGCTACCTTGAGACAAATGAAAATGAAAACATAATGACCCAAAATCTATGGGATGCAGTGAAAGCAGTCCTAACAGGAAAATACATAGCAATGCAGGTCTACCTAAAGAAACAAGAAAAATCTCAAACCAACAGTCTAAATCTTTACAGGTAAGGGAACTGGAAATAGAACAGCAAATTAAGCCCAAAGTGAGTACACAGAAGGAAATGATAAATCTCAGAACAGAAATAAATGAAATAGAGACTAAAAAACAATACAAAAGATCAATGAAACCAAGAGCTGGCTTCTTGAAAAGATAAACAAAATTGACAAACCTTTAACCAACCTCATAAAGTAAAAAAGAGAGGACCCAAATAAATAAAATCAGAAATGAAAGAGGATAAGTGATAACCAACACCACAGAAATACAACAAATTTTAAGAAAATACTACAAACAACTGTACGCCAACAAAGTGGAGAATCTGGAAGAAATGGACAAATTCCTAGAAGCATATAATCTTCCAAGGCTGAATCAAGAAGAAACAGAAAATGTGAACTGACTGATTACTACCAAGAAATTGAATCAGTAATCAATAAGCTCCCAACAAAAGTCCTGAACCAGATGGTTTCACAGGTGAATTTAACCAAACATTCAAAAAAGGATTAATGCCAATTCTCAAACTATTCCAAAAAATCTGAGGAGGAAAGGCTCCCAAGCTCATTTTATGAGCCAATATTACCCTAATCCCAAAACCAGATAAAGATATTACAAACAAACCCCTTTAGACCGATACCCCTAATGAACATAGATGCAAATATCCTCAACAAAATATTGGCAAACCAAATTCAGCAAAACATTAAAAAGATCATATACCACGATCAAGTGGGATTCATTCCTGGTATACAAGATTGGTTCAATATCTGCAAATCAATTAATGTGATACACCACATAAAATGAAAAATAAAAATCATATGGTTATATCAATAAATGTAGCAAAAGCATTTGAAAAAAATCCAGCATCCATTTATGAAAAAAAATTCAGCAAAGTGGGAATGGCAGGAATATATGTCAACATAATAAAGGCCATACATGACAAACCCAAAGCTAATATCATACTCAATGGGGACAAGCAAAAAGCATTCCCCTTAAGATAAGGAACAAGACAAGGATGACCATTTTCACTACTTTTATTCAACACAATACTGGAAGTTCTAGCCACAGCGATCAGACAAGAAAAAGAAATAAAAGGCATCCAAATGGGAAAGGAAGAAGTAAAATTGTCATTATTTGCAGATGACATACTATATATAGAGAACCCCAAAGATCCTACAAAAAAACTATTAGAACTGATAAATGAATTTAGTAAAGTAGCAGGATATGAAATTAGTATTCAGAAATCAGTTGCATTTTTATACGCCAATAACAAACTATCAGTAAGAGAAATTAAGAAAACAATCCAATTTACAATTGCATCAAAAAAATAAAATACTTAGGAATAAATTTAACCAAGGAAGTAAAAGACCTGTACTCAGAAAATTATGACATTTAAGAGAGAGATTAAAGAAGATAGAAATAAATAGAAACATATACCATGCTCATGGGTAAGGAGCATTAATATAGTTAAAATGTCTATACTACCCAAGCAATATATACTGGGGGTGCCAAAAAAATTTATACACGTGACTTGTATTCCTCTTTTGTTATTGGTATTTATTATTACAATCTTAATACAGTTTTAGCCTTTCTTAAAATGTGTATAATTTTTTTGGCACCCTCCATAGATTCGACGCAATCCCTATCAAAATACCAATGGCATTTTTCACAGAACTAGAACAAATAATCCTAAAATTGCAAGACCCCCCCAAAAGCCATGGAAATCAATAGAACAACAAAGCTGAAGGTATCACGCTACCAGATATCAAATTATACTACAAGTCTACAGTAACCAAAACAGCATAGTACTGACATAAAAACAGACACACACAACAATGGAACAGAATAGAGAACCCAGAAATATATCCATGCCTACATGGTCATTGAATCTATGACAAAAGAAGCTAGAATTTACATTGGGGTAAAGACAGTCTATTTAATAAATGGTGCTAGGAAAACAACAGATACATGCAAAAAAAATTTTTTTTAAGTGGACCACGTTACACCATATACAATAAAATCAAAATGGATTAAAGACTTCAATGTAAGACCCAAAACCATAAAACTCTTAGAAGAAAATATAGGAAGAAAACTTGCAGACACTGCCCTTAGTAATATTTTTACTGATGCATCTCCCTCCTCAGGCAAGGGAAACAGAGAAAAAAAAATGAATAGGACTACATCAGACTAAAAACTTTTCACAGCAAAGGAAACCATCAACAAAACAAAGACATCCTACTGAATGGGAGAAGATATTTGCCAATGATACATCTGATAAGGCGTTAATATTCAAACTTTATAAAATCTCATACAACATCAAAAACACAGTCCAATTAAAAAAATGGGCAGAGGCCATGAATAGACATTTTTCCAAAGAGGACATACAAATGGCCAACAGACAGGAAAAGATGCTCAATGTCACTGATCATCACAGAAATGCAAATAAAAACCACTATGAGATACCACCTTACCCCGGTCAGAATGGCTATCATCAATAAAGCAACAAACAAGTGTTGGCGAGGATGTAGAGAATAGGGAACCCTTGTGCACTGTTGGTGGGCTTGCAAATTGGTGTAGCCACTATGGAAAACAGTACGGAGGTTCCTCAAAAAATTAAAACTAGAACTACCTTATGACCCAGCACCCTGGGTATTTATCCAAAGAAATCCAAAACACTAATTCAAAAAAATATATACACCCCTATGTTTATTGCTGTGCTGTGCACAATAGCCAAGACATGGAAACAACCAAAATGTCCATCAATACGCAATTGGATAAAGAAATTGTGGTACATTTATACAATGGAGTATTACTGTGCCATTACAAAGTATAAAATCTTACCATTTGCAACAACAATGGATAGAATTACAGGATATTATGCTAAGTGAAATAAGTCAGACTGAGAAAGACAAATACCATATGATCTCACTTATGTGTGGAATCTAAAGGCCAGAATAAATGAGCAAACAAAACAGAAATAAACTCATAGATCCAGAGAACATACTGATGGCTGCTAGATGGGAGGGGGTTTGGGGATGGATGAGAAAGGCGAAGGGGTTAGAAAGTACAAATTGGTAGTCACAAAATAGTCACAGGGATATGAAACAAAGTATGGGGAATATAATCAGTAATGTTGTAAACACTATATAGAGTGTCAGAGGGTACTGGACTTATTGGGGAGACCACTTCATAGATTGTGTAGATGCCTGACTACTGCACTGTACACCTGAAGCTGATGTAGAATAATACTGAACGTCAACTATAATTAAATATGTATGTAAATATATTGGATTGTTGGAAAAGTCATGACGCATTTTGCAACGAAAAATAGAAAAAATACGTCATGACTTTTCCGACAACCCAATGTGCAGATTATATATAGTCCCAGGATGTAAAGTACAGCATGGGGAATATAATTAACAGTACTGTAATAGCTATGTAGGATGTCAGAGCGGTGGTAGTAGTAGTAGACTTGGTGGGGTTATCACTTTATGAGGGGTGTAAATGTCTGATCATTATGTGGTTTTCTACACCTGAAACTTAAAAAAAAAATCGCTGTGCAGCTGCATTTACACTTTTTTCAATATTTAACACACTCAATTGATTTTTTGGGGTAAAGCCAATAGAGTTGAATTTCCATTTCCTCTGGAGGACCCTGAAGAAGCCATGTCTAAAGTTTAAGTATCTGGAAACAGCAACTTAGAACGAGATTGCTTCTTCAGCCATCACTTGTGTCCTTGCCAGTTGCTATCACAACACTTCTCATTTTCCAACTGTAGAGAATCTCTTGTTTCACATTACCAAACACAATTTACTTGGCCCTCTCTATAGCATACTTTATGCAACACATTACTACAGCTGTTTTATATGTAAAAAAATTACACAGACATTTCTGTGCATAGCACCTGGTACACAGACCAATTCTTTAATGCCTGCAAATTCTTTTTTATAGCAATAGCAACAAGCGAAGCAGGACAAGCACCACCATATTCTAACATGTGGACCCTTTATTGTCTAACTGATATGAATCAACTAAGTCGCCCATCACCGCCACCTGCTCCTGGGCCTTTCCCCCCAAGCAACCCTCTATTTACCTAATCCTAATGATCCACAGTTTCTGCAGCATCCACCGAAAGTTACTTCTCCAGTTTATGTGATGATGGATGACGGCAAGAAGACCAGTGCCCCGCCTTTTATTCTAGTAGGCTCAAATGTTCAGGAAGCGCAGGATTGGAAACCTCTTCCTGGACATGCTGTGGTCTCCCAGGCAGATCCCTTGAAGAGATGTGCTGCAGTCCAAGTTCCCATTGCAGTTCCTGCAGATCAGAAATGCCAGAAACACCCCCCCAAACTCCAGAATGCTAGTGCTCCTACAAGTGGACAAGATGTCCCCAGGCCACAAAGCCCAGCTTTTCTTTCTGTTGCTTTCCCAGTAGAAGGTGTCGCCAAAAGCGGTTCAGGGTCTGGCGACACACATGCTCCCTTAGGAAGTTATGGCATTGCTGGAGAAATAACTGTGACTACTGCCCATGTTCACAGAGCAGAACCTTAAAACTGGCAGGTATTTTCCCTACCATAACATGTAGGAATTTTCAGCATTGTGATTTGTTGACCTGGGGCTGAGATATTTAAAAAATTGAATTGAGATATGCAGTGAGTTGGGTATATTCTAATTTGATGAGTTATTGTCTCCAGCTTCCTTACCACCAATTACTAATAAATGCACAGCCGTGTATTGCACCATGATGACTCACACCAAGGATTTGGTGCCTCCTACGGGAACCAATCAACCAACCGCCTTTGAATACCTTGTTCTGTGACTAGCCATGGGAGATGCTGAAGGGGGGTGGATTCAAAAACAAAACCCAAAACAAAAAAACATTCTTAGTGTCACTGGAGGTTCATGGGATGTCCAAGACAGGACTGAACCAGGAGCAGTGGTGACCAGCTTCTGGTCTCCACGCAAGAAAGAATTCAAGAGCGAGACAGACATAGGGACACACGGGGAGCTTACTGAAATGAAAGTACATACATGAGAGAGGGGGAAGTGTGGGTGAACTCAGTCCCGCACAGGAAGTCCCTACTGGAAGTTTTTATCCCTCCCAGGGTAGGGCTTGGTGACATTCCATTGATGTACCTCCTCAGTTTCCCGCTTTTCTTCCTTATTTGGTTTCTCCAAAACTGTCATGGCAACAGATGCATCCTGGGAGTCATAGTAACTCAATGCAAATAAGATTATAATGACATTAACATTAGCCAAAGGTCAGGTCCAGGGCATAGGGATTAGCCTTGCTGGATGAAACTGTTTCTTGTTTTCCTCCAGCTGCAAGTGTCAGATACAGTCACTTGCTACTTGTGTAACTCTTGAGGCACCTCAGTTGTATCCTGGAAAGGGTGGTCAATTTCCTAGGCTACTTATCCTGCCTCTTTAAAGTGGGAATTTACCATCTAGTTGGCATGTTGAAGGGGTAGGGAGGAGCAGAGATAAGACGGTAAGACTTCATAAGAGCCGGGAACAACTGGAGAGCAAGGTAAGAGATTATCCAATGAATTATAGTAAGAGTTTGTTTCCCCTTAGAGTGAATATTTATAGCAGAATAGACAGATTGGAAACACATTAAAGAGCTAAAAAGACCACTGGAATCAACTGTAGATACGCCAGTTTTATTAATCATTTAAAAAATTTTCATTCCACAAGTAAATGCGACGCACTGCACTAGCCCTTCCTCCCCCACTGGTGTACAGGAGAGCGAGCAAAACACAGAGCCTACACCTTAGTGGGGTAGATGAAGAAAAAGGAAATGAAACTGTGTTAAGTATTATGAAGAAAACAAACAAGGTACTGATACAGGGCCCCCTTTCCTGGGCCCAGATGTAAACTGATCCGTGAGTATGAAAGAAGCCAGCCTTGCGAAGAGCCCACAGACAGAGTGCTAGGGCGGGAAAGAGCATGGGAGTTTGAGACACCGCAAGTAGGCCAACATTAAAATGGCTGGGAGGAGCTGGGGGAGAGCACGTAAGAGGAAGCTGGCGACCTGAAGAGGGGACCATAATTTAGGGTCCCTATATACCAAGGAAAGAGATTTGGACTGAAAGTTCAATGAGGAACCGTAAGAATGGTAGATCCTGCTGGCTGCTATGTGGAAAGCCCGTCAGGAGGAGGTCATTACAGGAAGTGGGGAGACGAGCTAAGAGAATACCTACACACCAACGAGCTCTGCTACTTAAAACATTTTGTGGGGATTTCAAGCTGAACTTCTGATGGACAAAAGCTAGATTTCATTTACAGACAGGTTCAAGTTACTATGTTTATGGAGACAACTCTTAGTTATCAAACTAGTTTAAGGCCATGTGCATTTACTTATCCCTTTTAGACTTTTAGTGAAATTGTCAAAATGGCTGTTTTCAGCAGGAAATGCTAGGATGTGTTAGTGCAAATACACTAACTGATTAGTTAAGGCCTTAGTGCCAGAGAGCAGGAGGGGAGACTTTGCATTTCTGATCTACTCATTTCACATGTTTCCTTTCATGATTAAATTTAAACAATTTGCTGCTTACATTATTCTCAACAGATGCCGAAAATGAGGCTGTTTGAATCAACGTTCAAGGTGGAGTCTGCCACTAAGTGTAATGTATCAATAAACTTCATGCAAGCATAAAATCTTGCATTCTTGCTGATTTTGTAATTTAGGAGGTATACAAACAACCAAACACAAAAAGCCTTTAAATCTTTCCAGACTCATGACAATGGCATTTTCCAGCTCTTGTAACACACTGTAAAAAAATAACCATCCCCACTCTAGCTTTTCTCGCCAGGTATTTCTACTTGATAATTCTGTATTTGGCATTCACACCCAATGAAGAGCAGCACCTGGCTATAATACCATATGCATTTCCCCAGAGAATACTTACTAGTACCAACTGCTTACTTACCACTGTGCAGGCCAGGCAGCTGGTATCTCTTTGGCCCTGGGGACTGTGGCACCACAAGGACTTCTTTGTAAGGACAGTCTTGATAATTTAGGATAGCATGAAGTGGCAACTTTAGTACATTTGAAAGTTTAAAAGAAATCACAGGGCCGACCAAGTGGTGCATTGGTTAAGAGCTGGCTTGGGACACCAGCTCTGAGCAGCAGGGCCTGGGTTCGGATCCCACATGAGAGTCAGTGAGTGACACTACCCTCTACAGCTAAGATGGTGAACAACAACAGCTCAACCTGGAGCTGGGCTGCCATGAGTCTGCCGGCAATGGCATAGGCTGCAGCCCCTGCTGCAGTGGGCTGCCATAAGCTACCGTGTGTGGCCGACAGCCAGCATGAGCGGCCAGCAGCCGGTGTGAGCTGCCAAGAGCCACCGTGAGTGGCCTTTCAGAGGCCGGCGACCGATCTGCCTCACCTGGGAAGAGCACAATGATAATACCAACATGGGCCAGTGAAACGTCCTCCACAACTAGACTGAAGAACAAAAAGGACAGCAACTTGTCTGTTCCCCTTCCCCTGATTCCCCAGTGCTGTTCCCCTCCTCCAATTCCCCAATAAAATCTTTAAAAAAAAAAACACACACTTTTTTCCAACATTCTAAAGCCTTTATTTAGAATCAGGTAGATTATTTCATTATAACACTTGTGAACTTCAAGACAGCAATTAAAATAATTTACTGGCAGCTATCTAAGGCCCCTGGGAGTAATATCTGAGGCTGGGGTTGAGTGGATAAATATAAGATTAATGTACCCCAATTAATGGGGCAAAGCTACTGTACAGTAGGTCTCCATACATACTTTAAGTACACAGGTGCTTTGCAAACTTGAAATGCATAAGACCTCCTGTTATATAGTTTGATATTTATAATACATACGTAAGTGCAACTTAATTTCTCTGGTGGCACTTGCCACTGGAAGTTGAAGCATTTAAAAAGGTCTGTCATTATGTAATGATGGTGATTAAAATCTATTTCTAGGGCATTTTTGTGTATTGCTACGTTTTCATACATATTTTCAATTCAAACATGTACAATTAAACACCTCTTAAATTCTAATGACACTGATTACAGAATTGTAAAAGTCAATTCAGAGCACTAATATAAACTGAAAAGGTATATCATTTGCTTAATTCTTTAGAATTTTCAAATCAGGAATATCTGTTCTGAATATTCAGGCATTTTTTCGTTTTGGAGGTGGGAAGGGGTAAAATTGAGCAATTAGTTAGAAGAAAAGCCATCTTATGGATGTAGACTCTACAAAATGACATAACCTTCTCTGCATTTGAGCACATAAACATTGTATAGGAGAATTCTAAACATTTCAAAGCTACATCTAAAACATTCAAGCCTGACAGCATAAAATATTCAAAATAACTTGATTTGGGATTACTATATAATTTCATAAAGCTAAAGTTACATTTAGGTATAAACCTTCAGTAAATATGGCAACAGCAACCATAGAAAGCATCTTTTCCAGTTCTCTAGCAGTTTCTCTTCTCTATAAAATAGTATTTCAAATAAGTATTTGGATAGCAAAATTACCCATTTTCCATAAGACTCATCACCAATACCACCTTATGCCCTACTTTTGTTGGGTGAAATGCAAGTTATCAGTGGGTTTTTTCTTTCTTTAAAAGATGAGTAGAAATAAGGAAAAAAATTTAAAAACATATTTAAGAGTTATTTGTAGATTAGCCAAAAGCCCTGACTTGTCTGCATTTTAGTAAATGTCAGGCAAATTACAGTAGTTTCTGTCCCAGTAGCTGCCCGAGTAAAGCCAGTCCTGTGCTCCGTTGTAGGGATTAGGACCTTGATGGAACCACCTGTTTGAAGAGAAAGGACAAGGTTTATAGGGAAAACTTTAAAATCACAGGGTACCTGCGCTTCACTAATTTGCAGTATTTCCCTACTAAAGCAATTCATTCTGAGTTAAGGATTTCCAAAGGGGGTGAAGAACTGATAGCACATATGTAGAATAATATTCCAAAACGTATAATGATACCACACAAAAGGTTTATGTATTTTCCACAGCATCCAGCACTACTAAACAGAAGATCTTCTGTCCAGTATGGTTGCTAGAACCAATATTTTTGTCTAATTATTCATCCTTTAGCCCCATTCCTGATCTTCTGCTAAAAGGCTTTCTTTAAGAGCAATTAGGAATAAGGAATTAGAATAAAGTAACTAACTTTTACAACATGCCTATATTCATGTATAAGGTGCCTGGTTCAGAAGACATGCCCCCCAAACCCTTAAAGCTCTGTTTTGCAAATGAGCTGAATGATAGAGAAGTTGAATAACTTATCCAAGCTAATAACTGATATCAAACTTGTTTGATTTTAAAGATCATGGCTTTCTGAATATAGTATGCCACACATAATCCACTGAAATTAATCTAGTCTAAATCTTCCTGGGTCTCAATTTTCTCCATGCTAATATGGATTCTTAGGTTACATCTTAGATTTTTAAAATCCTAATCTGTCTTATCTAAATCTAGAAAGAGCTGCCCTAATCATTTTATTGCACTATAAAAAAAACATGTCATCCATTTCCTACAGTCCCAGCCTTCTTTAGATAATAGAAATGCAAAATTACTTGCTCAAAAGGTTCACAATTAAATTTGTGTAACATTTTCTAAATATTATTGTTTTCAGAGTAACATTTATGAAAACACAAGTAAATTACTTCTAAAAATAAATTACTTCTAAAAATATTTAACAAGAGTGAGGTTAGATTTGTTTGATAAGTCCCATTTATCACTACAGAAGCATTAAATAACAACCCTGAGAGAAAAAAGAAGAAGAAAAAAAAAAAACCATTTCAGATGAGGCTATTTCCTTGAAGGTTCATATAGGAAATGCCCATTAAGACCAAATTTTCTAGAACATTATTACATAAATTATTTAGCTTTGGGGACTTTTCCCTAACTAGAAAAATGTAAAAGTCTACTTTAAATGATCAAGATATATATTATTCAGACTTTGGTAACCAAACTAGAAATATATTACAGAATAATTATTTGATCAAAATCATAGAATTTTTGTCTAAAGTTATATAGTTATGTTCCTTTCGGTCTCAAAAATCTAAACAACAGAAGCGCTTTTGTAGTCAGGCCTAGCAAAGTCAAGCACTTCAGAAAAGCAGGCAAATCAAAATCAGGGTAATCAAAAATAATTTCAAAAATAAACCAAGCTTCAGGCCCTACGCCACAGGATTTCTTCCTTCCATACAGTGTAGAGAAGGAAAAAGAGTTACAATGATACATTTCACAGAATAATAGATTTAATAGCAAAGGGTGTTATCTTATTCACATAGAAGCATAGTTCTCTAAAGAACATGTCTGCAAACCTCCCTTCTTGGGTGTCACTTATGCTTGGGGAGAATTCTAACACTGCACTAAAGATGAGTACCTTGGAGTGATGATCTGATGCAAAGGATTAGGGTTTCTTTCAACTTCTAGTTTTCCTGTTAGCAATCATGTCTGGAAACCTCTGCTACTATCATCATAATCCCTCCACATACAAAAAAGTCCAATTAATTTATCTTTCTAAAGTCAAACATTTTAGAAGAGCACAGGTAATAGGAAAGAGTAGGAAGGTCCTAAGAGGATAACTTTGCTACCTTTCATTCAATATTTTTGAGTCTATAGTGTCCGTGGGTCAGTATCAGTGAAAGAACATTCCATAAAATATTAACTCTGCACAGTGCTCATATTGTGAGGGGAGACGATGTCATCAATCTTTTTTGCCTCATCACCCACCTTTCCTCTTCTTCCAATCTTGTGTTTTTCACCAGTCCCTCCACCTCTTCCCCATACTCGTTAAAGTCTGTGAGCTCCTCTAGGAAAATAGGTCAGGATCACGAGCAGCCATTTTCATAAGCAGGGACCACAGTTTATGGTCTGAAAAATGCTGCAGCCTGAACTCTCTTCAAGTGAGTGGAAAAAGCATTAGCAGGAATGTCAGCTTTTAGTGTAGAAGAACTTGGGACAAGTTACAGTAAATTTCTGAGTTTGATTTTTGTGAAGCTAGTTAGCGCTACATAGAAGAAAAATGTTCCTTTACAAAAGTGACCCCACTACCGCCCCTACTCGAACTGAACCAAGCTAGCCAAATATACAGGGATGGGAGAAAGAACCAAGTCAGTGAATGTGCAATCTTACCACCACCGGAAGAAAAGTGCTCAAAGCACTTTTTTTTTTTTTTTTGACAAAGGGTCGGTAGGATCACTTTAAAGATCGATTCTAGATAGTCATTTAAGAACTGGTGCTACAAAGCAGCTATGGAAGGAAGCATGCGTAAGGCTCCAAATTAGAGCTCACAAATGTAGCTGCTGGCTTTTATTTTTCAGGTGACAACAGAACAGTTTAAAGCTCTGCTTCCTGAATATTAAGACTTTATCTGACAGTAAAAATTCTTCCTGGGCTTTGCACTTACACTTATACTTGAAAATGTGACCAGAAAAATAAGAGTTAATAATTAGAAATATAGTGCAAAAGGGGGGTTCTATGCAAAAGAGCCTAGAAATAACGAAAAAATATAACACATCTTTTCAAAAGGGATCACCATAAAGCAATGTGGCTTTGCCTGAAGGATTAATGAAGGTGGAGGTTCTAATCACGGGCCTTTGGCTTACTAATTGTATGGCCTCGCACAAGTCCCTTACTAAATGAAATACACTCGCATTTGGTTTCCTCCGGTACAATGAAGGGATTTCTCAACTAATGGTTTTCAAACTCTGTTACATGGAGTTTATGTATGTGCAGCGGGGGAGAAGGTGGGAGTGGCCAAGGCCCCACCCCTAAGCCCTGGTCCAACCACCGCAGCTCTGTTTGCATGTGTTCTATATTTGCAGGTTCTTTATGCATTCATTGGCAACAAAGATGTTAATGCTAACATAAACCACTGGACTAGATGATATCTACGGTCTCTCTGCATTCTAATAATTATCTTTCTTTATGATGCAAAAGGGCTACCAAATAATATTTGCTGAAATGCTTGCAAAGTTCTGTTCATATTGGCTCTAAAATTGATTTAATAACTGAATTATGGGACAATGGTTTCTATTACCTGATACAAATATAGGAAATGTTTTTATTCTATTCTTATTTACAAGAGATTCTATTACTCAATAAAGTGACTACTAAATAACTCCCGATCCTTAAAAACTTTCAAAACTTAGAAATTTTATTGCCCTTTTCTATTTCTAAATGGAGTCCAGGATGTTCCTTTATACAAATCATATTTCCATGACATGTCAAATCTCTTGTGTTTGGAAGAGTAAAGGTACTGTCTAAATATCCTTGCTACAAGCTATATACCCGGGGCGGGGGCAGGGGATGCCAAAATAATATATACACATTTTAAGAGATGTTATCTATATATTTCTTTTCAAAGTTGAGTTATGGTAGCAATGTGTAGTATGATGTTCACTCAAAAGATGGTGTTAATCAAATGAATGCCAGTGTCACAATGTGACAGGCAGGACAGTCAAAGAAAATGGCGGAAGCACCGTTGTCATTCAAAGACTGCAAGACTGTTTTGAAGTGGTATTTGAAATCTGAGAATGTTGTGGAAGTACAATGACAATGGAGGTATGAGTTTGCAACAGAATCTCCAACATGCCTAACAACTGTATGCATCTGTGATAAGTTTGAGATGCATGGTACTGTGTGAATAAATTAAAATGGCATGCGCAGTGATACAAATGGATTTTGGTCAACATTGTTCAAGCAGTAATTCACTGTAATCAGAAACGTCTGGATGCTAACCATTTTGAGCACCTCTTGAAATTGCAGAAGTGAAACGTAACTTGTATTCATCTTTTGTTATTGGTATATTATATATTGAGTATTACAATTTTCAGTTTGTTCGTTTCTTAAAATGTGTATACATTTTTGGGGGGT
>NW_017731605.1:2084704-2116843 GCF_001890085.2 Hipposideros armiger | reverse complement strand
GTGTGTGCGTGTGTGTGTGTGTGTGTGTGTGTGTGTGTGTGTGTGTGTAATCAGACGGCCCTATAATTTACTCGCATATATAAACAAATGGTTCTGAACCTATTTTTATGCCCAAATCTGTAGTTCTGGAGTTTACTTCCTCTCTTATATATGGAAACGATAGGGTTTTGCTAGATAAGCAAGCAAGATAGTTTTCTTAATTGGCATTTACCTGCAATAATTGTGTGGAACTATTTTAACCTTAATTTCCAACTAGTCCTTTTTTTTGGGTCACACATGCAACTCTCTCAGCTTGCATGTTTAGTCAGTGGAAAGGACTTTTCTCTCAAGACTGGGAACAACCTGACAGGGTTCATGCGAGGCCTTGCTCTGCAGTTCGCCACATCTGACAGCCCTGCCCTACCTCAGGGCTCAGCCAAGAGGTTTGAAAACACACACCTCGTCTTCCAGTCCTCTTCTGACTTGGACCTGTTTTTGCGGGCTGCTCTTTGTTTTTCCTCAAGTCGTTTTTTTTCTTCACTAGCTTGATCTAAAATAAGAACATCAAAGGAAAAGTTATTCTACAAGTAGAGACTGCCAAGCACAGTACTAAGCATAACTTTATGGAGAAGCACCATCCATAGGTATTAGAATGAATTCCATTTTAGCAGCATGCAAACACCATAGTCGAACATCAAGCTAAAATTTTAATATGCACCTAGGTTAGTAAGAGGCAGAGCTGGCACTCAAAACTCAGTCATCTCTTTCTATAGCCTATACCCTTAAACTCTGCATTTACCAAAAAGAACCTGCTTATTTGTGAGGCCAAAAAAAAAAAAGAAAGAAAGAAAAAACAAAGGTGTTAAAATGCTTCAGTGAATACTTAGGCAGAGGGGCCAGCTGAGTGGCTCATTGGTTAAGAGTTGGCTTGGGAGTGTGAACTCTGAGCCAACATGGGCCAGTGATGCTGCACCCTCTACAGCTAAAATGGTGAACAACAGCTTAGTCTGGAGCTGGGCTGCTATGAGTTGCCGGCAACTGCATAGGCTGCAGTGAAGCTGCAGTGGGCTGCCTTGAGCTACCATGGGTGGCTGACAGCCAGCGTGAATGGCCGGCAGCTGGCGTGAGCTGCCAAGAGCCACTGTGAGCGGCCGTCCAATGGCCGGTGATCAACTGCCTCACCCGGGAAGAGCGCAATGATCACAATACCAACATGGGCCAGTGAAGCGACATCCTCCACAATGAGACTGGAGACTGAAGAACAAAGGGACAGCAGACAATGTTCCCCTCCCCCGATTCCCCAATAAAATCTTAAAAAAAAGGGCAGAAAAACTGAATAAATTTGAATTTTTCTAAATTCTTAATGAGACTTCGCAGAGCCCTTTAGATTCCATTCATAAGAAATCCAAACAACTTTCCAAAATACTGTTGCACTGTCTCACTGATCATTCAAACAAAGTGTCAGAGTATTTAGTTAGAGCAGGGTTTCTCAAGCTTGGCTCTAGTGCCACACTGGACCCAATGATTCTTTGTGGGGCTGTCCTATGCACTGAAGGATGTTTAGATTAATCTCTGGCCTCTACACACTAGGTGCCAGTAGTTGCCCAGATGTGACAACCGAAGTCTCCAGACATTGCCACATATCCCCTGGGGGAAAAATTGCTCCCCCCCTTCCTTTGAAAGCCCGTGAAGTAGAAGAAATTTAACACCATAAGACAAAAATGTTTTAACCAAGGGGAGGCAAAGCTCTTCTTTGAGGCTTACAAGGAGATATTTAAATTCTGAACTACATAGTAAAATAGTTTAAAGTTGATAAAGATGCTATCATTTTCTCAAATTCCTCTCTGACATTTAAGGTATGCCTCTGGTCATATACAATATATTCAATTATCAGGGAGTATCATTGAAATAATGGATATGAGCAAATAAAGTCTATGTCAGATTCCCAAATTTAAAACAGAAGTTACTGAATTTAAATTTAATTAAAAATCTCTTAAGAGAAGCTAAAAATGCTTGTACTTCAATCATGCCAACAATCACCAGGAAAAAAACAAACCATCATCCCCCAAGAAATTACTCTTCACTGGTAGTACCCTCGGACGCAACCTACCAATTTCTCCATTCTCCATGGCTCTGATGTCAGGCCGTAACCTGCAGTCTGTCTTAGGAATCACACTCTCCATTTCTTTGTCTATTTCATTCAAAACCAAGGCAAAGCTAGTAAAATTGTACATCTGAAAAGAAGCAAAACATTCAAATGAACATATACCAAGGCCTAAGGCAGAATGAAAATGCCTGAAAGTAGAATAAGTTTGATCTGACAGTGACCCCTCCTCCCTTTTACGGCAACACTAGTCAGCCTTTCTCAGATCATACATCTAAATGTTTTCACCGAATGGGTATTATTGGTCTCAAAGAAATCTTAAAGCATGCCTCACAGAATAAATATTCTCTATCGCTATCAACTCTCAGTAGAGCTATAAGCAAAACCAACATTCTTCAACACCTACTTTCTTCATTAAAATCATTACTCACTGGATCCGGGGGGGCTTATATTGAAGAGATTGCATCATCTTGTATTTAATGAGAGCCATGTTTCCCTGAAGTCATTGCTAAAGCAGCTCCCCAAAGTCCCACCCAAACACAGCCAGGCACCAGAGGGGGTGGCTGGCATGAATGCACTGGGCCTCAGGAGGGAGACTGCATACAGAAGCCAGCGGGGGCACAGCTGAGGGGCATTTCCACGACAACCTGCCCTCTTTTTGGCTGGGCTGGCCCGGCACCTGTCAGGGAAAGAGCACCATCCATGCTCAGTACAAACAGCGAGGCCACGTTCAGCAAGCCCCGTCTCACCTGAGCAGAATTGGGAGGCCGTGGGGCTATTCGCCACAGGAGGACACTTCCGGGGATAACAAACACACTTTCAGAATCTGGCATCGGCATTTCATCTGACTCCTCAGATGTGCTCACCTGGAAGAACCAACATGTGGATAAAATGAAAATGTTTTAAAAAGAAGACACTTACACACTGGAAACTGCGCACCATTTATTGCACACTACTAGAATGCAAACTGCATGAGGGCAGGGGCACCAGGACCTTCTATCTCCTTACCTTGCCACACAGTGTAGGGAGTCACTTGCTGTGTGACTTAAGTGCCATGAGTCACACAGGCTTGATGTGTTATATCACTTAGTGGTATTTGCATTTGAGGCATTATTATCATCATCATTCTTTATTTTAGCATTTTAATGCTTTTAAAGCTTTTTTAAAAAAGACAGAATAACTTATTAGAGTATTTACTGGAACACAAGAACTTCAAGCAAAGGTTAAATTCTTGGAGCAGTTAGCTAAGTTATCACAACACAAAACTAGCAGGAATCTTGAAAGCATTTGATTAAAAAAGAATTTTAAAAGATGACAGGCTAAAAAGGAAACTAACTTTTTTTTTTTTTTTGGCTACCCCTCCTAGGCTAGAGCTATGTTAGGAGCTCTCTCTATATTTAGTCCTTACATAATAAATCTATGAGGATATATTATTACCAGTTTATATATAAAGGCTTTAAGCCTTTGGAAGGTTAATATTCCCAATATCAGACTAGAATGACTATATGAGATACTTTCAGTGAATATATAGTTAAAAAAACAGCACAAGGAGGCGACAACACTGATGATGACAAATTTCTTGTGGCATTTGAATGTGCTCAGGGACATCAGAAGTCTATGGTAGCTAGATGCACACAGGAAGTAGAGACTAGGCAAGGAGCGAATGTGTGAGAATAATTTCTCTCTCCGAGGGGTAGGGCCACTTTTCTACAAAGACTGACCAGGGATTTATGGGACATGAGGGGTATATTCTGGAACTCGGCCAATATCCTTTGCTGTCCTCGACCCCACCTCTGTAACAGGAGGGTGGATGACATGTGTGTTGCTGAAGTTGTGTTTGCTAAGTTGCCTGGTACTGGCTGGAGCTGCCGCCAAGGAGTTTGTGCCAGGGCTCCCAGAATCCTGGACTATTTCATTCTCCAGCCCCACCAGCTGCAGAGAAGTGTCAGTGCACCTCCCAGAATGAAAGAAAAGCAGGTAGGATGTGAGGAGGAGAGCAGAATTGTGCACAGATGAAAGGAAACAGAAAGAAGGAAAAAAGCCAAAGCCACTGGAAAGCAGTATGCTCTTGTCATTTAATAAAATTCTTTTCACCTTAGGACCATAGTGAACTCGATTTACAAAGAAACTTACTCATAAATGCACCTCCTGTTTTTGAGGAAGATTAGGGCTTTTACATGCAGGAGAACTGCCCAAGGAGCCCTAGAGACTATGATTCGGAAGGTCTGCGGTGGGCTTGGGAGCTTGCAAGCTCTCCGATGATGTTCAGGTTGTTAGTCTGCAGAAATGCTTTGAGCAGAAAGGACGTTCGCCATCTTAACTATGAGCTGATGCTATTCAGAGCCCTTTACCTTTATCAACTCATTTGACAAGCAGGTCCTATAAATTATATCCATCTTACAAAGGAAGGCACTGGGGCAGAGAGGAGGTGCCAAGTCTGCCTAAGGGTGTACTGCTCAGAAATGGTGGAAACAGGATTCTAACCCACAGCGTGTGCTCTGAACCATGATGCCCATCACTGGAAAAGGATCAGTCCTCAAATGTTTTGTGTCCAAACAGCTGCAATCTTTCTTTAGCTCTCAGCTCTCCTGCCTGGATGAAAGGGACAGGAGTCTGCGGAACGTTAGAACCTCCTTGGGGCTCTGCAACAAGAAGCTATGTGCCTCACATGCAAGAAATACTATCAAGGCATTAACTGTCCCATAAGGAAGGACATTTAATAACAGAAAGACAGCAGTCCAGGAATGACGCCCTTAGCGATGCGTCTTAGCTTCAGTGATTTGGAGATAAGGGAGAGGCCACAAAAATGCTGATAATCATGAAAATGTGGGCAACAATTTGGAGGGAAATTTTAAATATTCAACTGATCCTAACTTCTATTGCATATAAACAAACAGAAAGGAAGAAAAAATTTGTCTGAAGTAGACTCCAACTTTCCAAAGCTATGTGAATTAAAACAACTGCACAAAATTACAAACGTGGCACACATCCATACTCTCTCTATATGAGATTATGTCAAACATTTGCTACTAAGGCAGATTATCTGTTCCTTAGAAAGATTCACGGATATGTCAGTTATATCTCAATTAAAAAAAAAGATTCAAGAAGAAAAATTACATGCATTAGCAACAAGAAATATAAAAGGTCAAACTGTGACCCAATAACAGGCCACCACCAAAAGGATTAGTACAAATTTAAGAGTCCAGTGATTCCTTCAATACCACCTTACAGGATGTTCACCTGTTTGCTGTTCTTCTTCTCTTCAGTATTTTTCTTATCGTTTTTTTTGTAAGCATCAAAAGTGGCAGGGTCAACACTGTACAAACATTCAGTCCACTTCCCATAGAGGGCACAGAGCTTCCTTTTGCTGTCAAGAGAAACTGATGTTTAGCCAACAATTAAACCAGTGTTTTGCTGTAACTGAGCATTGTTCTAAAGATGCTTACGAATCAGATTCTTTAAAGAAACAGATATTTCCTTGTGGAAAAAGATATTTTGAACGTATAGAAATGCTTGTTTCCCAGGTTATGGCAGATTTTAATACTAACATTTTATTTAGTGAACGATACCTATACTATTCAACATTTAAAATGGACATTTTACCTTTTATCTTGAATGTAGCCTTCAACTTTGTGTAATTCCTTACCAAAAAGGCCACATGGCTTAAAACTCAGCACACATTTGTCCCCAGTCCTGTGAAGGAGATATGAAGCTCAGATTACCATTCAACATGGAAGAAGCAGTAGGGAATAATGACTATAACCTTTTTGGCAACAGTTGCTGTTTAAACGTTTTCTAACACATGTCAGATTCCATACAGAGGTTATCATGATTAATAGTTATTTAGAAGTGATCCCACCATAAAGAAAAGGTAAGCAAGGTTCATAAAGAATAAGTTGCTTTGGAATGAATATTTGCGCCCCCCGCCCCAAATTCATATGTTGAAGCTGTAATCCCCAATGTGATAGTGTTCGGAGGTTATCAGGTTATGAGGGTGGAGCCCTGGTGAACAGGATTAGGGCCTGTAAAAGAAGAGGCACCAGACATGATCTCTCTCCCCGCCATGTAAGGATACAATGTACACCAGAAACAGGGCTTCATCAGACATCAAATCTGCTGGCCCACTGATCTGGGATTTCCCAGCTTCCAGAACTGTGAGAAATAAACAGCAGCTGTTTGATCCAGTTTGTGGCACTGTTACAGCAGAATGTTGTAACAGCAGCCCGAGATGACTAAGACACCTGCCTAAGGTCACAAAGTAGGATTTGAACCCAACTCTTTACAACCTTTATGTTCCTCCCATCCCACTCCCCCAGGTGCATAATACGAACTAAAGAACACAAGCAAAATGAGCTGAGGCTGGAATTAAAATTCACAGAGGCTGGGAAAGCTCAGAGTTCACCTAATCAGAAACATCAATGAACTCTGTTCATTAAATGGATGGGTGTCTAGTTATATTGCCTGTACGTGATTTATCATCAGGCTCTTCTAGAGTTTTTTTAAAAAAATGAAGTCCACTGATACCATATGATGACAGTTAAAGAGACAGATAAGTACCCTAAAGTGTCTTACTTGTGGTTTGTGATTTCCACATTGCCGTACTGCTCAATCCAGAGTTTACCCACAATGATATTATGTACACAGCAGGTAGGATTTGTCCATGTATATGCTTCATTGTGTCTAAAAAACAAAAATAAAACCAAAACTGAGAAAAATAAGTGAGAAGTGTTATTCTGTTTAAAAAGTGCATTTGTCTCAAATGACATTACTCAGGATAACAAATCAGAGTGCTGGAGATAACTAGCTCTATTGGTGTTAACACAGAGTAAAACAGGTACCATCTGACCACTCTTACTGCTTCTTAAAAGGATGCAAAAACTTAAGGAAAACACGCTACACTTCCACCAAATGCCAAATAAACTATGTAAATAATTACCTTAAGTATTCAAAAGTTAGGTGAAAATATATAGAAAAGTAAAATTACAGGTAGAAAATAAAAATGAAGGCCTACTATTCAGCACTTTCCAGAGGAAGTACCTTCCAGCTCACCAAAGGGAAAAACATATGTGAATAAGCTCGAATTTTACATATCCTTTGCTTTTCAAAATATCTGCTTTATATCTTCATACATTTATCCTTACATACATGTTTTAAAAATTTATTTTTAATTACATACAGTGAAATTCGCCTTTGTTAGTGTACAGTTCTATGAGTTTAATGCATATATAGATCTGCAAAACCATCAACACAATGAGAATATAGAACAATTCCATCACCGTTCAAAAAGTTCACTCATGCTGCCCCTTCCGTCCCTAATCCCTATTTCATCCCTACTCCCTAAAAACAACTGATCTGTTCTCCATTGCAATAGTTTTGCCTTTTCTAGGATGCCATATAAATAAGATATACTCTGGAACTTTTTGAGATTAGCTTCTTCAATTTGTATAATGTATTTTAAATTCTATGTATCAATAATTTGTCCTTTCTTATTTCTGAGTAGTAGTATTCCACTGTACGGATGTACCATAGTTTAACCACTCATTGAAGGGCATTTTTGGGTGCTTTCAGTTTTTGGTGACTATGAATAACAGTACCATAAACATTTGTGTACAGGTTTTTGTGTGAACATAAGTTTTCATTTTTCTAGAAGAAATACCTAGGAGTGGAACTGCTGAGTCATATAGTAAATATATGGTCAACCTTATAAGAAATTGCCAACTATTCTCCAGAGTGGCTCTACATTTGAATGAGACTCTTAATCCTCTTAAAATCTTCTGGAGGTTATTGCTTGTTTTGTTTTAGTAGGTGATTAATATAATTTCAGGCTATAATAAAGTTCTGACCCACTTTCTGTGGCCTCTGATTCTAGTATCAGTTTAATTTTCAAAGACTTTTCAGTGCTATTCAGGTCCATTCTCAATAGCCATCTGGGGACCTGGGCACTGGTCCACACAGTAGTTCAGATCTCAAGGCCTTTGGTGTGCCATTTCAGGCCATTTTAATTAGGAGCACAGGAGCAGCTTAGGAATCCATACATGGCTTTATGGAGTCCCTTTGTCAAGCTCCCCTTCTGTGGTTTTCCCCACACTCTCAGATACCAGAGGAGTTTGGCTAGCAAGCTGGGATTTCAGCCTCTCTGCTCTGTTTTGCATTTTTCACAACTGGGTCTTCCTCAGGGCCAAAGAGATAAGAACAAAAGAGAAAAAAGTAACAGGGATTCTCCTCTCACTTTTTGGACCAAAGGGGCCCCTTTATCCAGCTCCTCTGGACAAGGAGAAAGACTTAGATTTCTGAGTTTTAGGTATTGGTGTGGCTGCTGCCGCCACTACCATTACAAGTACACACCCATGGGCCCTCGAGTTTGTTTTGGTACAAAACAGGGAGAAAAAACTAAAAAGGATTTCTCCCATTCTCTATACCCTACAAGGGTATCTTTCTAGGTTCTCTAACCAAAAAGAGAGGGTTTCTCTTGGAACTTTTTCTGTATGCCTCCACTGCTCAGTTTGGGGATGTGGGCTGCTCTGACTTTAAGCCAGGAGATATTGGGGATGGGGACAGGGATAAAACCAAGCAACTCGCTGCCATATTGGTCTTCAGGTTTTTAGCTCTCTCCCGAATTGACCTGCTATTAATTACTTTTCAGAGTCCTCAGATAGTTGTTTCATGTTTTCTATCCAGGTCTTTAGTCATCATCAGTAGGAAAGATAGGCTAGAACGGGCTTCGTAACTATCTGAAATAGAACTGAAACTGCCTTTGAATATAAGGCAAATCTTTTTTCTCATGGAAAAGAATTTCCAACTTACCTAATGTCCAAAATGTGCCACACAATTATTGTTTCAATATTTCTCAAAGTGAATTCATTTTGAAAGATGGTTAAACAAAACACTACCATTGAGATATATAGGAGGCTTGTTTCATAAGAATTGATGTGGAGTTGATTAACTCCATTCTATCTTAAAATAAATCCAAACACCATAGTGAAACATCAGGTTATACTTTTTAAAACATACCTAGATTGATTAACTAGTGTTGCTGTGTTTCTTAAATTCTGTTACATGGAGGTAGATAACTGACACTTCATAAAAGCTGTTTCTGTATCTATAGCTTTTGAACAAGAACAAGTCTGTGTGCAAATGTATATACAAATGGCTTGATTCCAACTTACTCAAGAAGCTCCAAGGTAATGGTTCCTTTAGGTTCTGCTTCTACACTTTTCCCCCAGAACTTCAGTTTCGGATAGATTGAGCCATGAAAGACGAAATCGTTGTTTAATCCTTCAGCATGAAACGCACTAATGGGTGGGTGATGGCTGACCTGCTCAGAGATGAGTCTGAAACCAAGGTCCTCTCTTAAGATTAAAAAAAAAAAAAAAAAGTTACACTGCAATTAATTCTTATTAGGGAATGTGTACATTATTGTCATTTCATTCTAAAAGCTATGCAAAGTATTAAACAGGTTCGACAAAGTAAACAATTCTTTATCATCCTGGAATAATAACTTAATGTATGAGAAATTGTACTAATGGAACTCAAACTACTAAATCCAATGTTGTTATAATTCTAGTTACTTGAACACATTAAAGTAAAGAACACACACATGAATTTGGGTGAGTTGCATGAATTGATAATATCAGCCATGTAAATTTAAAACATATTCCATTTATATTAAGATTAGTGTGTTCACTTTTAAATATATAGGGAATAAATGAAATCAAAACTTGTGCAGAAAAGAAGAGGAAGATTCAGAGAAACTAAAGCCAGATGAATTCCCTAATTATGTGTAAGCAAGAAGCAGGTTACAGCAGGCAAACAGAATTGCAGGTGTGGATGCATTTATTGCCTTTATGACAACAGTATAAATTTATAGTAATATTATAAATGGTTATTTAAAAATCCAATCATATATTATGATCTATATAAGAAGAAAAGGAAGATAATCCAAAATGATTAGGAATACTGAAATCTTCGTAATTACTTTTTTTTTTTAATTAAATTTACTGGGTAACATTGGTTAGTAAAATTACATAGGTTTCAAGTGTACAATTCTGTAATATATCATCTATATATTGCATTGTGTGTTCACCACCCAGAGTCAGTTCTCCTTTCATTACCATATATTTAACCCCCTTTTCTCTTCTACCACCTCCTCCCGACTTACCTCTGGTAACCACTCAACTATTGTCTGTGTCTATGAATTTTTTATCTTTCTTTGTTTGTCTTGTTCATTTGTTGCTTTCAGTTTTATATCCCACATGAGTGAGGTTATATAGTTCTCGAGTAACTACTTTTTATAATGGTATATTTTAAGTATGTTTCAATATGTTTTTGACATAGTCTCTAAAATAATATCATAGAAACAAACATCAAAATTGTTAACTTGCTCCAGTCAGACAAAATTGTTGTTGATGATGCTCAAAATAGATTTTTTCTCTTTCATTTGAAAAGCTATATAAATCATGCAAATTCAACTATTTGTTTGGAATAGAGTGAAAGATCTTACCGAACTAATTCGTAAGTCTCTCCCAGAAGCGGGTTGAAAGGCTTCCCAGTGCGCTCCCACTGAGAAGCAACAGCAGATACGGCAAACGCAGCTACACACTGTGGGGAAGAGCACCAGAAGTTAAAAATAGACGAGCTTGCTTCTCATTCTTTCAGGAGCTGAAAGTTTGCTAAGGTAGTAATTTACACAATTATTCTGAGGAGTTTAATTGCTTTGGATTTTCAATATGGTTCTAGCCACTTAAATGTGCAAACGTGAATATTCAGAATGAAAATTACTGAATCTCTTCCTACAGCGTCATTCCCAACTGTGGTTTTGGTAACACTCTAAAAAGTGCTACAAATTCTCTCAAGCCCCAAATTTCTTTCAATTCCTTTAACATTTCTAAAAAGTACAACACTTTTGGGATAGGGGAGAAAAGAAAGAACTAAACAAACTGGTGTCAAGCCCAATGAAGTTGAGAAAACTGATTTATATTAAATGAAAGGACAGAAAGATTTCATTTAGAATGCTCTTGCTTTGTGTGAAGGAGAACAATGTACTTACTATACTCTGCCTGAGTCTGGTCTATCCATATACGTCACATAAACATCTTCTATTCAAAAAAAAAATTAAAAAGTGCAATTCCTATTGTCTTTTGTTTTAACTTATAGCAGTATGTGTATGTTCACATACACATATAAGCATAAATGTACATATTTACGTATGTATATGTGCATTCACTCCTTCTTGGAAACACTGGGAAAGTCTGAAAGAAGAAAGGTTGGATTTTTTCCCAACGCAATGCTACTTTGTAAAGTGAAGACTCAGGAACACAGAAGACACTTCAAACATGCTGGGGTTGTTTTAGTAACATTTCCCAGCCTCACATTGGACTTAATACTAATTCTGTGTCAGTGTGTTTGGGATGGGAATGGTAAAGAAGATTCTACGACTTCAACCTTTTCCAGTTCTCGTTTGACACATACCTGCATCCTTTCCACAGGATCAGAAAATGAACTGGCCTTGTGGATCAGGTACGTATGCTCCATATATTCAGTGAGTCGCTGTAGGAAGCTCAAAGGCTCATTAAATATGACTGGCATCGTAATCTTGGATAGTTCCTATTTAACAAAATGGAAACCGTTATGTCCCATATATACAACATACTTATTTGCTGCTATCTTTACTTAACATGATCCTGGAAAGGAAGTAACAGAAAAATTGAATTCATGAAATTTAATTAATATCAGATCAATTTCATAAATCTTTCCAGAGTACCTAACAGTATAGAGTATACTGTTCTAGATCTTGAAGGAAATACAAATATTAAAAATTCTCCTTGGCTTCAAGGAGCTCACAATCTAGTGGTGGGCACAAGGTGATGACTATTACTAAGTTGGCTGCAGATCTGAATAAGGAAATGGGATAGAAAGTTGATGAGGCACAGATGGGCTAGGGATCAACTACACACACCATCTTTATGGATAATTTTCCAAGACACATTTCCGACTGTTTGTAACTGACAGCACTGAGATTTTCTGAACACCAATCTACCATAAATTTTGGACTAGGGTACTAGAAGAGCAATGTGTATTTTGCAGAATTGTCTGCCATTATGACACAATCACAGACTTCGAAAAATAATTTAATCATTGAGCAGGGGTCACTGACCTGAACTGCAACCTTTCAACTCTGTTTAACATATGCCACAAGCAAGCAACAGCACCATGAGGTCCTTTGAAAAATTCGTTAGGTAACAAACTTATCTTGGTATTCTCTGGAATATTCTAATGATCTTCCCAACCTCAAACCTACCATTATTTACTTTTCCCTTGGGAATGGGGTCTTTCATGAAGCCTGCTGACTAAAGTCAAATGGTCGGGTGAACACTGCAAGGTGCCATCCAGGTTGAATGCCATCTGTCTCAGCTCTGATGCTTTCCCCCTAAATGTCCACATTCTTACCAAATTAAAAATAATGCAACCTTCACAAAACTATAACTGGAGCACATTAAAAAAAAAAGAAAGAAAGAAAATAGCTCATTCATTACCATAAAATATTCCAGAACAAAGCCATGTAGCAGCTCAACCTAATTAAAAGAAACGGTAGTGTACTGCTGCTGCCTCACTGAGAAGACAAGGGAGGATAGAAACCTATAAAGAGATCAAGAAAAGGAGGTTCAACTGTATATACCCTAAGGTCTCATTAAATCCAGAAATTCATTGTTGGGGAGAAGTCAACAGAACAGGGATTTTTTTTTTAAGAAAAAAAACAGTAGAGGAATACATAACTCTCAATGAAAAATCTAATAATACAGAAGTAAAAACATGAAAATTCTCCTCTCCCCAGAGGCAAAGCTCCATCAACATTTTGGGATACAGATGTGTATTTATACACACGTGTGCATTCACATATACATTATTGGTTTTTTTAAAATGCATGGTATCCGCTCTAATATATTGACCCATGACTTGCTCTTTTCACTTTTACAGTGTTGTGGAGGTCTTACACACATGTATGCAAATCACTGAATCTGCCAAACTCTTTGTGATTGCTGGATACTGTGATGGTAAGACCACGGAACCAGACTGAGTTCCACCGATGGCTTTCTCATTTACTAGCTATGTGACTCTGGCCAAGTTAAACTCTGCCAGTTTCCTCATCAATAACATGGCACTAATGTAATAGCATCTACTACCAAACATTGTTATAAGAACAATATTTGCAAAACACTTAGAACAGTTCTGGGCACATTAGTAAATGCTATATGTGTTTGTTAAATTAAAAGAGAGTCTAGATATAGATATACCATGAACTATTTAATCATATATCTTTTAGAACAGGGGTCAGCAAACTTTTGAGACCGAGTAGCTGCCAGGAGTCAGCAAACTGCCGCAGGCTCTGAAGTAAAATTGAAAATGAAAATAAAACTATCATAGTTCCATTTACAAAATTTTTAAAGGATATTATTCACATAATGGTGATTATGTAAAAATGTATTTATGGCTCTCGAATAATTTTTAAATTGTTGTGAGGGACAGGATTGGCTCTTCCAGGGGTTGGCAAACTTTTGAGACAGAACGTACCCAAAGAGCTGCATGTGGCTCGCGAGCTGCAGTTTGCCAACCCCTGTTTTAGAACATGGCCAAATATGGCTTTATACTAGATTTCTCTAAGTGGAATTTCTGGGTTAAATGTCTGCTTATTTAAAAATTTTTATAATAACTATCAAAAGTTAAATGTCTTCCAAAAAGGCTTTACCAATTTATACTCCCACCAATGCTGCAAGAGAGCCAGATCCTTTAATGTCACAGGAGTGGCACTACTTCCAATCTGTTCATTTGGTCATGTTCACTCTTCACAAATATTTAACTGAAGAATATTCTAATACTGTAATGGTGGTAGCTGAATCACTTATAACTCTTGTATGAAGGTAAAAGACATTAAAATGCTAAAAATATTTAAAGTATTAAAAATAACTACAACAACACTTTGTTAATGGGTATACAATGTAACAAAATGTAAGTTGTGATATCAGAAACATAAAATGGATGGAATGTAAAGCTTTTGTATGCATTCAAAGTTGTTATCAGCTTAAAACAGACTGATAGAAACAAGATATTTTATGTAAGCCTCATGAAGCACTAGCAGAAATAAAAAATCTATAGTAGATACATAAAGTAGATACATAAAATGTAAAGAGAAAAAATCAAAGCATACCACTACAGAAAACCATGAATCACAAAGGAAGGCAGCAAGAGGGGAAACAAAGGAACCAAGTAATTACAAAACACCAGAAAAAAATAATTTCAAATGCCAACAGTAATTCCACACCTATCAGTAATGACTTTAAATATAAATGGACTAAATTCTCCCATGGAAAAACACAGAGTGGCTGAATGGATTTAAAAAAACCCAAAAAACAAAAAAACCAAGACCTAACCACATGTTGCCCACAGAGACTCACTTCAGCTTTAAAAACACATCAAGACCAAAAGTGAAGGGTTGGAAAAAGTATTCCATGCAAGTGGAAATCAAAGGCAAGCAGGAGTAGCTATACTTATATCAGACAAAACAGACTTTAAGCCAAAAACTGTAACAAGACAGGTCATTATATAATGATAAAGTGGTCAATTTATCAAGAAGATATAACAATTATAAATATTTATGCACCACACAGGAGCATCTAAATATATAAAGCAAATGTTAATAGATCTGAAGGGAGAAATAAACAGCAATACACCAGTATTAGAGAACTTCCATACCTTCCTTTCAACAATGGATAGATCATCCAAACAGAAAATCAATAAGGAAACACTGGATTTAAATGACACCTTAGACCAGATAGACCTGATAGACATATACAGAACATCCCATACGAAACCAGCAAAATATACATTCTTCTCAAATACACATGAAATATTTTCCAAAATAGATCATACAATAGGTCACAAAACAAGTCTTAAAAATTTAAGACTGAAATCATATTAAATATCTTTCTGACCACAGTGATATGAAATCAGAATTAAATTACAAGAAGAAAACTGGGAAATTCACAAATATGTAAAGATTAAACAACATGCTACTGAAGAACCAATGGGTCAAAGGAGAAATCAAAAGAGAAATCAAAATGTATCTTGAGAGAAGTGAATATGGAAATACAACATACCAAAACTTATAGGATACAGCAAAAGCAGTTCTAAGAGGGAAGTTCATAGCAATAAACACCTAATTAAGAACCAAGAAAAATCTCAAATACTCAGCCTGACTTTATACCTCAAGGAACTAGAAAAAGAAGAACTAAATCTGAAGTTAGCAGAAGGAAGGAAATAAACATCAGAGTAGAAATAAATGAAAGAGCGACTAAAAAGACAATAGGAAAGATCAATGAAACTGGAAAGATCAATGAAACTGAAAGCTGGTTTTTTGAAAAGATAAACAAGATAGACAAACCTTTAGCTACACTCACAAACAAAAAAGAGGACTCAAACAAATGAAATTATAAATGAAAAAAGAGACACATGAATACAAAAGATCGTAAGAGACTACCATAAACAATTAGATGCCATCAAATAGGACAATGTAGAGGAAATGGATAATTTCCTAGAACATACAACCTACAAAGACTGAAAATCTGAACAGATCAATTACTATGAAGGAGACTGAAGCAATAATCAAGTACCTCTTAATAAACAAAAGTTCAGGAACTGATGGCTTCACTGGTGAATCCTGCCAGACATTTAAAGAATAAATACTTATCCTTCTATAACGCTCCCAAAAAACAGAAAAGGAGGGAAGATTCCTCAGATTATGAGGCCAGCATTGCCCTGATACCAAAATCGGATAAGAACATAAAAGAAAATTACAGGCCAACATCCCTGATGAATAGACATGCAAAAATCGTCATCAAAATATTAGCAAACTGAATTCAACAGTACATTAAAAGGATTGATCATATACCACAATCAAGTGGGATTTATTCTAGGGAAGCAAAGATGGTACAAGACCCACAAATAGATCAATGTGACACACCACATTAACAAAAAGATAAAAATCACGACCATTTCAAGAGATGCAAAAAAAACCCACATTTGACAAAATTCAACGCCTTTTCACGATAAAAACTTTCAACAAACTAGATAAAGCGGGAACGTACCTCAACATAATAAAAGCCATATATGACAAGCCCATAGCTAACATCATACTTAATGGTGAAAAGCTGAACACTCTTCCTCTGAGATCAGAAACAAGACAAGGTTGCCCACACTCACCACTTTCATTCAACATAGTACTGAAAGTTCTAGTGAGGGTAATTAACAAGAAAAAGAAATAAAAGGCATCCAGACTGGAAAGAAAGAAGTAAAATTTTCACTATTTGCAGATGACATATTATATATAGAAAACTCTAGAGACTCCATAAAAAAACTTAGAATAAATTTGATAAAGTTGAAAGATCCAAAATTAATATGTAAAAATCTGCTGCATTTCTATACAATAATAACAAACTATCAGAAAGACAAATGAAGAAAATAATCCCACTTACAAGAGCATGAAAAAAACACTTTTCAATAAATTCAAAATACTTTTGAATAAATAGGAGGTGAAATCTAAACACTGGAAACTATTAAGACATTAATGAAAGAAATGACAGAAGACATAAATATATGGAAAGATATTATGTGCTTATGGATTGGAAAAATTAATATTGTTAAAATGTCCATATTACCCAAAGCAATTTACAGATTCAATGCAATCCCTATAAAAATTTCAATGACATTTTTCACAGAAATAGAAAAAATCCCTAAAATTTGTATCAAACCACAGAAGACCCCAAATAGCTAAAGCAATCTTGAGAAGAAAACAAAGCTGGAGGTGTCACATTTCCTAATTTCAAACTATATTACAAACCTATAATAATCAAAACAGTATGGTACTGGCATAAAAACAGACACATAAATAAATGGAATAGAACAGAGAGCAAAGAAATAAACCCATGGATATATGGTCAATTAGTTTTAGACAAAGGAGCCAAAAATATACAATAGGGAAATAGTCTCTTCAATAAATGGTGCTGAGAAAACTGAACAGCCACATGCAAAAAAAATGAAACTGGATCCTGATCTTATCTTACACCATACACAAAAATCAACTCAAAATGGATTTAAAGACTTCAATATAAGAACTGAAACTGTAAAATGCCTAGAAGGAAATACAAGGGGGTAAGGTCTTGCTGATGATTTTTTTGGGTCTGAGACCAAAAATGAAAGCAACAAAATAAAAAACTAGTGGTACTACATCAAACAAAAAGCTTGTGCACAGCAAAGGAAATCATCAACAAAATGAAAAGGCAACCTAATGAACGGGAGAATATATTTGTAAATCATATCTCTTATAAGGAGTTAATATCCAAAATACATAAAGAGCTCATACAACTGAAGAACTCAGTATCAGAAAAACAAATAACCCTATTAAAAAGTGGGCAGAGGAATTGAATAGACATTTTTCCAAAGACATACACAGGTACATAAAAAGATGCTCAACATCACTAATTATCAGGGAAATGCAAATCAAAATCACCTCACACCTGTTAGGATAGCTATTTTCAAAAAGACAAGATAAATGCTGGCAAAGATGGGGAAAAAAGGGAATCCTTGTTCACTACTGTTGGAAATGTAAACTGGTACAGTCATTATGGAAGACAGTATGGAGTTTCCTCAAAAATTAAAAATAGTTATACTATATGACCCAGCAAGCCCACTTTTGGCTATATATCAAAGAAAATGAAACCATTATCTCAAAGAAGTATCTATATTCCTGTGTTCACTGAAGCATTATTTACAATAGCCAACTGTAACGACCTCAGTGTCCATCAATGGATGAATGAATCAAGGAAGTGGTGTGTGTGTGTGTGTGCGTGTGTGTGTGTGCGCGCGCGCGCGTGTGTGTGTGTGTATACACAATGGAATATTCATCGGTATTAAGAAAAAGAAGGAATTCCTGCCATTTGTGACAACATAGAGGGCATTTACACTAAGTGAAATAAGCCAGACAGATAAAGCCAAATACTGCATGGTATCACATGTGGAACCTAAAAAAAAAGAAGTCAAAGTTATAGAAACAGAGTAGAAAGGTGCCAGAGGCTGGGGGTAGGAAAAACAGAAAGAAGTTGATGAAAGGGTACAAATTTTCAGTTATAAGATGAATAAGGTCTGATGATCTAATGTGTCATATGGTGACTACAGTCAACACTGTGTTGTATAAATGAAATTTGCTAAGAGAGTAGAACTTAAATGTTATCACCAAAAAAGGGTGAAGGGGAGGGTAAATATGTGAGGTGATCGATGTGAATGTGTTAATTAACTTGATGGGGAATTCTTTCACAATGTATACATATATCCAATCATCTTTATGTATATTTTGAATATCTTACAATTTTGTCAATTATACTTCAAAACAACCAACCAACCAAATAACCAAGCTCATTTATTCTAAAGCAATTTTGCGGTATGGAATATGCAGATAGAAATAAAATTGTTGCAAAACATCTTTCTTTAAAAATTTGACTGAACACCTAGTAGGAGCCAGGCACTGTTTTAGGCACTGGATAACCAATGCCTAAAATGTGATAACCAATCCTGACCTGGAATGCCCTGCTCTCTTCCATTAACTTTTATATTGGGTTGTTGGAAAAGTCATGACGCATGTTTGCGACAGATGGCACTAGTTCATTTTTGGAAGTACTACAGTCATTCGCATCTATGTTATTGCTATGTCATTTGACAGCTGACAGTTCTAGCTTCATTCTAAAAAAAAAATTGAGCAGCGATTTGGTTGAGTTTTGGAGATTTTACAACAAGTTGAAGATGGAAGACCAAATTGTGCATTTTTGCCACATTTTACTGTTTTACTTCCATAAAGGGAAGATTGAGTGTCAAGCTTGTGAAAAGTTACATAAAGTTTACGGTGACAATGCTCTCCAAGAATGTCAGTGCCAACGATGGTTCACGAAATTCCGTGCTGGTGATTTTGATCTCAACGACGCTCCTCGGTCAGGGAGGCCCACCGAGGTTGATGACAACAAAATAAAGGTGTTGATTGAGTCAAACCCATGTTACACGACACGAGAGATTGCAGGAACATTGAACATCCATCATTCAAGCGTTCACGACCACCTGAAGAAGCTGGGATACGTAAGCAAGCTCGATATTTGGGTTCCGCATGAACTTAAAGAAGTTCATTTGATGGTGCAAATAAATATCTGCAATATGCTCATTAAACATGAGGAGCACGATCCTTTTTTGAAGCGACTGATAACTGGTGATGAGAAGTGGGTTGTTTACAACAATGTGGTGCGCAAACGGTCTTGGTCCCGACATGAAGATTCGCCTCAAACGACATTGAAATCAGACATTCATCAGAGGAAGGTTGTTCCCTCAGTGTGGTGGGATTTTAAAGCTGTTGTGTTTTTTGAGCTCCTAGCAAGGAAGCAAACAATCAATTTGAATGTGGCCTGTCCGCAATAGACAGTTTGAACGAATCCATCATCCAGAAACGTCCAGAGCTTGTTCATTGTAAAGGAGTTGTGTTCCATTGCGACAACGCGAGACCACACACAAGTTTGATCAAAAGTTATTAGAGCTTGGATGGGATGTGTTGCCACACCCACCATACTCGCCTGACCTTGCACCGTCAGACTTCCACTTGATTCGCTCTCTTCAAAACTCCTTGCGTGGTATAACGTGCAATTCAGGTGAGGCTGTAAATCTGCACCTTGTTCAGTTTTTCACAAATAAAGACAGCACCTTCTCTGAAGGAGTAATTATAAAGCTCACTAAAAGATGTCAAAAGGTTATCAAACAAAACAGCCAATATATCATTGATTGATCTTTGTTCTTTATATAAATAAATGACCTTTGAAAAACAGAGACAAAATGTGTTATGACTTTTCCGACAAGCCAATATAATCCTATCCATACTTTCATGGCACAGTTCAAGCCTCTCCTACTGAATTATTCTAGCACTCATCAATCGATATCTTGCCTCTTCCAACTCCTGGAGTACCAGAATCTATATGTCACAACTTAGCGTTTGATCATACATTAGATTATATTACCTGCCATTATGTCATGGGTACTAACCAGTTTATCTTGCTAACTAACTATCCAGTAATACCACTCCTGAAGGGAGGGATATTATCCCTGCATTATCTGCCAGCGTCCTCATTACCCCAGGGAGAAGAGCACACTGCTGGTGCTCCCTGCCCCATAGGCTCCTATGTATTACCACAGTCCAGAGTTTATTCCTATTGGGCATTTATCGCAATACACTGCATTTTCCTACCTTCTTCACTGGAATACAACTTCCTTGAAGTCAAAACCCTCCTGTATAATGATTTACAATAGCTCACACAGCAAAATGTGAAAAAAGTAGATTACAAAGCAACATGTTCCAAAAAATTCTAATTTTATAAAGGTCATAGCATCAAAAAGTTAACAGTTGTTGTCTCTAGGAATTGGCAGTATAGGTAATCTTAATTATCTTCTTTATGCTTTCCTGTATTTTCCAAATTTCTTAAAATGAACATCTATTAATCTTCTAATTAGGGGTAAAACAGATATTATTTTGAAACCTAACACCCTCAGCCTGGCAAAAGGAAAGGATGAAAAAGCTAATACATCCCAGAAATGGGACCCCCTTACAACATACTCGTACACACTTACATTATGCTGATCATAAAATGTACAGGAGAAAAGCAAAGTTGTTAACTAGCATAATGGAAAAAGTGGAGCAAAAAAATACACTCAGTCTAGTTCAGTCCTAAGTTCCAGGGACAGTAAAAGCACTGTGGTTAAAAGAATGAGTTCTGAACAGAGAGCAGAATGGTAGTTGCCAGGGGCGAGGGGATGGGAAGTTAGTGTTTAATGCATACAGAGAGTCAGTTCTGCAAGATGAAAAGAATTCTGCAGGTGACAGTGGTGATGGCATTACCACAATGTCAATGTACTTAATGCCATTTAACTGTACATTTGAAAATGGATAAGATAGTAAGTTTTATGTCATATGTATTTTACCACAATTTTTTTAAAAAGAAAAAGAAACGAATGGGCTCTAAGATCAAATGTCCCTCACTACCTATTGCTTGTGTGGCCATGAGTAAGTCCCTCACTTCTGTTTCATATGAAGATTAATTAATTCATATAAAACACTTAAACACTGTCACGCATACATTAAGTGAGCAATGTTAGTTATCATCATCTTTATTAATAATGCATGCAAGAGTGCCAAGTTCTGCAAGATTGCATAGAGGCAAGGAGGGGTCAAAGGTTGGGTTACTTTGCCCTGTCACCTGGACAACTGAGCTATAAAGAAACTACTTAGATGGCAGCATGGCTTTCGAGTTCTGACCTGAAAGGGGGAGGGAGGAAGGGTGGGAAGGAAAGGTCTACCTGGAGCCCCAGCTGGCTGGCAGGCTGGCTGTCCTATCCAACCACCAAACCACAGTTCACTGCAGTGGTGACATGAGCTTATCCCTTGAGTAGTATGTGACACAAACTGCTGTTTCTGGATTCAGCTCTCTTCTGTATTCTGCTTTTCACTTTGTTGTGCACAACAGCAGGGTGAGGTTTATTTTAAAGGAATTTAAAGGATTTATTCATTAAAGGAATGAAAAACTTTACCTACAAGTTTGATTCTGGGTTTTGTTTTGTTCTTTCATAAAAACATTATAAGGACTATATAATGCTCACTGAGGAAATGAGAGACATGCTGGGGGTGACATGGCTTATTATCCTTTCCCTAATTATGGCAGATCAGATGGGAATCCTGGCCTAGGGACTTAATCTTTCAACTCTAAGCAGCTCTGTGTATGTTACTATTTCTTCACATATATCTCCCTGGGATAATATAAGATATAAGTAGAATGCAACAGGAAAGTGTCTACTAGCCACTGGCTGCTCAACACCAGTTGGCTAGACAGTACATGAGTTAGCAAGACAACAAAGAGCATGGCATAAACTCTGGAGACCAAGGCATGAAGGACAAGGTTTTAATCATCAATTCAATGCGTAGATTATGTTTTAATCATTTGAGAAGCTCCTAAAATTCTAAAAGGTTCTTTAAATTCATTTTTGAAACTTAGAATAATTTAAACGCCTTCCTTCTTCTTTTAGTAACTCAAGACGTAAACCTTCAAGGAAATATAAAGGCACATCAGGGCCAAACGAATGCAAGGGAAAGAAAAAGACCCGAGAGAACATATGCACATAGACGCAGACTGCCACAAAAACCACCTCCACCTCTCAGAAGAGTATCACATGTTATTTTAAAATATACCAATAGACTTGCAATTTTATTGCCTCTATTAGTCTGCAATTATTTTTAATAATCTTATACTTAATTTAGTTAAAATCTACCCTTTTTGGATATGTAATGAAAAACTCAGTGACACCAACTATATCTCATTCCCTCTGGGAAATGCCTGGAGATGCCATTTTTAGTTCCAATACAATGAAGCTTGGTATTGCATTCTCTAGATACTGTATACAACTAATTAGTATTATGTATATTTCAATAATAGGAAAAGCAACAATGCACATTATGAAAGTCAACTTTCAGGAAGACACATTAGCTAGAATAGTTTTTATCACTGAGAGCTTCAGTCAGCTGGAAAATTAAGTATTTATGCCAGGCAATTTGGCCTTGTGACCCAGCTAAAAGCAAAGTTTAAATTTATCCATGCAAATGAATAGCAACTGATGATGAAACTGAAGAAACTCTTAATTGAAATTGCTCATCAGCAGATAAACTAAGACAAAAAAAGAGAGCGCATTATATAAACAACCTGAAGACAAAGGCCAAGTTTGATCTCAACAGAAATGGAAAGTGGTTTATATATGTAAAGTCTAGCATCCTAATGCCCAAATGTGCAAATATTTAAGACCTGGCTTATGGACAGAAACTCAGCTTGGGTCTTAGGCTAGATCTGCCTGCTCTGCAACCAGCCTGCGGGCAGGGTGCTCACCCAGGTGCACGACCCAAGCACTAAATGGGCTTCCAGGCTCTTCACTGATGATCAGGTGCTGGCAGCAGTCTTGGCTCTGTCCCTTGGATGTTTCCTCTGGAGGATGAAGTTGGCAATGAATCCTTTCTCCACCACATCCCCACCCTCCACAGCTACCAGTGGCATAAAAAGTCATCCTTCTTACATTTAAGGGCCTTGGAGGGTCAGAGATCTCTCCCATCTTGTGCTATGCGGCCCATTCTCTCTCCACAAGATGGCTACCATCAATTAGTTTATCACTGCATAAGAGGTTTTTGCCATCTGAATACCACTGATTGTGTCCAAAGGAGTCACACCAAGACATCACAAGACAGCCCCTTCTGAGATCAGTCTGGATGAGCAGTTTGAACAAAGCCTGCTGCCCTCATGCCTTCTGCTGTTAGTTATACCACTGTTCTTCAACTCTCACCGACCAGCCAGGGGGACCACCACAGGGGTATGAGTGCAAGACACAGACCCAGAAATGAAGGAACTATGGAGCAGGAAAGGATGTTGGTTTGTACGTGAACTGAACCACGCTCCGTGCACCTTGGTGCAACCAGTGGCAAAAACAGTGAGAAAAAGAGAAGAAAAGCTATGAGGAAAAAGGGAACTAAAAGGATATTCCTTTCTTATTCTTCCTGTCTAGTAGCTGAGTATTTTCAGAGTTGGGAGGCAGTGCTAGCCCTCTCCTGGAGGCATTTAACCAAAGGCTGGCTATCTGCTAGTTGGGAATGTGGAAGCACAAGAGAAGCTGGAAGTCTTCACTCTGTATTCACTCAAGGTGCACAAAGACTGTCCCGCAATTCCTGGGCAGAGGTGCTTCAAGGGAATTGATGTCCAGATGTTCAACCTCCATACGTGCCCTTACCTAAGAACTGACAGGTCCAAGGGCCGGCCGAGTGGCTCAGTTGGTTAAGAGCTTGCTCATGAGTGCGAGCTCTGAGCAACAGCGGTTCAAGTCCCGGCCCGAGCTGACCTGCCGCTGAGCCACCAATAGGTGGCAGGATGGCTCAGCTAAAAAAAAAAAAAACAAAAAAAGAACTGACAGGTCCAAGAATGCTCCTGCATTGAAAATGTCATGCTATCCCTTTTTTCCCACTTTTGCAATCATCCTTCTGCTACTTATTATTATTATCTTTTTAAAGATACACCTTGTACCATCCTGAATTATAGTATAGTACTCTTGCCCTGAAGTGTAAAAATCTTCAGGGCACCAAAAGAAGGTAGGTTTAGAAATGCAGTACTGCATCGGTGGAGCCTCTTTTAATTAAGGCACTATTAACCTGCATGAGTTTCCCTGTTTCAGTTAAGGGAAAGACTTGACATTAGAAGCAGGGTCTTCGGGCCATTTCTCCCACACTGGGATACTCTGATTTCAGATCATTGTAGAGTGAGGTGGTAGAGATGCTAAACTTTAACTACTTTTGCTTCTTCTGTTGCTCATCTCTCAAGTCGTATTTATAATGTACCAAAATTGTCAAGCTCCAAATCTTATCTTAGATTTTTACTATCTTAGATTTAGAATTCAAAAATGGGGAAGTTGTCACAGTGACATATGCTAGTATGTTTATCTGAATCCAAAAATACCATCACACTCCAGACAGTCAGTTGACCTGGGATGCGGCTGGGTGCGGTCTGGCCCTCTGGTTATGTGGCAGGCATTCTGCATCACGTAAATGAGCTAAATCTGAAATTTTGAGGGACAAATTTTAAAGTTCCATGGTAAGATAAAATCATTTCATCAAAAAAGTATTATATTGGCAAAGATGTGTTTCAGTGAAAACTATTTCAATTTTGTCAACACTGCAAGGTATACCTGAGTGAGAGGAAATAGTTAATGAATCAGGAGTTAAGAGTCCTAGTATAGCTTCTCTGGTACGTTTTCTGCGACTCCAATAGAAGGTAACAAGACTTTTTGCAAGTTAGGGATTCCCAAATTTTTGTTTTCAATAACATTGAAGGAAGTCCTCATTGAGTTGTCAGCTTATGGGTCATAAAAAATTATTTTTGATAATACATTATTGTCTGATTTTTGGGACACAGTTGGGAAAAGGTCAAAGAATTGAATAATATTACTAGATAAAAACACAGAACTCCTACTCCCATCTGTCTATTAAGATGAGCAATCTATTAAAAAATAAGAGCATAATTCTTACTGAAAATCCTGTCTCGTTCTAGTGGTAGGTGATATTCATACTCAGATATCTAAACCCAACTGAAACAATCAATTTTACAAATAACATTTTACCTTTTATGTTAATAGTTTCTTAAATTGTGTGATGTTTGCTATTTTGACTATTCAATTACTAGTATTTTTAGCAATAACTTGGTGCAAAGAATGTTTTAATACTAAAGTCTTATGGTCACAGGACATAAATTTAAACTTTTTAATTTTTATATGTGTTTTTGTGATCGCAAAGTATGATAAGGTAATCCATAAAAGACCTTCAAAGATAAAAAATTAAGTTAAGATAATATTCTATAGCAAATATGTGTTAAAGGAGCAAATGAAACTATAAACTTTTCAACTCGTACAGAACAGTTTGCTCTTGTATCCAAATTTCTATGGTATTTGGTTCCACTGGAAAACTTTAAAGGAGTGATATAACATTTTCATTTTAAAATGCCAGTATTTATAATATATCAGACCTTCTGCATCTCTTATAATAACTCAACACTAAGATTCTATGACCCTAAGATTTTTAGCAAAAACAGGGTCAGCACTTGCATGGCCCTGGGCACAAGTGCCTACTCAAATTTTGTACCTAGGTGCCTCGCTCATTTCACCCTGGTGCTGGCCCTGGTTTCCAAAGTCACTAAGTATGAACACTCATGACCTAACCTCTGAGTGAGTCCTGCTGAAAAATCCTAAAGGGATGGGACTGATGAGGAGGAAGAAAACAGGGGAAGCATAGGACAATGGGATTATGAGATTAGAGTCCTTTAACAAAAAGACAATAGGAGTAAGCAAATAAGAAATAAAGGTTTGAAACTATTAACCAGTATCAGTATTAATTCTGAGCTGGGAATCCGTTTGATAAAAGCTTCAATCATAGAGAGATTAGGATTAAATTCCAGTTATGTAAGGTATTCTTTTCATGTAGCATAATCCAAGATTTGGTAACATAATCCTGCCCAAAACAGATTGAGAGAAAAGTTTTGGAAATCTTTTTAGAAAAAAAGCAAAACAAAATGTGTAGTATTTGGCAGTGGAGAGGGGGTGGGGGGGACGGGGGCAAGTGAGCCTGTCTGGCGAAGGTGCTGCTGAGTGCTGAGGTCCAGGATGACAAATGCCCAGAGAAGATATTCTGACTTTCCTTCCAGATTAAGACAAAATCACACCTAGACCATACCTGGCAGATAAGCATCTATCATGAGTTATTAAACACCATGTGTTTTGAATAATGATACTACACCACCAAACTGTATCATCACAAAGAAGAGGCAATAATTTTAGAAAAACTTGGGACGGGACCCCAGTTCAGTGTCGAGCTGTGAGGCTCTGGCCTGCGGAATGCTCACACGCCCTACTCTGATCTGGCACGCTCCTCACGTCGACAGAGATGTCTTGAAAAGCTATGGTTTAATATTCAATTTCCTCCACTACTTCTAAGACTTAATAAGATACTAGGAATGTGAAGCTATGGGAAGAGCTGGCTAAAAGGTACGTATACCACGCTGTAACTAAGATTTACCCACACAGACGCACAGAAAGGACCTGAAGTGAAGTGTTTGGATTATTAACTCTAACAGAAAGTGTGATGGGAGATTTTAAAAAGTGACTTCACTTTGAATTAAAATGCAATTAAAGCTATGATATCATTATTTTCTAAGTTTTAACCTACTTTATTTTGGAGTGGGTAGAAGGAGACAGATATTGGAAGGGTCAATACCAAAAATTACTTTTAAAAATTTGCTCTAATTGTCATTTGCTCTCAAGATACTCTGGTACTTTAAATCTCTTGTATTGCCCTGCATTTACACTTTTTGATTGCATTTCTGCTGCCTATGAGAAGAGATCCTACGACAGTGTCCAAAGAATATTTCCAAATGCTAGATGATTTCCTTTTAATCCACACTAATAAATATTCTTCCAGAATGTTAGTCTTTTATAAAACCTCAGTCAAGAACACTTTCCAAAAATATTACTTCCCCTGCAGCTCTCTCTCTCTGATTTTTTTCAGTCAGTGCTATAGATATGTTTCAAAATATTCCATGGTGCCCTTTCAACCCAAACAGCTCTTTCAATAACTTTATTTAATTATGATTCAGCATAGCATTTATTTGCACAAATAGTTCTGCATCTAAAAATAAAAGTTAAAACATTCTTCTAGAGAAAGAGAGTATCTTTCAAAGTATAACAGGTATGATCCCACATACCGTTATTTCCTGTCTTTCAAAAGAATGGTTAGTCTCCATTTGGACAGGATGCTTGCTGTAGACACAAACTAGAGAGACTGGTGGTCACCAGTCTGAACAAGCTTATGACACCACCAACTAAATCTGACACCCAGTGAGATAATAAGAGATGGTAGGAGACAGACTCCAGCAAGTACTTTCCACAATGGCCAAAAAGACTGAACCACGTCTGAGGTTTTTGCACAAAGTCAGCCTTAGACTGATGTGGTACCAATTCTAACAGTGGGTTTCATTCATTAGCAGGTTGTGAAACCAATTTAATGAGCTGAAATCACCATTAATTTAACATAACAGAAAATATCATTTGTTGTAACGATGAGTATTCTTTTGTGAAACTGGTTTTAATTTAAGCACACATACATATTTGCATCCTGGATCACAATGGTGAATATGTTTACTAAGGGTTTGAACAATGCTGACTCTGTAGAATATGAATAAATATTAATTTTTGTCCTGAAAATTTTCAGTTCCAAAGGGACTAAAATGTATAATTAACATCTTATTTAAGAACACATACATTTGGTTTGTTCTGATGAATCTTAATAGAAATAGGATTACAGCCCTAGATCTTCTGATTCTTAGGTGTGATTAGCTGTTAATAATAATACAGAGTATACTAACAAACCAGAGACTATCCAAGACATTTTACATAGATTATCTTGTTAATCGCTCAATATACCTGTTAGGAATAAATTATTCTAATTTTACATAGGAGGAAACCGTACTCAGAAAGGTATGGCAACTAGGGTCTCACAGACAGGAAGTGGCAGGGCTGGGATAAATCCCACCTCATCCAGCTACAGAGTTTAGCTGAATTACTCTCCACACAGTAGGATCACAAAGTATCTGTTTAAAATGAATGCTTCTGGGATTAGCTCCTTGGAAATTGCATTCAGGAAATTTCAGATGACATTACCCCAAGCAGAGAACAGGGGCATTAGGAAAATGCCAAACTGGGCATATCACCAGTTGAAAGGATTTCAAGCACCAGAGTGAAAATGTTTAGAGTGACTATACTTCTCAGTGCAGGAAAGCCCTTGGAGTACTCCCAGGTTGCAGACGATATTGCAAAATTTACAAAGGTAACATCCAGGCAGGCTCTTTAGCAGCTCAGGACTCGCACGTTTTTACATTTTCATCATTCTAGTTGGTTAAAGGTCATGTTAGAAGAACTGAGAGGACTTTACTCAGAATTCTAGCCTGACTGACCTCAGGGTGGTGATGAGGACTGCTATTTTAAAGGGAATCCAAGGATTTACATAATAATTGATTTTGCCATTCCCTGCCCTCCTTCCCAAAATCAGTTCCACCTGCACAACTAAGCAGAGACAAACTCCAAATATATCATATTTCTAACGTACCACACTTACAAATTTAAACTGCAAAAACTTGCTCTGTGTACAGAAGTCTAAGTGAAATATATTCTACACTGAGAGGAGTCTGATCTTTCTGAAGGAATTTCTAGTTAATTCTATGGGGCATACAATGTGGTTTGACAACAGGAAAAAGAGCATTTTCTTTTCCTATTTTTTTTTACAATGAAAAGTCACATTAAAGCCATACTAAATAGCATAAAGCATGGTTCAAATTCTGTCAGGAAAACCAAATATAAGATTTTTCCCAATTTGATTCTCAAAAGTTTCCATTAGCATTTGCAGTGCATCATTTGTATGCCAACATTGAGATTCCCTTCCAAAGGATATATGCCGCAACACATATCCGCTTATTGTTATATTACAGAATTAGTAGTTAATTTACCATTCCAATACATTTTCTCAGGATGCTCCAGATACTGAAGTCATTTCTGGAAAACATTGGGGAGGGCAAGCTTGTTCTGAAAGAAAAGGAAAAAAAAAAGATTTAATTTTAATGTTATTGACATTGGGAGGGAAAAGCTATTGTCATTAAACATGAGAGCCACAGGTATACATGCATATATCTTTAAAATGTGCGTCACAGATAAGGTAAAACAGAGTCACTCTGGGGTTGTAACCCTGTTCGCTGCTATTTTTGCCCCTGAAAAGTTTCATAGCAGACCAGCTGGCCCTATGTTTTCAGTATTGTTCTCATTTGAAAGCGCCCAGGTCTCCCTGGCTGGTGTCTAGCTGTTTGGACCACCTCAGAGGGAGGCTGTCATTTCATGTGCTGGCATATCTGACCCTGTTGTTTGGTTTATGACATACCTGCCATGCTCTGATACTTAATAAATTATTTTACTCTAGCTGCTGAATAATGTAAACAAAATGCCATCACAGAGCCCAGCTGAAGGTTGTCAAGGAACTAAGTGGGAAAACACAAACAAACTATGAAAGGCAAAGTAAAATTTAGGCCCTGCATCGCGTACATTAGGCCTTTCCCAAAGACAGTGACCCTGAACAAAATTTAGCAACTCTGGATAATTGAAAAACCCATTACAAGTTAACCTCTACAAAAGGAGCATTTTCAAAGCCTCTGCACAGGTTTAGAGGCAGCCAGAAGGTGTGGCTGTCTGAGGCAGCGAGTCTCTGGCTGAAAGGAGCGCACCGCTGAGCTCAGGCATCCTGAGCCAGGTGAGGCCTGCAGGGAACCCACCCCTTCCGCAGAGCACAAGCTCAGCACAACGGGGGTTGAGGGGAGTGAGAGGTAGCCAGACCAGTTTTCTAAAATCTCATTATAATGTATTCTTTTCTGTTACCTTAGGTTATAGCAAAGGATGCTGGTTTTCCAGCTGCCGTTTGAAAAATACCCATGTAACCAAAATATTAAAGAAAATATTTAAAAAATAAAATTTACCTTCTAAAGAACCTCTGTTCTATAAACTAAGTTAATTAATTTGAGTTATAGAAGTTAAGAAAATTTTAAGGCTCTAAATAAATAATATTCTTAAACCCTCCATGGTAAAATTCTTTTTTTTTTTTTTCTTTTTCCATGGTAAAATTCTTGATTGCTTTTTCTTTTTTAGGAACACTCACTGCTCATTTGGCAGATCTGTCATCTAACCAATCTGCTGGATAAGTGGCCACAGATGGTATTTAAATCACATTCTCCCCAATCTAAGACTATCAATCTCTGTGACTTGAACAATGGAACACAGGGATAGGATGCCACTATCTACTATTTGCACATAAAATGCAGTTTTAGAGATGTATATACTCTAAATTTTTCATCTCCTGTCTATGAATATGAAAGTCAGTCAGAAATGTAACATACACCTAGGAAGTTATGTGCCTGAACAAGTTTTGTAAAGACGGAATAAGGTGCTGTAATTCCCACCAACAAATGCTTAAAATGTATATGTTACTATTCTGGTTAAAGGCAAGAGCAGCAGAAGGACAAGAAAAGCAAGAAATATTTTGGAAGCAAGAAAGCAGAAGAGACATTCAAGCTTTATTTCTATTCTCAATTTAGAAATCAGCACAGATTGCCAGCCAAGAATTACAACCAGGAATATTCTATATTCATTTTTATGCACATAGCTCTTAGTGGTGTTTTATGAAAATGTAGTAGTCACTCATTTACCAGGAGGCCAGATTATCTGCAACATTAATTATCTATTGTAGGACACAATCAGAACACAGAGGTGAAAGGGACTGTGAAAGGTAAAGGACCATCACAAAGCCCATGCTGTTTTCTTGTGCAGGACACACACAGCCAAACTCAAGCCCTCCTCCCTCCGACCACATGTGTGCAATAAACTGATCAGATGCAGCAAGAGAAACATGGGCCTAACCCAGAGGACAAACACAATGCAGAAGTCAGCATAGTAATGATCTCAGGGTTCCTGACTGCAGCTTAATTCAATGCAAAAATAGGCCGCCCAAAAAGGGGAGGTGCAGTCTCAGACTGACAAAAGGAGAAGAGCAGCCAGAACATTCCCAAGGGCAACTCGGCCGTGGTCAGAGCAGAGTAGGATTCAGATCCACAGGCCACTTTAAAAAGGAACCTTAACACTCCTACCCGGGAGGACTTATCATAGGTTAGGCAAAGGTGTCTGGAAAACAAGCCAGGCAATGGCTCAAGGAAATGTATAGTCTAGAAGAAATAAAAGAAACTCACGGTCTGGGGAACAGTGGACATGAGCGAGGTCTTGGGGTAATAGAGGATGGGGCCAGGGGTGTAGGAGTAATAATACCTCCATAACCCCACACCACCACCACCACCACCAGCATTCCCTATGTGCCTATGCCTGCTTCGTTTTTCTCCACAGCATTGATCAACATGTGACATGCTGTAGGGTCTCTTATTTGCTGGTGCCCCTCAAAACGGTAGGCAAGCGCCCTGAGAAGTCGTGTTTCATCTACTGCTGTAACCCTGTTGCCTAGGACAATGGCTAATACAAAGAAGGAGTTTATTTGTTGAATGAACTTTGGAGTTTATTTGTTGAATGAACTTTGGAATTTATAAGGCCTTTTAAAACACATTATCTCTTTCAGTAAGAATTTGGTTTAGTCTGTGCCACTCAAGAGATAAGGATTGGACCATTGATGGAAGTTATAGGACAGCTAACACTGAGCCCTGTGTTATAATTCATTCCAAAAATGGGAGAAGAGAGAGTCTTATTAAGGAAGGGTTTCAAACAGAGACTGGAAGATCCCTTTCAGTCATGACCCAAAAAGGCAATCCTGCACTGGGAAG
>NW_017731605.1:2080263-2083149 GCF_001890085.2 Hipposideros armiger | reverse complement strand
AAAAAAAAATCCCTATTGATGTTACATAAAGAAGGTGTTACTCGAAACATAAATAAGAGCAGAGAGCAGCAATCAGAATTTTCAGGCTGAAACCAAAGATAAATTATTCTCTTCCCTTGGAGTTTATCTGAGAGTCATTATCCTGAATTCTATGCTTCCTTTTTTTTCTCCACACAGAGAAAAAACACCCTGTACCAGGGACTGAGAATGATATGTCCTGGTTCTATTTTCAACCATACAGCCGACATTCTGACTATTTACACAACACAATAACTGTTTTTTTAATGAAAAGCCCATCACAGTTGTTTTTTCTATGTGATACAAATGGCTCCACTTGTTATCCCACCATTATTCCCTGCCCCACAGTGTTGTAGACAGACCCCAAACTGAACCAAATTAATTTATGAAGTGTGACTGACAAACGGTGTACTAGAATCCTTCTTATTCTGAAAAAAGTTGTACAAGTGAAGGAGATCGCTATCCCCCAAATCTGTAACATGTTTTTGGATGGCAGACACTATATGTAAGGCTCATCTTGACAGAGCCTGTCAAATTCCTGTGACCTGCCCACATGTTCTCAGGCCACCCGTGGGATACTGGGGCCACTGCCTTCTGGCTCCTGCTCCTTGGATTAATAGTTTAAACACAGAACACTGTTTGCTCAGGAGACTCTTTAAAAAAGAAAAAGAAAAATATCATTAAACAAAAGCAGACAAAATTAAGCTTCGGCTGGAATTAGCTAGCAGGTATTTCATACTTTTTAGGTTTGCTTTTTAATATCCATGAGGTCACATGAGCTCTTCTGGGTCTTGCGTATGGGCATGAGTGCACTCTACTCATTATACTTGGGTCGGGGGTCTTTTTCACAGAGGATATAAAAGAACCATGGGATGGAAACCAGGCCAGGGCAACAGCATATGCTCTTGCCACAGCCTGTCTGCACAACCTGGGGCAACCTCCAAGGCTACCTACACGGCTGTACAAGTCACCTTATTTGGCAGTTCAATCTATACTAAGAAAAGTAATGCATGGGACAATAATTATACAATCTCAGAAGCAAGGTTTTACTTCCTTACCTGTATAACAGTTTTAAAGAATTTTAGGGGTGACCGGTTAGCTCAGTTGGTTAGAGTGTGGTGCTGGTAACACCAAGGTTGCCAGTTCAATCCCTGCAAGGGTCACTGTGAGCTGCGCCCTCCTTAGAAGAGTCAACTATGCCATTGTAGCATGAAAGCAATGTGTAACCAATGACCATGGCTGTTCCCCAAAAAATTAAAAAGAATTTTTTTTAATTGTTATTTTTATAAAATACAAATGTATTAAGATAAAAACATTCATAGTTATTGGTGATACATTTGNGGGAGAAGAGAGAGTCTTATTAAGGAAGGGTTTCAAACAGAGACTGGAAGATCCCTTTCAGTCATGACCCAAAAAGGCAATCCTGCACTGGGAAGAAGGTTGGTGTGCTAGATCGGCGAGCACCAGGGATCTTGCTAAGCATCCAAAAGAGAACAGAACAGTCCCCCCCCCCCACACACACAAATGATTAGGCCCAAATGTCAGTAGTGTCAAAGTTCAGAAACCTGGCATAGAAATACAACAAGAGCTTCACAGATAATCTTAAATTTTGTAGTGGCTATATTAAAAAAGTAAAAAGATTGATTGGCTTTAATAATATATTTTATTTAATTCAATATATCCAAAATATTAGCATGTCAACATGCAATAAAAGTAAAAATAGTAATGAGATATTTTATATTTTTCCCATACTAAGTCTTCAAAATCCAGTGTGTATTTTTACACTTAGAGCACATCTCAATTTTTCACCTACGTTTTTAACGAAGTGAAATAAGTCCTATCAAAACAATAAAGTTAGGGCCGGCCTAGTGGCGCAATGGTTAAGAACTGTCTTGGGACGCCAGAGGGCCCCGGTTTTGGAGCCCACATATGAGGGCCAGTGACACTGCCCTCCACAGCTAAGATGCTGAACAACAGCTCGACCTGGAGCTGGGCTGCCGCGACGGCGTAGGCTGCAGCCACTGCTGCAGTAGATTGCCATGGGCTACTGAGTGTAGCTAGTAACCGCAGTGAGCAGCCGTCCAGAAGCCTCACCCGGGAAGAGAGCAATGATCGTGCTAACTTGGGCCAGTGAAGCAACGTCCTCCACAACTAGACTGAAGAACAAAATGACAGCAACTTATCTGTTCCCCTTCCCTCAATTCCCCAGCGCTGTTCCCATCCCCCCAATTCCCCAATTAAAAAAAAAATCTTAACAAACAAACAAAAAAACAACAATAAAATTATGTTTAATGGAAAAATGTCTTATACTAGTTCACTTTTACAATTTACACTTAATTAAAATTACATAAGACTAAAAATTCATTTTCTCAGTCACACTAACCATATTTCAAGTACTCAAAAACCATAGGTGGCTAGAGGCTCCTATCAGACATATGGATTTCCATTACTACTTCTGAAAACAAAAAAATAGAACTGCTCTCAGACTGTGGGTGAAGAGCAAAAAATTGCTGAAACATAGGAGTCTAAAGTCAATGAGAGCCAAAACAGTTCATAACCTAATCATCAAGAAAATGCTAAATCTTCTGCATTATTATTTTAAAGAAGTAGAGGGAATAAAGTTTTTTAAAAATTAGATAGCAGATTCAAATTTTTAAAAATGATTTATACTGGCCTGTCAAGTGGCTGACTTGGTAAGAGTTACCTTAAGAGCGCGAGCTCTGAGCAACAGAGCTCAATTCCTGGTACGATTCACCAGTTCAATTCCCACATGGGCCAGTGATGCTGTGCCCGAGCTGAGCTGCTGCTGAGCTGCCAATAGGTGGCAGGATGGCTCAGCTGGTGAGAGCACATGCTCCTAACAACAAG
>NW_017731605.1:2061934-2075378 GCF_001890085.2 Hipposideros armiger | reverse complement strand
TTTTTTTTTTTACTATGGGACTTTGGCAGTGATGTAGAACATTCAGCTCAGTGCCTGGCAGGTAGAAGCTCTCAAAATAAAGTGGGTATTGATGTTATTATTAATTATTGCGGGGAAAACCATCTCATTGTTCTGAGTTGTTAAAGATTTCAAATTACTCCTACTTTCTGGAGGAATAATTTACTAGTTTCAAAAGATGATCCAGGACTGGCTGTTTATTGAACAATATTCATAACTATATGCAGGTTTGCATAGAGAAATATGTAAGAATTACTTCTATTACCCTAAAGACAAGCAGACTATGAAATGTTTCAACACTTGTGCTATTTCTCCCTGATAGGCATTACACAGGATGATAGTTGAGCCAGTGGTCTCACTTGCAATAAGATACCAGTAAGGCTGGAGGTTATTTTTGGAACTTCAGAACCTCTGGTTAGGAGGCGGGGGAATCTTAAACAAAGGTTCTTTAAACAGATTGTGGTTAAGGCCCAATGAAGCAACTTGGGAGGAGCTCCCACGTAAAGTTCCTTTCTTTCTTGTCATTTAATAGTTCTTAGTATTCTTTGTTTTTATGTCATATGACCTGGGTAGAAGTGCTAGAACAATTCTGTCCAAACAGCATTTTTCTTTTAATTGAAATGATGAAAGAGAATATACTAATAAATCCCAAATTTAATTTTATTGTGCTTTAAACATTCCATTGACATTATTAAACAGTATTAAAACTAACTTGATGGCACTTCCTTTCACCAAATCCATCCTTAGGGAGAGACTTTAAGCCCTTCTCCTCCATTCAGGCACCTACGAGGCAATCGACCTCGAACTCAAAGATTTTAAAAGCAATTCCAATGCTCAGATTTAAAATGCTGCAGTTGGCCAACAATTTCACAATTCTTTATTTTCCCTGTCCTCCTCTTCTCTGTTACCTATGTACACAACTGCCCCTCCCTGGACTGTAACTCCTCCGAGGTTCTCCTCTGCATCTCCTACACTGCAGGCCATTTTCCAAGCAGCAGATGCTCCATGTTTTATAACAAATGGTTTCACCTAACATCTCTTTAAGTAACAATGGGCCAAAGAAAAGAAAAAATGAGAGACATGGATAAGTAGTGAGGTATGAAGGAGATAATTAAATTTTCTGTCTCTAAGTCATTCTTAAGAAAACATTTTCAAAACCAAATTCCTTTACACAGATTTTCACTTGCACTTCATAATTCAACATTTGTTCGTGTTACTAAATATTCTGAAGGAATCATAATTTTAAATAGCAAGATATTCATTTGGATATTTTAAAAATTATAAAACAACCTGATTTTTTATCTCTGATTCAAGGTCAAAAGAATGAACTAAAAATCTAAGAAAAAAATTTCATAGAGAAGTGGACTTAAAGTACATCTAAAACTGTAATACTGAAAATCTGTATGTGTACATTGTGTTTTGTATGTATATGTGCATATCTATTTGCAGTTATTACTTATCACCTCTTTCTCGACTATCAAAAAGAATTCTTCCCCTGTCCCCCAAATCCTTTCTCCCATAATTCCCCATTTAAATGTAACCCAATGAACATAGATTGTATTTGAATCTAATCATGTTTAATATCGATTGCACTATTGATGTTTAATAAACATCCAAATTGAAATAGTCTTACAAATTAGGAAGCCATAAGAAATAACTATAAAATAAAACAATATTCAAAAAATGGAAGATTAGATTTTAAAGTGGTATTACAAGATAAATTATAGTAATACAAAGTCTTATTTCATTTTCACAAATTATGTATAATCTTACTTGAAACAATCTTTACATAGTTCATCTGGAATATAGTTTAAAAGTCTACTCTTTAAAAAACATTGAAAAGTAAGTGATGTGTGGAGAAGCCCAGTAATCTCACCACTGACAGGTAAATATATTCTTACTTTACAAATCATTTGAAAAGTATCAAGTTCCATTTTTAGAAATTAACCAGTCCTCTCTATCCCTTCTTCCTCTTAGCACAAAGAACCATAGAGAATATAACACTACTATTCGCTCTCCACTCATTCATTGAAAACATGCAAGGCTGTTGNACTGAATTTATGTTGCACAAATGGTTCCATGGCTAAAAACCAAAAATGGTTGAAAACCCTTGTTCTATTTTATCAGCAAATTAAGCCATGATTTAGTAAGTTCCATGTGCGGTGGCCAGTTAGCTCAGTTGGTTAGAGCACAGTGCTCATAACACCAAGGTTGCCGGTTCGATCCCCACATAGGCCATTGAGATGCGCCCTCCACAACTAGCCACTGAGATGCGCCCTCCACAACTAGATTGAAACAACTACATGACTTGGAGCTGATGGGTCCTGGAAAAACACACTATTACCCAATTAAAAAAGCAAAACAAATGAAAATAAAAACCCAACATGTTAAAAAAATAATAAAAATAAAATAAATAAGTTCCATGTGCACTATAACTTGTAAGTCTTCTCTTTTTCCCATTTAAAAATATGCATTCCTCTCTTTCCAATTTTATAATCCATATTCTTCCGTTTCCCTTCCTAATTTAAGTGTTCATATCCCAGGGGTAAGTGGTGATATGAGGTAGGAAAGAAACGTAAGATTTTTATGGGAAAATTAAGTAAGTGGTGAATAAATTATTTTTCAATATTAAAGAAAACAGAAATATACTCAAGGTCAAATACAAATTTCACTTAAAGGTATAAAACGTCTAATAAATTTCATGGACACCTTAGGTCGATCCCCTAACATACATCTGGCTTTTCTAAAACATCACCAAAATTACTATTAGTTCAAATTAGTCTTAATATCAAAATAATAATTGCCCATGATAAACAAAGATTACTTTTAATGCAATTTAAGGCACAGGCAAGAGGGCTTTGATAACACTGAATACTGCACCTATTTTCCGATTCTAAAATGAAACTTTTAAATTATATGTGGCGTAATTTATGCTTATGTATGTTCTGCTTATTTGATTAAAGAAGAATTGCATGGAAAAACAACAGGCTTTTTAAAAACCTCCTATAATCACTACTTTTTAAAATAAAAAAATATGATTTCCTACATATTTGAGTGCTGATAATTTCCTAAATTGTCTTATTTTCCTTTGAATAACTGAAGAATGTTTTATTACATTTACAGGTTTAATAAGTTGTCTCCTGTTTATCAGTTTATCTTTTCTGGTTAGGTCACTATCTAGTTGCACTTCTTTGTAGTTTTTTTTTTTTTCTTTTGGTGACCTGTTCTGATTTCATATTTTTGAACAATTTCATCTTAGCTTTCTGCATCATCTGTAACATTCTGGGTTTGATTAAGACAGAAGACAGAATATATGAATAATGTTATAAATTTCTGTCAAATGCAAAAGGACTACTGTTATGATTATAGCACACATACAAAAGGGCTATCAGGCCCTGAAAAGCAGAGAAATCCCCTTCGAGCCTAGCATATGATAGCATCGAAGCACAGTGCTCTTTCTGGTATTTTAACAGTTATACGAGTATCAATATCTGTATGCTTCTTTGAACACNCCCCACTGTACATCATAACAGTACACGTTCCTAAATATAGTCATTTATGTTTTCTGCGATTATTACATGAAGTGACAATGCTTCCTGATTGAGAACCAGGATGTGTCTTCAATGTGAATCACTGCCATATTAAGAAGCTGCTGGCTTTCAGAACACTTCCTGTGGTAAAAATGGAAGTTCATCCTAAGGTCTCAAATCCTGGCTCAACACCATGCAATATTAACATGACTCAGCAGCAGGTTAGATCGCACAGTTAGGATATATCACATTTTATGCCATTAATGTGTTTTGAAGAGTTGTGTATAAACCAAATTTTTTCTGAAGATTTTAAAGGGACAAGGCAAACAAACCATTAAAGAACCTCTGTTTTCAAAACAATCACTTCCCTAATACCTATATTTACCTTGTAAATCATTATTATTATATATGGTGTTTTCTGAAGGAGAAAAATTCCTCCTGAGCTAACAAGCAAAGCAAACAATACCGAAGAACTACGTCCCCTGAGGTAGTTTTCTCCTTTAGGCGAAATTTAGACTGGCACAGCTCCAATGGCAGAGACACTTCAGTGTATTTTTAAAGACCAAATTCCATATTTCATCAGGTGTCAAGATGCCCAATCTATGAATTATTGTAATTAAGAAATAGGCAGAGTAAACAGAATAAGGCAGACCACTAAAAGACTAAGTTACAATGAAAGCTATTTCTCAGACATTCAAAACCCTATGTTCATATGTGTGGAGGCAGAGGGTGCCTCTTCCAGTAAAGCAAGATGCCAAGCAAGAATATACATTTTATTGAATATTGAATCTTTCACTTGGCATTCTGAGGATTACAGGTGCATATAAAGCAAACCTGAAACAGAAACTGGATATCTAACTAAGAGATTCAAAAAGCCTAGGGATCAAGTAATGAGACCTCTGTACTGGGAAAGTACTATCGAGGGACCAAGGAATGAGTAACAGAGCTTCAAGCCTCTCTCACCGCTTGTTTACACTGCTGACAATGTAAGTATACAGCTGGCATTGTGGAGGCCAGCCACACCTTTGTATTCTCAGCAGAAAGGAAAACCACTTTGCAATGTAACCACAACAAAAATCAACCATAGGAGGCATCAAATGTGGGTACCATTTTCCTTATTTCACATTTACCAAAAGAAAACAATGTTATTTGAAGATCCACACTTTCACTTCAACTACCTCAGTTCCAAATTTCAGTTTCAGAGGACAATGTAAACTTCTAAAACCCATAAAAAACCTTTTCTTATTATCCACAAGAAAGGAAGCCAATTCCATTTACTCACTTTTGCTTAGGGTTTATCAGTTTTCTACTTATAACGGCACCTGACATTTAATTAGCTAAAATCACTGTGAGTGCTTTGCATAGATTATCTGATTTAATTACCATAATAAGCCAACAAGGTAGATCCTATTATTACACCCATTTTACAGAAAAAGAAGTTGCGTTTCAAAGAAATTAAAACTTGTTCAAGGTCTGAAAAGTGGTAGATATAAGTTTCAAACCCAGCTAGTTCTTAATAACTACACTTTTCTAGGTCGATCATAAATGACTGCTTAATTTTACTGAATGTTTTTTATTTATTAGGATGATCATATGGCTTTCCTCCTTTAATCTATTAGTGCTATTAATACAGTGAATAACATTTGAATACTATTTATAGAATCATAACATGAATCCAACATTTCAAATTCTGACTAATCTGTTCTATATTAGTATCTTTTTACATCATATCCAGTTACATGATGATATAAATATCAGTATCTTCACCAAATATAACAACTTGGGTCAAACTGCTAACAAGCTAAAAGGTTAAGCTCAGAATAAATTTAATAAATTAGGTCCAAGAGTAGAGAACTAATCCTGTAGAATACAGCCAAGATGATAAGAAGCCCTGTAAATAAAAACCTAACCACAGAAAGGTGTAGGCTAATTTTCTAAAAAGTAACTCAGTGTATTTTCTGGGGAAGGGGAAGTACCATCAAAATGGAGCATTTACTTTGTATATTCTCTAGCTCTGCAGTATTTTTGGTTCTAGGTCTTAACTAAAACCCTAATTCTTACTGTTGAGATTTCTCTAGAACTAACCTAAAAGCCCAATGTCGTACAGCACTGTAGTAAAGATCACCAGCCGGCAGAGTACATAGCATATCAGTAATTCAGAGTGAATAAAAACATAAAATACTTTTCCCCAGGCCTAATGATTCTAGGAGACATTGTGCAAGTATTTTAAAACTTCACTAATAGAAAAACCATTTTTCAAGATTTCAGTTTGCAGTCACAGAATTTTCAGAGTGTGATGAGAACTGTTCATTTAGCCCAAACTCTTATTTAAGAGGTGACTGAAGTTACCTACTTAATTAACAGAAGAATTATTTTGTTGGTAATTATCCCATGGGATGGATTAAAAATCCATAATATCTATACTTTTATTATCATAGAAATAATTCAATTAGTGTAGCATGCCTTATTTTATATTAAATTAATATGACATAGTATGCCCTATAGTTAATGTTTCTCTGGGTTAGAGATGTTCAAACTGCACCCCATGAGGTCATCCTATGATAATTGGATAGAAAACGAAAACAAGACGGCAGAGTTCTTCAGAGCAAAGTAAATCACCTTCTTTGGGAGAAAGCGAGTAAACAGAGTTAAAACAAGCCATTTACACTGAGTACTTACTACGTGGCAGGCGTTCTCCTAGGTGCTCTGTGTATGCTAACACATTAAATAGGAGCAGAAACATAGCTTGGAATAGTTTATTATGTTATNTTTGGTTAATCTGTCTCATGTCGATTTAATTATTAGGTCAGCTGAAAGAACCCAGAAAGACAGAGACAAATTGCTTCTTCCCCTACATCTTGTAAACCAAAAAGCACTGAAGCAGAAAAACCTCAAGCCTTTATTAAATCTCAAGCATTTATGCAGAGGATACTGTGTCTGTTATTTAAGAGATAAAAATCATAAGACAGGGACTTATAAAAAGAACATTCTTAACAAAAAGCAGATATATAATAAACACCAAACAAGAGGTAAGAACAGTAAAAGCTTCTCTGAAGCAAAGACAAACTTTTCTCAAAACAAGATTTCAACTCAGCGAATACAAGCCAAAGACCTGCTATCTTCATCTGTATCCTGGGACCAAGGTGCTTATCCTTAGGGATGCGCTATCAGACGGCAGTACAGAAGAACCCTGTCCTCCTGGGGGTGACAGTACTTGACTCCCTCTCTGTCCCCTCTCTTAGTCCTTCTCTCTTCTACTGTCTTTCTCCCTGTTTCTCTGCTTCTCCTCCTCTCCTAATCCTTACTCCTGTCTACTCTGTTCCCAACATCCTTTCCTCTCTAATACAATCAGGCTATCTCTGCCCTTCCCTGCAGAGGGCTCTAACAAAGGTCACCAATTACCTCCACGCTGCAAAGTCCAATGGTCATTGTTCAATTCTTATCATGACTCATCCACTACCTCTGACACTGCTGAATTCGATCCTCCCCTCCTTTATCAAGTGAAAGGCATGATGGGATTCAAAGTACAGTAACATGGTCCCTGCCCATGGTCCAGCAGAGGAAAATTATTCCGTGAAAACATGAGCTTAGTAAACTTTTGTAGGTGCAATAACAGAAGTCTAAATGGGGACAGTGGCCACAAAGGAGGGGTCAGTTGATTTTACAGAGCGAAGGACAGGGTGTCTGGATAAGATTGTGGCTGATGAATGAGCTAAGTTGACAAGGAGCAAGAGTGGGGATAGGAAGAGTTACTACAAAGGAACTGTTCCAAGCAAAGGTAACAGCATGGCCCAACAGGAATGAAGTATTCAGTCAGATGTGAGTGGAAGACACAAGAAAGGAGAGGTGGTAGGGGTGGTTGGATGGAAATGAAGCTATGAGTCAGTCATGACTCTGACTATATATGACAAATAAAAACCAAAGGCAAGTAGTGGGAGGAAAATGAAGCCAGGGATGATGTAGTATCCCATACGTGCCATGATGTTCGGGATACTTGCCAGAGGTAAATCATAAACTTATCTCTGAGCATTCTAGCTTCAGAGGCAAAGAAGGAAACATAATCAATTACATGATTTATAGTGACCATGAGATAAAAACTCACTAGTTGCTTAAGAACAGAAGCTCGGTCATTTCTAATACTAGGAACCGAAAGATGTCTCCTATATATAGTATGAAATAGTTAGGATTCACTTTATTGGCAAGAGGAAGCCATTCTTAAACTCTAATCCTTCATAGTATTAGTCACATCAATCTATCTCCAGGATAGCATCATTTCATTTGGAGATCTGTAGTTTCAAATATATTTAAATTCAAACATATTTATCTAAGTACCAAAGAGGCCATAGCAACAGAGGAGGCTTATTGATTAAGGTAAAGCCTGCTNTTACCTAAAATTCACTGACTTTGTCAAAATAAATACAAACTGAGACATTTTGTTAAGAAGGGGCAAATACACATAAATCAGAAGTGATATGTATATTTTTTTCCAGTAGAAAAATAACTGAGACCATTGTGGCCAGAACCATGGTACAGAAATGGGGTTAGAGTTACACAAAGATTAAATAAAACCTATCTTACAGAAATTAACCATTAATAACGTCTTACCCCCAAACTGCTTTTTACAATGACAACAGGATATATATCCTTTACTGATAATTAGATAAAATATTTTACTCTATGAATGCCAGCATGCACATATGCCACTGTGTCGGTAAACCTGTGCTGAAACTGGAGAACTCGAGTGTCTGTTACGTCTCATTAATGTGGAACAATCATCAGGGGAATAAAAAGATACTAATATTATTAGACAGTATAAAATGGGTATGTCCAACAAACCCTGGGTCTTAATAAAAGTCTTTGTTAAAATGTAACTAAATTGAATAAACAAACAGGCAATATTACCATCCATTCTTAATAAAACCAACAAGAAGATCGAATGACTAGAAACTAAAATAGCATTGGGAGGCAACGTCATAAAAGATGTATGATGAAAAAAGGAACCCAGCATCAATTTCAATGGGGACTTCTGAATAGCCTTTCTAATTCGCCAAATAAAAGATTTATGTTCCCTGCAAACCACGTTGCTAAAACCAAGCTTTGTGCTTTGTTTCGACAATTACAGATGATGATGTTCTCTTAAGTGGACAAAGAAAAATCCTTTCTGTGAGGTGATATAGCAATATAAATATTCAATACAGAGGGGGGAAAAAAAGAGAAGTCATACTTTCAAGAACCCCAAATGTACTTGATAATAAAACATCAACAATGATAATGTTAAAGACTCTCCTACCTGTGTTTTTTGATGCCATTGGAGAGGGCATCTCCCCCACCACAATCTTTTCCTTCGGACATTCTGTGTTTACTGCTCAAATGCTCTCCTTCCGCTTCAAAGGAGTGCGCTGTCACTGCTTCCAATCTACTCAGGGACCGTTCAGACTCGGAATCTGTGGCAGAGCAGGTTCATAGTCAATGAATTGAACTTGGTTGGCTTCGGTAACAATGGATATCTCCCTTAATGCATCAGGCTTTGAAACTTAAGGAGCCTACTTTGTCCTTCAACAATCCATCCGTTAACTACCTCCTTGGGGATTTCAGTGAACCTGCACCCAATAAGGCCAAAGTGGATTTATGAAACAGATCTAGGCTTACGCCGACTGACAATTAAACAGATTTTATATATTAAGAGAGATTTCCAAAGAGTACCTAATTCTTTAAGGAATATTCAGTGGTTCCCCCCAACATTTCTATTTTTATCTTCCCTCTCAAAACATCTTAAGCATAACTTACAAAAAAAAAACATTCAATTTTTAAAATTCATTATAAGGAAAAAGCTAGAGTGGCTATACTTGTGGGAAGCATAAATTACATCCGATACCACAGATACAAAAAAGCAAAGGTAATTTAAAAATACATTTAAAACACTTTTAAAGATACCTCTTCTGGTATATTACTTAAATCCTCAAGAGCTAAAGCTAGAAGCATCCAGATAAAATCTAATTATCAGGCAGGCATTTTGGGGATGAAAATGCCATGTTCCTAATTGGCTGTGTACTCAGAGTGGAGCCATCTGCCTGTGTGGGAATAAGACAACTTATTTTTGTACAGTACATTATAGTTTTCAGGCATGTTCACATTCTTCACCTCCTTCTAGCTTTTCCATGGTGCTTTGGTGAAGGCATGGCAGGACCATGGGGTTAACAAGAATGTTAATGGTCTCATGGTTTGTGAACTGGGCAAAACAGGAAGTGAACCCATGTTTTCTAATTCCTTGTTCAAGGCTCCATATACTCTAACTCAAAGCAGCAGTCACTCAATCTGTAGAAATTTTTAAGTGGTGCCTAAGTTTGTATTAAAATGTAAATTCACGGTAAAGTCTAACTTCCTCTAAAGCAGATGACCATACACTCAAAGAAACATATTTTAATAATAAAGAGATACTTATTTTTCATTGCCAATTCTGAAAGGTAGTCACAATATTTTATTGAAAAAAGATTAAAGACGACCTGTATAGCCCATAACAAGGAGACGGTCACCCATCAGATGAAATAAGCAGGTGTTAAAATTACACTTGCAAAAACAATTTAATAAANTATGTTTCCTAGAACGCCACAGGACTTCAGAGACCCCAAACAAGAGTCTGGGAGCTACGCAAAAACCGTTAACAAAAGAGAAGACACAAAGATGTCTTCAATGATGGACTGAATAAGAGATACGTCCTTCTGCAAATATCACTCTGCCTCTTTCACTCTGCCTCTCTCTGTGGCTCTGAACTTTTTAGACTTATTTCCTTTTAAACCACAGCCACTTTTTCACAATAAATGTAACCATTTACTTGTGATCTGCTTTAGTCAGTTCAACTGCCTTGATTTAACTTCCTTTTCAAGTGATCTGAGATGTTTTTCACTGCTTACCATCAGAGGGATAGAATTTCTAAGAAGAGTTGAATTTCTGGCTCCTTTCTGCTCTGTGACACATAATACCTCCATGGGTGTTATCTGACATATATGTTAGTTTCCCTTCTGTTTCCTGATTATACTGATCATAGTGAAAAATCTGTACTGCAAAGAACAGCATTCTTCCTCTTTCCTGGGAAGGTTTCTTCAGCTAAGAAAGACTACACAGTGTCCTAAAACACAGTCATATCCAAGTGGTATATCTGGCCTTCTGAGATATTTTTGTTCTTGCTAATAACATAAGTTATGTCAATCATATCCTGAAAGAAAATAGCCACAGAGCTTGGTTTTCACTAATAATAAGTGAACGCATAATTATTGAGGAGAAACAAGTAATTTCCATGAAAACATTACACCTTTAATGATTCCTACATCCTTTGGAGTATCCTGCTTTGGTAGGAAGTTGGTGGATAATGGAGATTTATTATAGAAACAGAAAATTATTTTTTTCTCTAGGACTGTTTAAGGAGAACAAATTTTTATCAGACCTGTTTAAAACTGGCAGAACTTTCATTGTGTTCATGTGTTCTTTTGTGTGGTCATGTCAATACAAGTAGACATTTATAAAGGCTCAGAGAACAAACTCCATGTCCACTTTAATTTGTAATAGTGCCCAGCACTGAGCCAATGACAGATGGGTGCTTAATGCTTTAGGACTGTGATGTTAATTCTCTATAAATTATCACATAAAAGAAACAAACAGAACTGTATTAATTCAAGGCTGGGACAAACTGTCTTAAATTTCAGAATATGAAGCCTTTTGTCTAGATGTGTAAATCTTTTGTTATTCTAAACATCTATAAAGATTCTAAATTTTAAAAAAAGAATAGAGTCTCTAGAGTAAGAAAACCTGGTTTGAATGTAGGTCCTATCACTTACTAGCTACGTGATCTTGGGCAAGTCCAAGTTTCTGTACTTTAGTGTTTTCATATGTAAAATTGAGGATATAGTATCTGCCCTATCTATAACTCAGGTATTTTGAGAATCAAAAGCTATGGAGTTGGTCAAAGTAGCTCATATACCAATTTATAATCCAATGTAAGTTGTAGTCATTAATATTATGCACAATATTGTAAACAGCTCTCGATCTGAAGTTGACAAGTATAGTCAGAAGACAGCAGCTGTAGAGAGCAGACAGACCTAGGTTCTAGTCATATGATGGGTTCTCAATCGTCTTACGATCATGGTACATCTTCACCTAATAAAATTCTTAACAATATACTTAAGGTATTAAAAGATTCAAAACACCAGAGCACAACAGTAAATCAATATTGAGAAGAATCTATGGTTATATACTATCTACTTGGTTAAACCACAGAAAGAAATGTTATCTGCCCCAGCTGTGCTCTTACAGTCCAGAAAGCACATAATTTACTTTAGAAATGGTCTGACAGTGCCGGCCGAGTGGCGCGTTGGTTAAGAGCNAATTTAACTCTTAAAAATTATTTAGGACCCCAAAAAGTTAGTTTCCTTTTACTGTATGTTACACTTATCACTGTTTACTGTATTAGAAAAAAACTGAAATAAAAATTTTTACTTACTAATTTAAAAACAGTAAAACCAATATGTTAACAAATAACATTATGAAAAATAAGTATATTTTCCAAAACAAAAATAGCTTAGCAAAAAGAGCATCATTAAACATTTTTGTAGTCCCATGAATGTCTGAAGTATAGAAGATAGCTGGCTTCTCATAACTGCTTCTGCACTGACTCTGTGATATCACACATCATATAGTCTCTAGAAAACTTCATCATACGCTTATTAGTGAATGATAATGAAAAAGGTTTTAGTAATATTATGAAAAGGTCCTGGGTACTTCACTACCACCACCAAGGACCCAGACTCTACTTTGTAGAACCACTTGTATAGACAGTTGGCAAAAGGGCACTCCCTGTTTCTCAGTATGTCTCTAGGAAACTTTGGAACAAGGCAGTCAAAAAACAACCAGCCATTTCACTCAACAAATATTGGCTGAATTTCAACTACTACTATGCTTGGTTTGAGGACTGTAGGAGGCTGGGCCAACAAAACATTCAAGAATATTTACAGTTGAGATACTTGTGTTCAAAATGTTACTTCATTTCTGGATTCTGCTTTAACACTTTAAAACCCTGACACTTCTTCAGCTAAATGGGTTTAAAGGTATTTGGAATCAGTTAAGATTTTTCAGATTATCTAACATTTAAATTTGGGAGTACAACAAGTTTCTTTGGCCATGAAACTCAGAGAACTTCAGTTTCAGTTGACTCAGTCTGATTTATCATTATGAAAATAATGCTTTCTTAAAATTACTATTACTCTCCAGTCATGTAATATTAACTAAAATTGTAGTTGTAATATATGTGGAGATTTAAGATCTCCAAAGGCATCTTACATATGAAATATTTCATAAGCTTAATATATTGCAATGTACCTTCTACCAACTTCTGGGTTTGAATTCAGACATAAACAGGAATTTCAAGTTTCCTTCACATACCTAGAATGCCGCTCTGAAGCCCAGTGTAAATCAGCACTGTAACTTAGGGCTCAGTCAGACATGAAGGTGGCTGGTTAGCTGGACAGCTGGGTATTTAACCTGCTTCTAGATATCTTCAACTAAAATAAGCCTCGAGTCTTGGAAGCAGGTCAGTACAAGTCTAAGATAAGATCCCTACGACTAGTCACAGGCTTTTTTAGTTACTATGCATCTTGTAAAAACCCAATAACTTGGTTTCCTATTGTAAGCTTACTTAACTGTAATATTGAAAATTTTATGTAATTATCTGATGCTACTACTTGATTTTGCTGTGTGTTTTTATAATTTGAGATTGCTTTTCATTTTTGATCTTTTAAATTATAAAAAGTCTATGATTATCACTTACTAAATCTGGCTCTCTACAGCGAAGAGGTTAGGGTAATTATACTTGTTTTACAAAAGGTTTTACTTGTTTTCATTTTTTT
>NW_017731605.1:2059880-2060925 GCF_001890085.2 Hipposideros armiger | reverse complement strand
GGATCAAAGATATTTTTGTAAGATAGAGCATTTTTAAAAAGATAAAATAGCTGATGGGGACAAGGGGTAACTGATTATCTGGGAGAAAGAAAGAGCTGCGTTAATGTCCTATGTGGGTCAGAAGGCATGGGATCTCAAGCACAGAGAGGTTGTCTTCCATTAGGGATGTAACATTCATCAACAGGAAGTAGAGAATGCAGAATATGTGGGTACGCATTCAGGTGTGAGGGTGGCTTTGATAGCTAAAACATGGGGAGTTTCTCAGGGGCACCATGTCATTCGATGGAGAAGGTATTAGAAATTTTACGTGAGTTAAGTATGAAATAAGCAAGTAAAAGGAACTAACTAGAAAAATGTAGTAGGATTGCTTAGCAGGAAAAGGGCACAACAGAATTTAACAGTCATGAGTTTGAAGCAAGACCTGCCAATATGACCTTGTATTTGTCTCCAGCCTCGCCTAGTTGCGTGAGGACTGGTGTGGAAGGGGGAGAGGGAGGGACTGGAATTTTGCCAGGTGACTATAATGCAGGGAAAGCAAGACAGGGGCGTGATTATATGATACTCCATGCAACCTAAGCCTGGTAAGGAGCAAGGACATGAGTGGAGTGAGGGACAGTGAAAAGATGAAGCAGATGTCATGGTGTAGCCAAGGAAATGTTGGGATCAGGTTTGAGAAAGAGTGACTCAAAAGACCGGAGTCAGTGGTCAGTCAGATTGTGAGATGTATGAAGCTGAGGCATACTCCAGGGTCTGATCTTGGGAGTGAGCAGGGGCAGAGGGCCAGAGGATCAGATTCCCTTACAGTCCAGTGTAAGTATCTTTTTCTCTGTTAGTCTCTTCCCCTAGACTCTCTACAAACACCCTGATTCAGGCACTGGATCTTATTTATGTTGGTATTGCCATGCCCAACAAAGCACCTGGCACACAGTGGACACTCAATAAACATGCCTGGTCAATGCTAAGGATAGTGCAAAATGCACATGGTTGGAAGCATTTTTCTCAGTCTGTTGAGATCTTCCAGGCTTCCAGGTGTATCCTCTGTTTG
>NW_017731605.1:2055068-2059480 GCF_001890085.2 Hipposideros armiger | reverse complement strand
GGGAAACTCCTGGAGCACATGTGAAGGTGATCAGGGAGGCTGCACCACTTGGCATTCAGGACATCTACTACATAAGGCCACTGAGAGACACCACAAAGACTGAGAGACATAGCAGATCTACCTAACACATATAAACAAACACAGGGAGGCAGCCAAAATGAGGAAAACAAGAAACATGTCCCAAATAAAAGAAGAAAACTCCAGAAATAGAACTAAATGAAATGAAGGCACACAACCTACCAGAGACAGAGTTAAAAACACTGATTATAAGGCTCTAAAGGAACTTAGTGAGAACTTCAACAGAGATAGTAAGCATAAAGAAGGACACAGAAACCATAAAAAAAAAATGTCAGAAATAAAGAATACCATAACTGAACTGAAGAAAACTCGAGAATGAATCAACAGAGGAAGCAGAGGATCGAATCAGCGATTTAGAAGACAAGGTAGCACCCAATCAGAAAAGAAATGGCAAAAAGAAAAAAGAATTTAAAAATGAAGATAGTTTAAGGGACTTTTGGGACAACAACAAGGGTAAAAACATTCACATCATAGGAGTACCAGAAGGAGAAGACAGGGAGCAAGGGATTAAAAATCTATTTGAAGAAATAATGCCTGAAAATTTTCCTAACCTGGCAAAGGAAATAGATGTACAGGTCCAGGAAGCACAGAGAGTCCCAAACAAGATGAACCCAAACAGGCACACACCAAGACACATCATAATTAAAATGACAAGGGTTAAAGACAGAGAATCCTAAAAGCAGCAAGAGACAGACAACTAGTTACTTGCAAGGAAATACCCATAAAACTCTCAGCTGATTTATCAACAGAAACTTTGCAGGATAGAAGGGATTAGTACAAAATATTCAAAGTGGTGACAAGCACGGATCTATGACCAAGGCTACTCTACCCAGTAAGACTATCTTTTAAAATTGAAGGAGAGATAAAGAGCTTCCCCAAAAAGAAAAAGTTAAAGAAATTCATTATCACCAAGTCAGTATTACAAGAAATGTTAAAAGGACTTCTTTAAGAAAAAGAAGGGGAAAAACAAACNAAAATAACATAGTAAATAAGAACAATACAAAGGCAATAAATAAAACCTACCACATTTAGAATAAATTATAAAGTGAAAATCAAGATGAGTCCAGAAGGGGCTGCCAAGAGACTGCTACAATAATCTACCGAGGCAGTGACAAAAACAGAAACTTGGCAGCAAGCCACAAGAGTCAAAGACATTTTAGACATATCCTCTCATTCAAAGATATAGACATATTCTCTCTGAATGATGTTCAAGGTCAAAATCAGCCAAATGGTATAGTGTTGCTTATGACAGAGTTTGTTAAAGTATTGACTTCTCCCCAAGCAACTAAATCTACTTTTTTCCACAATGTGCAAAATCTGCACATGTAATTGAGGATGAAGAATTATGCAAACCATAGTGTGTAGGCTACTGAAAATCTTATATGTATCTATTTTAGACTACTAAATCCAGAGAGCTTTCTAATTTGTCTTGCTGACATCCTTAAAATTATTTTCAAGAAGGTCACCTAGAAAGAAAAACATTCTAGAACTGAAGACCAGTTACAGAATAATACATAGTTATAAAACAGTATTCTGATTCGATTTAATAAATTAACATTTACCAAGTACCTACCACACTTACTAAACATTTACCTGTTGTACCTACCACACACCAGGTAAAGGGCTATTTGCTAAAGCTGTTTAGAAAGATAAATGAGATGTGGTTGGTGTTCTCCAAGAATTCAAAGTCCAATCTAATGAAAGACACACAAATAAAGGTATGTTAATACAAAGTGTTTGTGGGAAAAACAGAAGTCACTCTTAGGGGAACCAAGTTAAGTTTCCAAGCAAAGATGACATTTGAACTGCAATGATGAAAAAGAGTTTAAGACAGGAAAAGAGAACCCTGGGTGCGAGGAGAAAAGTCCTAAGGACTGAAAGAACTAGGTGTATCCAAGAATATCTGGCCTCACTAGACACAAGGGTGGCCTGATGGAAAGGATGTGATTGCCAAAGAGAAAACCTTCAACTGAGTCAGAGTATGGAGTTTGGACTTAACCTATAGTAATGAATGGGGAGTCATTGGATGGTTTTCCAGGGAGTGGTGAGATCAGTTTTAGACTTTATAGATAACACAGGGCCACTGTAATAATTACCACAGACTTGGTGGCTTAAAACAACAAAAATTTAGGCTTTCATAATTCTGGAGGCCCAAAGTCCAAAATCAGTTTCACTGAACCAAAATCAAAGTGTTGGCAGGACCACCGTCCCTCTGGGGGCTTTCGGGGAGAATGTGTTCCTTATCTCTTCCTGCTCTGGTGGCTGCCAGCATTCCTATGCTTGTGGCCACATCACTGTAACCTCTGCCTCCAATCTCACGTGGCCTTCTTCTCTGTGTCTACATTTCTCTTATAAGGATACTTGTGATGGCATTTAGGTCCCACCCATATAATCCATGATGATCCCTTCATCTCAAAATCCTTAACTTAATCACATCTGCAAAGATCTTTTTTTCCCCAAAAAATGGTTATAGGTTCCTGGGATTAGAAGGTGGACATATCTTTTGAGGGCCATTTTTCAGCCTTCCACACCTGATAATATGCAACGTGGAAGATGAGTTAGCAGGTATAAAGACTGGAACCAGGGAAACCTGTCAGAATGGGACTGTCGTAGTCTGTAGGGTCAAAAGGAGGGGGAGTTGAACTAAAGCACTGGCAGTGACTATTGGGGAGAAGAAAACAGGAAAAAAGAAAGACTAGAAACCTAGATATGGGGGAGAGGTAAAGAAAGGGCATAAAAGATGACTTTCACATTTGTGGTTTCCATATGGGTAAACGATGGTGCCATTTACCAAGACAGGGAATGTAGAAGGGGACAGAACAAGATGACAAGTCTAGTTTTCATCACATAGAGTTTGAGATGCTATGGGCCAAAGTGGGAATTTTGAATAAACAGATGGCAAGTAAGGATATCACTATCCTCCACAACCAATTGGTCCTCAAGGTCAGTCAATGTAGCCTTAAAGTATATCTCAAAAATTAATCCATTCAAATATCTGAGCTAGTATGTGCCAGAATTTATGCTAGATGCTAGGGAGGCAGGGTTCCTCATGGAATATGCTGTCTAGTTAGGTGGCAAGGCCGACTTGCCAAAGAACCAAATAATCATACAAACAAGTAAAATTTTCAGCTATGGGAAACGCTATGGTACTACGGTGCACGGAGAACCTATGTAAGCGAGGATTCGATCAAGTCAAGCACGTCAACTATGCTTCTTTGAAGAAGCCTCTGACCCTTGAGAAAAGGTCGGAAAGATACATGTTTCCCAAAGATATAAAAGAAGAAAGCTGAAACTTCCCATTCTCACTTAAATTGCTTTTATTCAAACTGTTGTCATCTTTCATCTAGGACAGTAGGACCTCAAATCAATCTTTACTCCTAAAACACCTGTATTCTACTAGGATGTGAACTCCTGAGTAGGTCCCATGTCTTATTTTCTTTAAATTCTTAATTCTCAGTAAAGAGAATTGTAATTGTAAGCCTATTATAACAATTCCACAATGTTTACTAAAAAAGTGAATTTTAAAATACTGCTCTATACCACTTTATATGCTTAATGGTGTCTATTGGCTCCCTACTACCTATACGATAACATTCAAATTCTTCAGCAGAATCTTATAACAAGACTCATTATGAGCTGGTCTTACACTACCTTCTTGGCTTAATCGTATCACTACCTCTCAGCATCCAAAACAGTCAGCCCTGCTTCTGTCACAGCACATTTCATGATGTTTTTGAAAACTATTTTTCTCTACCTTTGCATGTGTTGCCTTTTTCCACAAAGAATCTTCTTTCCCCATCTCATCTGTCTAAAGAACTCTCTACTGACTCTTGTAAACACCCCTTGAATATTATTTATTTGTGACACTTCCTACAACCTTCCCAAGCAGTTAGCTGCCTCTCCTCTGAATTTCAGTACATACTCATTACCTGGTCCAATAAATATTTATTGAGCACCTCTTTCTTTGTCTAGCACTATTGGAGGACTGGGAATACATCCCTCCCTTCACTGAGGAGCTTACATCATTTTAATTGTGGGAGATCAACAAACGCATGCTATGTGAAAGCTGCTTTTTTTTTTTTAAGGCAATAAAAAGGTATAGAAAAATGACAAGTAAAGGTCTTTCTGAGCAGAAAAATGAAGGAAGTGAGGGAGTGAGCAGTGTGGACATCTGGGATAAGAGTTCCAGGCAGGGGAAATAATGAAAAGTAAAAGCCTGGGGGAGAATATGCTTGGAAAGTTCAAGAACTAGCATTGAGGTCAGAGTGATAGAAGAAAGTGAGTGAGGAGAACAGATGTCAGAAGGTGGCAGAAGGCAGATCATCTAGGATTCT
>NW_017731605.1:2046276-2047588 GCF_001890085.2 Hipposideros armiger | reverse complement strand
ATACTACAAGCAATTATATGCCAACAAATTGGACAGTCTGGGAGAAAGCATAAATTCCTGGATAAATTCCCAGAAGCATACAATCTTCCAAGGCTGAATCAAGAAGAAACGGAAAATGGATTACTAATGAAATCGAATCAGTAATCAAAAAATTCCCAACAAAAAAAAGTACTGAATTGATGGCTTCACAAGTGAATTTTACCAAACATTCAAACAAAAATTAACACCTATTCTTCTCAAGCCATTCCAAAATATTCAGAAGGAGAGAAGGCTTCCAAACACATTCTATGAGGCCACCATTACACTGATTCCAAAACTAGACAAAGATATTACAAAAAAGAAAGACTATACACCGATATCCGTGATGAACATAGATGCAAAAATCCTCAACAAAATATTAGCAAACCTAACTCAGCAATACATTAAAAATATCATACACCACAATCAAGTGGGATTTATTCCTGGGATGCAGGGTGGGTTCAATTATCTGCAAATCAATTAACATGATACACCACATAAACAAAATGAAAGATAAAAATCATATGATCATATCAATAGATGCAGAAAAAGCATTTAATAAAATCCAGCATCCATTTATGATCAAAATTCTCATGAAAGTGGGAACAGAGGGAACATATCTCAACATAATAAAGGCCATATATGACAAATTCACAGCTAACAACATACTTAATGGGGAAAAGCTAAAAGCATTTTCCTTAAGATCAGGAACAATACAAGATGTCCACTTTCACTACGTTTATTCAACATAGTATTTGAAGTCCTAGCCACAGCAATCAAAGAAAAAGAAATAAAAGGCATCCAAATTGGGTAGGAAGAAGTAAAACTGTCATTATGTGCAGTAGACATGATACTATATATTGAGAATCCCAAAGATTCCACCAAAAAACTATTAGAACTGATAAATGAATTCAATAAAGTAGAAGGATACAAAATTTACATTCAGAAATCAGTTGCATTTTTATATACCAATAACAAACTATCAGAAAGAGAAATTAAGAAAACAATCCCATTTACAAATCCATCAAAAAAATACCTAGGAATAACTTTAATCAAGGAGGTAAAAGACCTGTACTTGGAAAATTGTCAGACACTGAAGAGAGAAATCAAGAAGATACAAATAAACGGAAGGACATACTATGCTCATGGATTAGAAGAATTAACATAGTTAAAATGTCCATACTATCCAAAGCAATCTAAATATTCAATGCAATCCCTATCAAAATAGCAATGGCATTTTTCACAGAACTAGAATAAATAATCCTAAAATTTATATGAAACGATAAAAGACTCC
>NW_017731605.1:2038273-2042976 GCF_001890085.2 Hipposideros armiger | reverse complement strand
ATGTACTGTCCTAAGTAATATTGAAACATACGAATTTAGTTAATCCTGACCCAACCTGCTGAAATGGATACTATAATTATCCCCATTTTAAATATGTATAAACTGAGAGCCGCAGAGGTCACAGAACTTACGGAAGATCACAAGCTGGCTACCATCAGAGCAGGATTCCAGCCTGCTAAACTGTGGTTTCACATGTATTTCTGAATCATAAGCACTTCCTCTTCTCAGATCCAGCTACACCATGGTCTCACCTCTACTTCAGCACTTAGCATATTGTACTGTTACCGTTACTTCTCAGCATCCAGACTACCCTCTGAAGACACAAACTGTCCATCTCTCTATCCTTAAACACGTAATAGCACCTGGAACTGGCAGGTATTTAATGGTCACTGAATAAAGAAATAAATTCATACAGTTTTAATTGTTCTCCATACGCAGTACAGGATATGCCATCAACACAGGCAGACTCAGAACTGACTTTCATTCCAAACTTTCCATCTCCTGCTTAATAACACAACCTAAAAAATAGGTACTGTGAGGAGCCGTAGTGATACATCTCTAACGTTCATTCCAAGAAACTCAAGGTGACATCCACTCTAAGACAACGCTTAGGTGGTGGACTTCCAATCACCAACAATACCGATGACAGGATTCTAGAATTACCTGACAGCGCATCATAGAACTCGTCCTCACTAAAGATGCTGAGAGGTGGTGAGCCTTTCACCAGGGACTGCTCTAATTCATGATGTTCAGTGGCTAAAGTCTCCAGCGCTTCTGACAAAATTTTGTTTTTCTCTTGCTCCTGTTCCAATTTAAAATTCCTCACCTGGAAGAAAACAGATATACAAAAAAGACTTCAGAGTGACAGGAGACACAGACGCAAGTCAGAAGAATGTGAAAATTATTTGCTTTTGATCCAGTTCAACTGCAACGTCAGAAATGAAAACAGTCATGTTACATACACACAGATGAATGAGCAAAATTACTAAACTAATTCTGTTCTTCCCATGGGGCCTTTTCTCACAACAGCTCTAGCTAATGAAAATAGATTAAGAACTAGCAAACAAGCTCAGCTCAAATGATCAGGATCCCAGTATAAGAACATGAGCCAATTTAGAAATCATATACACTTTTTTTAAAAAATAGAAAGTATCTCTCTCAACATTAATCATGAAACTAAGAAGCCAGTTTAGTTTTTGAGTTTCATCCCTTGAAGATAAAATTTATTGTTCCTATCTGATTCAGGAGCATCTGAACCTTTGCAGTTAACAAAAATGTTCTAAAATTTAAGTAACCTAATCCTCATAGAAAACAACATGCATCGGATAGGAACGGTTTCACCTATTTCTGTATCCGAGCTCTGAAAAATCACAACTGTTCCATAATCTCCCTCAATTTCTAGAGTCTATGCAGCACTTCAGACAGGAGCCAGAGAAGCTGGGATCTACAGTTACCCACTGTGTTATCTCAGAAATCTCATGTTCCTGTTCCCTCATGTATAAAATAAGATTCTACTGCAGTCTCAAAATCTAGTTAGTATTCAACTCAGTGGTCTCCCAAGGTTTTTTTTAACTTTAGCAGCATAACCTATTTCTGAAATATAATCCCCACATTTCAGGCAGATGTTTTAGAAAGCACTGCACTGCACTGGGTGGCACTGGTGCAGGTCAGGAGCCCTGACCCGTTTCCTGAGGTTCACTCAGGGCCCAAAGCCAGGGGCTGTTCCAACAGTTTGAAAAGCACTTACTTAAAGAGTGACCTCCGAAACCACCTCCAGGTTACAAGTTCAGTCTCTGAGTTCTGGGAGCTGCAGAACTCTCTCACACCTGCTCTCTGCAGAATCTCAGCCTTTCACCTCCTGGCATTCCCTCTTACATGCTTCTCCCTGTAGCCCCCGAGGATGCAGTGATCTCCTCTGTTCTGACTCGTGTCCTTTGTGGCCCTGAGTTCCTAAGGGCCACACATTAGATACAACACTCTAAGAGTCTTGAATATAATTCAAAATACAGCTTTATTAAAATGCTAAGTTCCTAACAGAAATAAGATTAAACCCTAATTATCCTGGGAATAGTTCCAGTCCTCAGGCACCTTAATGTTTATCATTTTAGTAATGAGGTTATTGTTATTAGAGNTGCATTGAGGTTTGTCTCACTCACTGTATTAGATTTCCATTAATCCTGCTTATCTGAAAAAAACTTAAAAGGACCTGGTAAAGGGAAAAAGGAAGTCACATGGACTTGATCGCTAAACAAACAAAACTATCCTTTTATTTTAAAGGAAGTGACACAATTTGTAAGCAACTTTTGAAGATTCAGCCTTTAGTGAAAATAATTCACAAATATTTTAAGAGCGGTGTCTCTAAAAATCTTTTTTTCACATCCTTTAAATATTGAGATTAGATTGATTTCATCTATTCTGATTCAGCAATTATAAATAAGCTTTAAATGAAATAGAGGTTTGTATACTTTTCTGTTCTCTTTTAACTCTGGGTCCAAATGCCCACTATCGCTATTGCACTCGAGGACTGGAGGGAGCCTGTGTGGCAAGGTCGAGGTAAGTGAAGGGAACCAGGGGACAAGATTGGTCTGATGAGACAGGCAGAGTGTGGATCACGTCGAAAGCCTTGAGGGCCCGATTAAGGAGTCTGAATTTTATTCCAGGTGCAACGAGAAGCCACTGCAGAATTTCAGGCAGGGGAATGTGATGATGTGATTGTCTGCAAAGTATCACTGTGGATGTTATGTCCAGACTGAACTTGAGGAGGGCAGGGCTGGAAGCACAGCGGTCAGTGAAGAGGCCAGACAAGAGTGCTGCACAGGCGATGATAATGAGAACTAACAGCTGTCATCCTGTCGTGTGCCAGACACTGTTTTAAGTAAAAGTATCTGTGAATTTATTCCTTGCCATAATCCTATGACTTACCGGCAGATAAGAAACGAGGTACAGAAAAGTACAGACATCATTTATCAACAACCTTCCAGCCCTAATACCTACCTTTTAACACTATGCTACAGTAATAGAACACAGATGGATTCAAGGTATGATCTGAAGGCAAAATGAACAGCCCTTGGTCTTGGTTTCTTTGCTGTGGCACATGAATATCACAAGTCACTCCCAGGTTTCTGGCTTTAGGAGACAAGTCCTAGAAGGAAGAGGATCTGGGAGGGAGATCAAGAATTCATTTTTTATTTATCCTGCTGATGGTTAAGTACATACTTCTCAAACAAGCGGTTGGAGTTGAAGATACAAATATGGGAGTTATGGTAGTCAGACACTAGCCCCCAAAATACCCATGTCCTGGAACCTTACATGATAAAAGGACCTGCAGACATGACTGAGTTAAGGGCCTTGAGATGAGAGGTTATTCTGGATTATCTGGGTGGGCCCACTGTAATCCCTCGGGTCCTTAAAGAAGGAAGGGAAGAAGGCAAAAGTTAGAGGAGGGAAGGGAGGAATGTTACACGCCTGGCTTTAAAGATGGAGGGTGTGGCCGCAAACTGAAGAATGTGGGTGTCTCTGGAAGCTAGAAAAAGGCAAGGAAACAGATTCTCCCCTAGAACTTCCAGAAGGAACACAGCCCTACCCACACCTGACTGTAGGACTTCTGACCTCCATCCAGGGCTATATGCGAATAAACCTGCATATTGTTTAAGCCACTACGTCTATGATAATTTGTTACACTTGCAACAGGAAACTATTACAGCAACTTTAAGTTAGTATTTAACCCTCCGTCGGGCGCAACTGATCTCACAGATTCCTTGCACACAAATTTTCAAATATCTAACAGTTAAGTATCGTGACTCATTGCTTCCGTATCTTTCCCTCTACCGTAACCTATCGCCAGTTGTGTTTGTGACTTAGTACAGTAAAGACTTAGTTAAGACATATTTCATAGCGGCGTCTTGGATGTGGTATTGACAGTACAGGTGGAAGAAACAGTAACTAACAAAAGTTCTTGAGTAGGCACAAGGAGATGGTTTCCTGAACAAATGAAGGGGGACATTTAACTAAGGAGGGACATTTCTTCTTTTGTAACAGAAGGCAAGGAGGAAGTGGGAGCGGATGTTGATGTGAATTTTAATGGAGTTCTACACTGTACCTAATAATTCCCAAGATGGATAATAGGAAATAGTAGGAGTGGCCACAGAGTGGCCACTGTCTTCAGGCAAATGTAGCAAAACTCGGGTGGGTCATTCAAATGCCCGGCAGCTGTCCCTGTCCTTCGCTCCCGACAGCCACGGTAGAACATACTGATCCAGCAAGGCACTTGGACTCAGCCTCCGGGTCCTTCTCAACACAGCAATCCAGACAGCAGCAAGCGGCGCAAACCGAGCTGAAGTGACACTTGAGATGAAATGTATTTGCCAACCTTGACTTAGGGATACCATTCCTTCTGTGTCCTCCTCCCAGAGGAGACAACTGTAGAGATGAGTGTTCAAACAGAACTAAGAAACAGAGAGATGACAGTAACTGCTAAATGTCTATAAAGAACAGAATGATTAAGAAAACTGGTAAATCACATCATGGACCTTTATGCAACCTTTAAAAAGAATGAGCTAGAGTTGTAGTCTTGACGGGAAAGATTTCCAAGACCTGTCGTTACAAGAAAAAGCAGATCCAGAACAACTATTCAGCTCATTCCCGTGTGTAAACATGCACACAGACATGTGAAGGCTGTGAAAGGTCTGGAAAAGAACATGTCA
>NW_017731605.1:2002218-2031308 GCF_001890085.2 Hipposideros armiger | reverse complement strand
AAGACTATAAAGTTTTAGTTACTTGCCAAGGGTTAGCAGAAGAATAAGAACTGAAATCAAGATCTTTTAACTCCAAATCTCATAAGCTTTCCAACCCCTGGCATTGCCAATAACTATATGGTCCAATAACATTGTGAATGGAGATAAATGATCACGAGTCTTAGAAGCAGAGGGTCTCACTCTTGGAGGGGAGAGGGGCGGGAGAGGTACTGGTTATCAGACTGGCGCACCCGGCAAACGGGGAAGGGAAACAGAATTACCTCGAGTACAGTAAGGCATTTTTGAGAACCATCCTGGGCCCCTGTCGAGGATTACATTACAATAAAATGGCAAATTCATTAGATAGGTTAGGAACAGAGCTGAATCCTTGCCCTCCAGGAGGATGGTTTCTCATTCCAAGAATTAGTAGATCTACCCTGTCCAAAACCTGGCTAAGGGCCGAGGTTCTCGATCACAAAGAGTATAGTTAGTAGACCCAGTTCTAACCTAGACCTACTAAATCAAGAGGGAAGGAGGCCTGTGTAGTGCGACAAATTGCTAATTTCTCACACTATCTATTGTCCTCTCCACCTTCATTAAGAAACCCAATTTGTTCAATGGCTTCATTGCCCTCGAGCTAAAAGACTACTTTTCAGCCTTTCTGGCAGCTGTGGCCACATGGCTAAATTGTGTCCAGGAAGAATGAAGTGTTGTGGGGCCTTCACCAGATCTCCCTAAAGAGAAGGACACACTCCTATTTTTGCCCCTTCCTCCTGACTAGAATCTGATATTTGGAACAGCCCCTAATACCTGAAACTGCTATACCAGTCCCCGAGTGCCCGCCCACCTTCTGTCTTCTTTAACGCGGAAAAAGGAAATCTCGTACTCATTTAAGCTAATGCATTTGGTTTGGGGTTTTTTGCTAATACTAATGCTAATACATGTAATTTTTTTTCAAAACCCCACAGATTATCCTGATAGGGTTTCTGGATAAGAGTGACTGATTTAGGGGAATTTCAGTTTAGTTAAAAAAGATTGACTGAATGTCTACTACTGTTTTAAGTAAGTGCTAGAGATACAAAGTAGAATGAGAGATTGATTCTTCACTGGAGATGACAGTTTAGTAGGAGAAACAGGCACGTCACATTCCCGCCCAGCTCATCTAGTAAAAATGCAAACCCAGCACTTCTTATCTAAAGCTTTTCAATGGTTCCTTATTGCCTTCAGTTAGTCTCAAAGTGGACTGTACATAGGAGATATGGGAATCTTCAAGTCTTTTATATTTATTCTCAAAAATATTATACAAAATATTACATATACAGATCTGACAGTGGTGCCCTCACATGGTCCACACATCACACAGTCAGAGGACACATGCAGGACGCACAGGAGCTTCAAGGCAGAACGGCAGCCACCATTCAGACACTGCCAGGAGCAACTGCTTCCGGGTACTGCCATGTGCTGCAGGTTGGGAGAGCTTAGTTACGAAGATTTACAGACTGNAATAGCCACAGCAATCTTGAGAAAGAAGAAGAACAAAGTTGGAGGTATCATGCTACCTGATATCAAACTATACAAGAACATAGTAATCAAAACAGCTGACAAAAACAGATATACAGATCAATGGAACAGAATAGACAGCCCAGAAATAAACCCATACCTACATGGTCCATTAATCTATGACAAAGGCAGCAAGAATATACACTGGAGTAAAGATAGCCTTTTCAATAAATAGTGCTGGGAAAACTGGACAGATACATGCAAAGAAATTAAAGTGGACCACCTTCGTACTCTGTATTGAAGAATAAACTAAAAATGGATGAAAGACTTAAATGTAAGGCCTGAAACCATAAAACTATTAGAAGAAAACATAGGCAGTAAACTCTGACATTGCTCTTAGCAATATACTTTTGGATATATATCCTCAGGCAAGGGAACAAAAGAAAAACTAAACAATGGGACTACATCAAACTAAAATGCTTTTGCACTGCAAAGGAAACCACCAACAAAACAAAAGACATCCTACTGAATGGGAGAAGATATTTGCCAGTGATATATCTGACAAGTGGTTAATTTCCAAAATTTATAAAGAACTCATACAATTCAACACCAAGAAAATAGTCCAATTAACAAATGGACAGAGCCCCTGAATAGACATTTCTCCAGAGGACATACATACAGATGGCCAATAGACATATGAAAAGATGCACAACATCACTAGTCATCAGAGAAATGCAAATTAAAGCCAGAATAAGATATCATCTCACACCTGTCAGAATGACTATCATCAATAAGTCAAAAAACAACTGCTGGCGAGGGTGTGGAAAAAAGGGATTCCCCGTGCACTGTTGGTGGGATTGCAGATTGGTGCAGTCACTATGGAAAACAGTATGGAGGTTCCTCAAAAAATTAAAAATAGAACTACCTTATGGCCCAGCAATTCCACTTCTGGGTATTTATCTGAAGAAATCCAAAACACTAATTTGAAAAGATATATGTACGCCTATGTTCAGTGAAGCACTATTTATAATAGCCAAGATATGGAAACAATCTAAGTGCCCATCAATAGACAACTGGATAAAGATGTGGTACATGTATATAATGGAATNTAAGAAAATGAAATAGGAGAAAATATATGCTAACTATATATCCAATAAAGGACCTGTATATAAAGATCTCTTATAACGACAACAGAATAACAAGCAACCCAATTTAAAAATGAGCAAAGGATTTGAACAGATATTTCTCTAAGCATATACAAATGGCCACCAAGTATATGAAAAGATATTCAACATCTTTAGTCATCAGAGGAAGGCAAGTCATTACAACAATGAGATATTACTTTACACACACTAGGATGGTTATACTTTTTTGAAAAAGGAAAAGTGTTGGCAAGAATGTGGAGAAAATGGAACCCTTGTACATTGCTGGTAGGACTGTAAAATGGTACACACGCCGTGGAAAACAGTTTGGTGTTTCTTCAAAAAGCTAAATATGGAATTATAATATGACCTAGAAAATTCACTCGTAGGTATATACCCAAAAGAACTGAAACATGTTCAAACATATACTTGTAAAAAAATTTTTCAAAGTAGCACCATTCACAATAGCCAAAAGCTGGAAATAACCCAAATATCCATAAATGGATGAATGAATAAATAAGATGTGTTATATACATACAACGGAATACCATTACACCATAAAAAGGAAGAAAGTACTGGTACATGCCATAATGCACATGAAGCTCCAAAACATGCTAAGTGAAAAGAAGTCAGACACTAAAGCTCACATAGTGTGTGATTCCATTTATATGAACTGTCCCAAATAGGCAAATCCATAGAAAAAAAAAATTAGTGTTTTTTTTAGGGGCTGCGGGCAGAGGCAGAAAATGGGGAGTGACTGACTGATCAATGGGTATGGGGTTCATTTATGGAGTGGTGAAACGGTTTTGGAAGTAGATAGAGGTGATGATTGCACAACGTTATGAATTACTAAATGCCACTGAATTATATGCTCAAAACAGTTAATGTCATGCTTTGTGAATTCTATCTCAATTTTTAAAAAATTGAAAACAAACTCAAATAAAAGCCCCACAGACATGCATTTTTCATATGACCCAGTCATTCTACTTACTTCTAGGTATTTACCTAATAAAAATGAAAGATTATGTTCACACATAGACTAGTACACAAATATTCATAGCTTTATTTGTAATAGCCAAAAACTAGAAACAATCCAAATATCCATCAACAGTTGAATAAATTGTGGTACAGCCATAAAATGGAATGCTATCCCACAATAAAAAGGAATGAAGTATTGATACATGCAACAACATAGATGAATCGCAAAATGATTATGCTGAGTTAGAGAAGCAAAACCTCTTCAACCCCTCAGAAAGTACAAACCATATGATTCCGTGTATGTAAAACTCCAGAAAATGACTACTAATCGCCAGTGATAAAAAGCTGATCAATAGTAGCCTGCAGATAGGGGAAGGCAGAAAAGAGGGAGGTATTATAAAAGGCAGGAGGAAACTTTCAGAAGTAACAGAAGTATTCCTTATCCTGATTCTGGTGATGGTTACACTAGTGTAAACATATGTCAAAACTCAATAAATTATAGTTTAAATATGTGCAGTTTATTTTATGTCAATTATACCTCAATAAAGCTATAAAAGTGATATTAGCAATACTAAAGGCATAGTGAAAAGACTGCTCATATACTGACAATGGGAGTTAAAATAATACATTTCTTATGCAAACATTTTCAAGGGATATGTACGGCAAAAGAATACACTGATACTACTGAAAACATTGTATTAAACAGTAATGTACACTGCATTTGTGTGTTTGCCAATATGAATAAACTAAGACACCAAAATCCTGCCAGTGGTTGCTGCGTCCTGGTTTTTATATTCTTCTCTATGCTTTATAGAAAATAGCTTTCTGTATACTTACATATCTTCCATGCCTCTCTCATAATTTTACAATTAGCAAAAATATCTTTAAATATGTCTACTTAGGAATTGATGTTCGCATCATCAAATATTTGCATCAAATTTGCAAAACTTTGCACTATCAAACACAGAACCATGTTTGCAAGGTACTTGCAGATAGTGTAGAATGCATGGCTTTCTCAGCCATCTAGTGTAGGTACGCAATCTGAAATTCTGTTAAGCCCACTCCCGTCTCATCATGGTTGCAAAGCTTCTACCTAAAATAGTTTACTCTTACATAATCACTCACTGCAGATTTATATATTTTATGTATCCTAGAAGTAAATTTCTCTTTTAGTGATAATGCCACAACAAGAGGTAAACAATCATTTTTAAACAAATTTAATCATAACCCAACCAAAATTTATTTTCATAAGTTATTCAAGGGCTCTGTAGTTGATAGTTCTGGGGATAAAAATAACTAGAAAAAGTTATATATAGCAGAAGTAACAGTCTAATAGTTCTGATTTTTAAATAAACTTTGAGAGATTTATATACAATGCATCCATTTTAGACATGCATTTCAATGAATTTTCAAATATATACCCCATGTAACTAGCATCACTATAAAGATATAAAACATTTCTATCCCCAAATTCTCCTGTGTACCTTTTACAGTCACTCTCCCCATTCTGCTTACCCCAGGCAACCACTGCTCTGATTTCTATAACCATGCATTAGATTTGTCTGTTCATGAAGGTCAAATAAATGTCATCATGTAGGATATACTCTTTTTGTGTGTGACTTGTTTCAGTATAATGTTTTTCAGATTCACTTATGTTGTTGCAAGCATAGTCATGAGCCACTTAAAAATGCAGATAAATTCTGAGAAATGCATTATTAGGTGACTGTCATTGTGTAAACATCATAGAGTGACTGACACAAACCTTGATGGTATAGCCTACTATACACCTAGGCTATATGGTACAGCCTAGTGCTCCTAGGCTACAAGCCTATATGGCATGTCACTGTACAAAACAACACAAGATTAAATCAAGCACGAGAAAATGATGCAATCAAAAGATGCTGTTAACACAAGAGGTATGAGGCTGCTGCTGGTGTAATACAGCATACTGTTTTACAGCAAACTTTTTTTTATTAGAAAGAGTACACTCTAAAATAACGATCAAAAGTATAGTAAATACACAAACCAGTAACACACTGGTTTATTATCATTATAAAGTATTATATTAGTACTGTACATAATTGTATATGCTATACTTTTTTTTTAAATATATATATATATATATATATATAGCTGAGCCATCCTGCCACCTGTTGGCAGCTCAGCAGCTGCTCAGCTCGGGCCGGGACTCGAACCGCTGTTGCTCAGAGCTCGNGCTTTAATTCTGAGTGAGATGGGGGCCACTGAAGGGTTCTGAGCAGAGGAGTAACATTACTTTATTTATGTTTTAATACAATCTCTCTGGCTGATATACTGAAGAAGAGACTGGGGGTGGGAGGGAGTCAAAAAGATCCCTTAAGCTGCTGCAAAAATCCAGATAAGAGATGTGTAATAGCAATGGAGGTGTTGAGAAGCAGTCAGGTTCTGGCATATATTCTGACAGAAGGTCTAAATGATTTGCTGACAGGCTATGAGATGTGAGAAAAACAAGGACTCCACGGTTTTGGCCTGAGATACTAAAGACAGACTCATCATTACCTCACACGAGGAAGACTGAGGGAGGAACAGGGACAATCAGGAACTCAGTTTCATACATGGTAAGTGTGAGATGCTATCAGACAGCCAAGTACAGGTGTCAAGTAGGCAATTAGATATCAAATCAGGTGTGCAGGGAAGAGGTCCGCTGGAGACGTAACTCTGGGAATCATCTGCAAATAGATTATGCTTTACGCCATAAGACAAGACAGAATTACTAAAGGAGAAAGTGAGATAGAAATAGGAAGAAATCCAAGGACTGAGATTTCCTTCTGATAGGAAAGATGAGAAAGAGAAATCACCAACAGCAACAGAGCGAGAGACACAGAGAAAGAAAACAAAGATAGAAGGAAAACCAGGAGTGGAAACATAAAGGAAGCATTTCAAGGAAGAGAAAGTGATTAACTATGTCAAACACTAATGACAGAGAAAATCATATGAGAACTAGGAAAACACCTCTGGATTTGGCAGTAAGGAGNCCTGAAATATATCAGAAAATAGTGTGCTGTAAAAGATATAATCCTTTGTCAGAAAATATTGCTGTAAGATACACAGACAAAACTGCTAAGATATGAGAAAATAATTTAGTGTGGGATATTTATACCACAGGAAAAATTGCAGATGTTTTGAATGCATCTTGGCTAAACCATGTCTGAATAATAAACTATAGGAACTAGTTATTTTATGAAACTCTAAGGGGAAAATGTACCAAAGAAAATAAATTCTCAACAGCAAGTAACTATTTTAAAATGTTTTATGGAAAACTGTGTATATGTGCATAAATGTAGTACACTGATGGAGTAGTTACTCTGACCATAATTTTTAAGAGATTCTGATAAATTTGATATCACAATGTGATTAGGAAAATATAAGAAAGGAAAATTACAGGCCAATCTTAACCAGCAATATAGATAAGAAAATAAGCAAAATGTTAACACACTGAATTATGCATAAAAAGAAAATACAGAGTCAGCTGAGTGGCTTTGTTGGTTAAGAGCACAAGCTCTGAGCAACAGGGTTGACGGTTCGATTCCCACATGGGCCAGTGAGCTGCGCCTGAGCTGAGCTGCCACTGAGCTACCAAAGGGTGGCAGGATGGCTCAGCTGGTGACAGCATGTGCTCCTAACAACAAGGCTGCCAGTTTGACTCCCACATAGGATGGTGAGCTACACCCACCCACAACTAAGATTGAACATGGCACCTTGAGCTGAGTGGCCGCGAGCTGCTGATGGGCAGCCGGATGGCGACTGGACTTGGGAGTAGAGCTGGCTGCGCCCTCCACAACTAAGACTGAAGGACAATAACTTGGCTGTTCCCCTTCCACAATTCCCGAATAAAAGAAAAAAAAAAGAAAATATATCACAACTAAGGTGGGTATTTATTTCAGGAATGTAAGGTGAAAATCTATTAATACAATCCTACATAATTAGATGAACAGGTTTCTTCTAATTAATGTAGAAACATTATATGATCATTGCAATATGTACAATCATTGGTAAAAGTAAACCAATTGAAAAACTAAGTTTTTAAAAATTACAATTGTGTAGAATGTGTGTGTGTGTATTTCTTTAACATAAAACAACTTGAAAAGGGTCTATGAAAAAAAGAGCAAGCATCTTATTCAATGCTAAAACATTAAGAGCATTCCTCTTAAAATAAGGAATAAAATAAGAATGCTGTTACAAGTTCAACATTATATCTTGTGAAGCCCNGCTTGGAGAGAGTGAATATAGCCCATTCCTAAGAAGTTTTGTTAAAAAGGGAAGGAGAACATTGGGGCAACTGCTGGAAGGGGATGTGGGGGTCAATGAGGCTTTAGTATGGAAGACGACCTAGCATGTTTCTATAATACAATGACAGGAAAGATTCAATAGAGGGGGAGAAATAAATGGTGTAGGAGTGGGGGGAGGAGAATTGCTGAAATGATGTTGAATTTGCAAAAAGGATGGAATCTAATCTACAAATATACAATTGGCCTTTTAAGGGCACAGAAAGTGCATCCTTAGCTGCAGGAGAAAAGACAGCGTGCATGTGCAGATTCACATAGGCAGGTATATGTAACAAAGTTTTCTTCTAATTGTTCCTTTGTCTCAGTGCATATGAGATATAGAGAACAGAAAACAAAGACATCATCACCTATAGGTCCCAGCATGTAATGGAGCAAGAAACCTCTAGTCTCCTAACACTATACACAACATAAAAAAGTTCACCGGGGGATTAAAAATGAGATCACTTCCGTGAACCCAAAGCCTCATTCACACTAACATGGTCAACCCCAAACAGGACAGGTGGTAAAGCGTTTTCCCATTGCTGACAGTCGATTGTGACTGGCTCCTGGCACCATTAAAAACACCCCTTTGTTACTGGCATTGCCACCTTCCTCAATCTGGCTCAAGCCAAGAGAAAAGGAAATCTCATTGGGAAATACCTCTGTACCACGATGCCCTTAAGCTCCGCTTAAGATGAGAGCTACATCTGGCTGTTGACTTACTGACAAGCCCTAAGTAAAACCTCAAGGAACTTGTTAAATTGAAGTTTCTGCTAATAACCTGTTAAATATTTCCAAATTTATCTTCAGACATTTACATCAAGGAGGAATGTGGGGGATAACTGGCTACTCTTGTATCTAGGACAGCGCCCAATAAATAGACACGTAAATATAGGGTAAACAAATGGGGGTAAGGGAGTTTAAAAGCAAGGTGATTATGATGCTTAGAAGAATTAATATAAACCCAGAATATGTGATGCCTATTTTTGTCAGACTGATTTAAAAATAACCTCCCATGAAAATAAAATCATTTAGAGACTAGTACTATATACAAACAACAATATGGTAAGTTTAGTTTTTACATTTCTTTTAAAAAGCAGAAAAAAAGAAATGTCTCTTGAAACAAAAGTACTGTTCATTTCCACAGGACACTAACAACAGTAGATACAATACAGATTTACTCCACTGCCTGTTCAATGGTTCTGTCATTGAAAATAATTTGGTATGAATAGGGCATCATAATAATTTTCTTTCCATTGTAAAATTGAATCACTTGACACTGATTATAACACTCACATAAGGAACATCTACAACAAATTAAAATTTCCGTAATTACATTTTACATTCCAGAAGTAGCACTTTATACTCCTAAAAGCACTATGCCCTTTAATGCATAATTTCCAATGTATAATATTCTATATTGTAGTATAATGTATCAAAAGTTTCAAAAGGTTTTTATGTATCATGTAAATTATGGAAGAGAATGTTAAATTGCCATTAATGGTATATATTAAACACATTGCAAACAACTTTCAATGTAATGTAATAAATCAATTTTGGCTATATAAAAATGGTAAAATTCTAAATCAACCCATTTATTAAGGTGCTAAAATTCTTAAGTCAATATTCTAATCACATCTTTTTAACTCCATTAAATATTTGTTCACGATTGTATTCCCTACTGCTTGGAATGGTTGCTGGAACATGCTCAAAGGGAAGTATTAATAGTATTAATGCAATATTTTTAAACAAATAAATATCAAGGTATATGGAGTGGGGACGCAAGCAAGGCAAAAGAACATTTTTTTCATAAGATTTCTTTAACCAGTATTAATAAGCATTTCAAAGTTTACCAAGAAAGTAATAATTTAAATGCAGGNGTTCTTCCTTCATTTGATGGGTTAGACAATTTATCTATCTATGAACAAAAACTACAAAATTGGGCACGATGTCCAAAATGATCCTTTCTTCTAAAGGAAAAGATCTATCAGCACTGTTATATTTGCAGATTCCAAAAACACCACTGCAGGAAAATTCAAACTACCAGTGCCCACCCACCCACTCCCTTTAGCTTTATTTTTTTAGCTTTTCAAATATCAAAATGCAAATGTGCTGCTGAGATTGTACCTTTCAATACAAAAATCAACCAAGTTATCTCTTCCATTTAACAAATACATAAATTTTAATACCTAATTTTATCTAGCAAACTTCAGAAAGTGGCCAAGTAAATGATCAAGGTAAAAATATCACTTTTCCCTAACAAAATCTTTTTCAAAATTCAATTTATCCTTTATCCAACTAAAATAAGCAGCACTTCATCTCTGCCACCTCAGCATCTGTTCTCACTAGCTCTTCCGAGAAGGAGTGAAAGGGTTAGCAAGCAGAGGGGGGAGAAGAGGCTCTCCATGTTCTAGTACAGGGGTCGGCCAACTTTTGAGATGGAACGTACCCAAAGAGCCGCAAGTGGCCCATGAGCTGCAGTTTGCCGACCCCTGTTCTAGTTCATACCTTGTTTTTATCTGTCACTTGATGTGAGTACACTTGTATTAGTTTCAAGCATTAACAGGATCTCTGCACTGAAGATACCTTACATTAAAATTACCCACAAAATGTCATTTCTCCCATCACACACACTGATGTATCTGAGAGTAGGTACACATATCACAGGAGCTGCACTAGTAAGGAGCACAGTAAGGAGCTCTTCACTGCCTTAGAGAAGCAACTAAAAACATAGTACTTAACTGCCATTAACATACCTTTTAGTGGATTAGAAAGATCACTGGAACAATGCAATTCCAAATCCTCTACAATCTCAATGTTTCAGAAATACCTTGGGGATATTCCGCATTTACAAATTAGTATGTATGGAACTCCTGATAAAGTTATGCAGATTGCAAGTCCATAAAATCTTCAGTTTACTTTTAAACTATTTCCAAATTCTTCCTTGTTGGCTTAGAAATGATGTTGTAATAGGAACAGTACTTTTTACGCAATACCTCTTGGCAATTCTGGGCGCAGTGCTTCATTTACATTATGTATCAATACACACATATTGATGATGGTTTTTTAAATCCTCAAACCACTGGGTTGTCGGAAAAGTAATGATGTATTTTTTCTGTTTCTTGTTGCAAAAATGCGTCATGACTTTTCCGACAACCTAATATAATAATTACCCTACTTATTAAAGAAATAAAGAACTTCCTTCACAAAATTAGTGTGGCCCAACATATGTGTTTATAATTAGAACATTTCTAGAATAAGGTTGATGCTCTGTTTTTCAAATTCATATATGAAATTTACACCTTCAGCCCTAAGACTTTCCCAACAGCAAAACTGAACATATAACCAAGTAAACATAAACGTCAACCTTCTTATTATGAAAGATTTAAGAACTGAACCACCACACACTGCTCCATGTCTGTAGTCCCTTAAGACAAATGGCAAATTCAAGCCTTGCCAGTAGTCTATTCAAATCACTTCCTCAAGAAAATCTCTCATTTTACTCCATTTCACTCTGGCAGGTGAAATTCCCAATGAATATTTCTAAAGTGTTCTTCACACCGACAGGGAATGAATGCCAGCAAAAGAATCAAGAGTTATAAAAAATCCTGTGCTGCCAGCACATACGTATTTATCTCACTCTATAAAATACCCTGTTATTTACTTCAACATTTCATACAGGTCCAGTCGGGCAGAGATAATAATTAAATCAGGCAAAGACACACCCCTAACTAGGGAGTAAGTGATTAGCACTCATAAAACACTGTGTACAATATGCAGTTAGATTAGGTGATGGGACAGGTGAGGCGCTGGCCTTGCTGATCAGGCTGGGGAAGCTTTCAACGGGCCACACTGGTCAATTCAACAGCATTAGCCTAACTCATTTCTTCTTTGTCACTAGATGTACAGCTACGATAACAAAGAATGTATTAGCTTAAGACTGAAATGCTAGATCTTGAATTTAAAAATACCTAAGTTTATCTCTCAAACAAGGAATGACATTGACACTTATTTTTGTGGTTATAAGATGTAAAATATAGGAACTTTAAAACTTTTCTGAAGATATGTGCTTTAGGTGACTCCCTGCTATTGCCATAGCTGTTAAAGAGCGGGTCTGGTCATTCAGAGTTGAGAGGGCTCTTTTGCTCACAGAAGGCTATGACCTTGTTTTGGTGGAGGAGAGGGAGCTCTCGTGTGAATGCGTATCCAGGCTGGAAGCCAGGTGAATCACACACTCATCTCCAGGGTCCAGGAAAACTAAGACTTGATCCCACGTNACAAGCAATGTTGTTGGGGAGATGAAGAAATACACAAAAAATTATTAACAAGAAAAAGAGCAAGAACAAGGTAGTACGGCAAATTGTCAAAGAAAAAAAGATGGATGGGACAAGAGAGAAGTAAGTTCTGGGAATACTGAGGTACTGAGGTGAATGAGATCACCAAGTATTAGGCAGGTCCAGACCTTAAAAGAGACATACAGAAAAGGCCCAGATAAATGTACAGATATTCCAAAAATAAACCATAGAAGGAATGAAGACTGGGCTTGGGAACATAAACAGCAGCATGGAGAGTGACTTACTAAAAAGCCAAGAGGCACTGCTGCCTTTTTCCCAACAACACTGACCAGCCTTGGTCAAATCCTTTGTCTTCTATTATGTACACTGTCAGCATAGATGTTATTGCTTTTCTCAACTACTATCGTTTGTATTTATTGGAGTAAGCTTTATTTGACATAGGTCATAACTGTGCCTGTGTTACTCTTCTCCAGACAAAGCCGAAGTCGTTATAGTGCCACCTTCCATTTTGAAAGTTTTGATTTAAAAAGACATGAGCAACTGGCCCCACACTCACGGGTAGTGGTTGAGCATCAGGAGGGATACCTCAATTGCAAAGATCCCTCCTGAGGAGTGAGGGGTCCTATCCCCACCCTGGGATCCCCAGCCCAGGGGTCCAGGGCTGAGAAGAAGAGTCCCCACAACATCTGGTTGTGAAAATCAGCAAGGAGTCTGCCTAAGGGAGACTAAAGGCTGCTGGAAACCCAGATGTCCTCTTAAAGTGCCCGTGTACAGAGTCACTTGCACACACTCACTCACCCTGGGCTCCGGCNCACCTGTTGGCAGCTCAGCAGCTGCTCAGCTCGGGCCGGGACTCGAACCGCTGTTGCTCAGAGCTCGCACTCTTGAGCGAGCTCTTAACCAACAGGGCCACTCGGCCGGCCCTGTGCTATACTTTTATATAACTAACAGCACCAGCATCACCACAAACACGTGAGTAATGCATGTGCTATGACATTATGACAGCGGTGATACCACTAGGCAACAGGAATTTTTCAGCTCCATTTTAATCCTACAGGACTACAATTTTATATGTGGTCTGTTGTTGACCAAAATGTCATTATATGGCGCTTGACTGTATAAACATTTTTGTTTGTTTGTTTGTTTGTTTGTTTTTTAACTGCTGAGGACCATTCTGCTGTATAACTATACCTTGATTTCCAACTCTACTTTCCTAATGCCTTTGGCTCAGTCTCTGGAAATGTTTTTCTGTATATGCTGAACATTGTTAAGTCCAGAAAGACAATAACTTTTCTTTCACAGAATTTTGATGTCTTATTCTATTTTGACAGTGTTTTCATGGTTCTCAAACTAGGGAGGAAAAACACTAATATATGCTGAAATCAACTCAGTAGGTTAGAACTCCATCTGCAGAAAACATTTTAAGTATCTCAAAGCAGCGTTTTCTAAGTTGTACAAGTCACAGCACACACAGAAAATGATCTCTGTGTGGCACATGGGCAAGACGAAGCGCCTGGTTTCGGGTTCTGGCCATTCTGAGGGTTGAAAAGATCATTTATCTTAAGCCCACTACTTGGAAAGCTCTGTTAAGATATATTTAAATAACAAATATTCTTGTTTTAAAAACCTACATTTATTTTTACACAATGTAAAAATCTTATGAGCAAATAAAATATTGACTAAGCAAGCAAAGTGCTCTGAAAATTCCCGAAGTCCTCAAACAGTGAACATGGCTCCTTATTTGTCCTCCTTCAGGTGCACGTTTCTTTTCTGATGTTTTAAAAAGAAATAAAAAGTTGACCAATGACTGTGACCTGGTGCCCACGTGCCCCACCCTCCCAAGCCAATATGATGCAACTTCTAAGCAGAGGGGAATCAATCATTCCATCGTGTTCTTCATGCAACAAATACTCATCAACCACCTACGCCATGCCAGGCATTTCAGGCTGCAAAGTGTCAGCAGTGAATAAAACAGACAAAAATTGCTGTACTCAGAGAACTTACAGTCCACTGCAGGGAAAGAAACAGGTGAAAGAATGAAATATTTAAAGTGCTGGGTGGCAGGAAACATGAAAGACAAAAATAAAGCTGGGAAGGGGGTTCCTAGGAGATAGGATGGCCAGAGGATTCGCTGAGCAGGTGCCACTAGATTCAAGACTGACAAAGGTGAGGAGAGCACCAGGCAAGCATCTGGGGGAACAGTGTGTTCTGGGCAGCAGAGCAGCAAAAGTTCTGAGGTAGGAATGGGCTTATGAATCTGAGGAACAATAGGAGGCCACGATCCTCAGCACAAAGCAAGTAGGTGAGAGAGAAGAAAAGGAGAGGTTGGGGAGGTAGGGCAGGCAGCAGCGCCCATCCCACAAGCTTTCTTCATAGGTCACCCTAGCCACAGAGGTTCTTTCCCCGGAGCAGGATGGAAAGCCAACTGAGAAGTGCCATTCTCTGCATGCAAACTTCATGTGGAACACTAAACTCATTTCTGGATGACACATTTTCAGAAAAAACCTGAGAGCGATCAGTGAAGACTGAGAAAAAGGAAGGATCTGGAAAGCTTGACATAGTAACAGCTGGAGGGATTTGGAGATGTCTGGCCTGGGGAAAAGGAATTTACTGATTGCTCCAAATAGCTGAGGAATTTTCAGAGAGAAGAAACATACTTTTTCTGTGGTGCTGCAGAGCATAGACTTCAAACCACGAATTAAAAAGAAGAAAAAACTTCACCTTAGTGTAAGGTTTAACTTTCCAGTATTTATAGTTTTCCTACAATGGAATGGCAGGCCCTAAGAGACAATTCACCCACAACAGTAGTAGCAGGAAAAGCAGAGGCTAATAGCTAGGTATATTTACTATACCCCAGATGTTCTAATACTTAGAACACTATCTCATACGCTCCCACAACCCTGTGAGGTAGTATTATTAATGATAAGGAAACTCAAGCTTATTCAATTTACATGACCTGCCTAGGCTCACATAACTAGTAAGTGGTAGAGCCGGTACTCAAACCCACGTCTGGTGATTCAGGCTCCAAGTTCATAGCCTATATGTTTACATTACCTACAGGTTTACATAGTACATAAAATGACTGTCTAGCAGGCAGAAAGTTGGAGAGAGGATTCTTGCAAATGGAGGAAAATTAGATGGCCGCTAAGATCCCTTTTATAATTTTGTAGTAACATTTTCCCCAAGTTCCCATCTTATTTTTTAAATTTTTCCTTTGACTCCATGGTTTATAAAAATTTTGTACTACTAAATATGGCTAAAGATCAAATAATAATTTCATTACAGAATATTTTAAATTTCCTATCAAATTCTAGCACTCAGGTAAATCATTCCCTGGTTTTCAGTAACATATTTTACTTTATTAGTTTCCATGTACAAGTGAAGGTAGGCTTGACTTTTCTCAAGTATATCAATTCCCTTGTCCCATATTTTATATCTGTGGTGATTCGAACATTTCTTCAATTTTCCTATGCTAACTCTAAGGACACGAAAACATTATTTTCAATTAAGCATTTATCCTTCAAAACACAACAGCAAATCAACATCTGGTAACTAATCTAAAGTATAGAAAGAAGGATAGTAAATATAAAAGTAGAATACAGATATGTAGACTTAAACTATGGGGCTGTCGGAAAGTCATGACGTATTTTTTCTATGCTTTTCATTGCAAAACTGCGTCATGACTTTTCCGACAACCCAATAACTCTTAAGTCCATGGAAACCTCAAGATTCATCCCTGCTTTATGCAGCTGTTTTTTCATCCAGCTAGAGGGAAAAGAGGGGACTGAGGAGAACTGGAGCTGTGCACCCTCCACCACACTTCAACCGGAGCAACTTTTGAACGGTCTGAAAAACAATGGAAAATCATTGCTCAGTAGGGCAATTGTGGTCCAATGTAAAAAGAGAATAGACTGACATGCCTGGAGTAAACATTTGGATATAAAAAGTGATTACTTTACTTATAAAAAATTTTCCTCCACACTTCACATCCACCAGGATGGCTACAATCGAGAGAGAGAGAGAGAGAGAGAGAGAGAGAGAGAGAGAGAAAGGAGTGAAGGAAGAAGGAAGGAAGGAAGGAAACCAAAAAATAAGCATTGGTGAAGATATAGAAACTGAAACACTGTGTATACCGCTGGTGGGAATGTAAAATGGTGTAGCCACTGTGGAAAACAGTATGGCAGGTCCTCAAAAAATTAAAAACAGAATTACCATACATAATTCAGCAATTCTGAGTATATACACTCCAAATAACTGAAAGCAGAGACACAAAGAAATACTTACACACCCATGTTCATAGCAGCAGTATTCACAACAGCCAAAAGGTAGAAGCAACCCAAGTGTACCACTGATGGATGAATGGATAAACAAAATGTGGTATATACACACATACAATGGAATATTATTCAGCCTTAAAAAGGAAAGACATCTAACACATGCTATATAACATGGATGAACCGTGAAGGCGTTATGCTAAGTGAGATAAGACAGTCACAAAAAACAAGTATTGTATGAGTCCACTTATGTGAGGTAAGCTAGAATAGTCAAATACAGAGGGACAAGAAGTAGAACAGTGGTTGCCAGGGGCTGGGGCGGGGACAGAGAAGCATAGGAAGTTGCTGTTTTCATGGGTGCACAGTTTCATAATAGTTTAAGAAGACAAAATGAGTTCCAGAGATGGATGGTGATGATGGTTGCCCAACAATCTGAATGTACTTAATGCCACTGAATTACACACTTACAAGTGGTTAAGGCGGTAAATTTTATGCTATGTGTATTTTACCACAAATAAAAATAATTTTTGTCTCCAAATATTGGTCTAAAGTGTATAGTGAGTTTGAGTTGCATTATCATGAAAAAAATAAGCTCACATTATAATATATACCATTTATTTTCATTTCAAATTATGTTATAAAATCAATATCAAAATGCAAATATTCTTGACAAAACCATAGTATAAAGTACAAACATATTCCTAACATTTTAACATTTATTTAATAGTTACTACTTATAGAAAAATCCCAAAATGTAATCGTGATACCTGAATGCATTCTGGGGCACAACCACATTCAACTAACTCACAAGAGAGTGCTGTAAACCCAGTGCTTTCCAAACTGGAAAAATGGTTATGAAAATACAGAACCATTTCTGATACGGTACTAGGGTTGGACCTACCAGTGATGGAGCCTACACAGACACTCTGGGCAAGCCACAACATCTGGCTGTGAATTCTCTTAAGGCCAAAACAGAGTGAGAAATATAATTATGCCCTTTTAATTGTTCACAAGGAAAAAAATGTATATCTGGGGTGCCAAAAAAAAAATGTATACACATGACTTGCATTCATCTTTTGTTATTGGTATATATTGAGTATTACAATTTTAATACAGTTTTTTCCTTTCTTAAAATGAGTGTACTTTTTTTTTGGCATCCTCTGTATAGCAGTTCTTTCGGGAAAACACACTCCCTCTTTTCCGTTAGCTCTAATTTCTCATTCAGAGTAATATACAGGAGAATAAGAGTATTCAAGGGCAAAATAATCAGTAATGTCATTAAAGCTAATTTTTTAAATGCACCTCAACAGAAATTGAGGGTATAATTCCAACTCACAACTCAGTGAGAGGCATTTTCAGAAAACCAAGAAAATACAGTCCAGGCTGTAGTATTCTGATAGTCTAGTATAATTTTAAGATAAAATTTAGAAAACCTAGAGAAATGGATAAATTCAGTCTCTTCCAAAAATGTGACTACTACCAAGCAAAATTTTCACAAAAAGATGGGACACTTCCTGTTGAGAAGCTGGAATACAGGTATTCTGTGCAAAATCTGAAGACACTGCAATATTCTCGGCCATCTGCTTATTTCTAAAGTTGGTATCATCTTGTCAAATTGAAAATTAGCTTATATATGGCCACATCAGCTTTGAAACTAGATGGACTATGAGTTTTCCTAAGTCAAGCCATATATGACATAGTGGGGTTGTTCTTCAGCACTGAATTTGAAGGCAGAATGCTGGATTTAGCTCTAAGTGTACCCCCCTCTGAGCTACATAAACTTGAAGAAGTAGCTGACCCTCTATCCGGGCCCTACTCTCCTCATCTGCAAAATTAAGGAGAACAGATCAATTATATCAATCATTTCAAACTGTGTTTTATGGAGGTGACTTCACTTCTATCTGTCTTATGTATTGGCATCTACCTTACCCCCCAATAAAACCTTTGAAAATCACCAGACAAGACACCCTGCAATCTAAGATTGATTCTAGGATTTGAGGATTTTGAACAACTAATCCATAGCACAAAGTAAAATAAAAATAATTGAAGAAAATATTCAAAATTAAATCATTTTTATCACAAGGAAGAGATATTACTAAGGAGAATTATATTCACAAGCTTCATTTTTAATTCAGTTGTTTAGAACCTAGAACAACAACAAAAAAAGTCGCTCATAGAAACATTATTATAAGTGAAGGTTGATTTCTCAAGTAAGCTCAAAGAAGCACAGTGTCCTGAATGTAGCAAATAATAAATAATAAAGGAACAGATGATGTCACTACAGGCCACTATCCAGCCACCAGATGTAACATGTACCCAGCCTGGGACCTTATGAGCTCCCACCTACCAGAGGACAGACACCTTCCGGATCCTCTCAACCGCTGAGCACAACTCCTGTGCCTGTCATCATTCTAATCACCACCTACTGCTTCCCATCAGGGTTTTTTGATCCAATACCCCAAGGAACAAACCACTTTTACTTCACCTCTCTGTTCCTGAGTTGAGCACAAAACCCTTTCAAGATATGTTTCTGAAAATAAAGCATGGGAAGAATATCTTATATAAACTGATGGGTTTATCCTTAACTCATTTGAGTCTCACAGCAATTCATAAAGGAGAGAGAAGGGGTTTATGTTAATAAGCCTGTGTCACACAGGAGGAATGTGAAGCCCTGGAATAAACTGACCCGAGTTATACTCCTATAGCAAGAAAAGGGTGACTAATCCTGGAGCCCAAACCTCAAGACTCCAAACAATAGCAGGTTTATATTCTACCACCTATGCCTTCTTCCGAGGCCTTCCCCATATTCTCCCTGACTTTGTCATCAGTTGGATTATATAAGGAATAACAAAGGTCACCTGGTAAATAATGGTGAACCTTTGAGCATCTGAAGAAAATAGGGTTAGCTTATCTACTTTTTCCTCTTTGGTGCTGGAGCTAAGGTGTTGAGAAGGAAAGACCAAGATAAAACATGTTGAACAGTGAATGGAAAAATCCTCCAAGTATTGGTTGGAGGTGGGGGGAGAAAACTGGAAAGACAGAAGAACAAAGTGGAGGAAGGAGGCAAGTGAATGAAGATAATGCCCAAAGTATTAAGGGATAGAAAAACAGTGAGGGGTGAGGGAAAAAGAGGAAAAGGTGAGCAGCAAGCTGGGGAAAGAGGAAAGGAGACAAATGCCAAGCAATGAGAAAAGGAAAGAGTTGGATAAGAGAAAAAGTATGTATGTAGTCAAGACCTTCCAAAAATTTTAGGTGTTCTAAATATTAGGAGGGCAGTACTCTACACTACAAACATTAGTATTCCTCAGTCTGGAAAGATGAAGTCGAGAAAATACATTACTGAAGTTTAGTAGATAAAGTAATGGATAAAGCTAGCCGTGATATAGTTACTAAATTACAAAATACTAGAACTAAGAAATACACAGTTTGAAATCTGAAAAACAAATTTTAAACGAATTATCCTCTTTCAAGAGACAAAGAATAAGAAATGTACAGATCCTAGGGGAAAATAAACTCAAAGAAAAGTGATGGAGATAATAATAAAAATTAATTTAAAAGGAAAAGATAAAATAAAAAGTTAAAGACAGTTCTTCAGAAAAACTAATCAAATAGACAAAGACTTAATGGGGCTGATTTTCAAAAGAGAAAAAATTTATTTGGAAATATCCAAATAAATACTAGGAATAAGAAAATAGAAAAAATTAGGAAAACAAATCATAATTACAGATCCAACATAAGTTAAAAAGACAATAAAATATTACAAACATCTTTATAACAATAAATTTCAAATTTTAAATGGAAAGAATAAATTCCGAGAAATATATGACTTGTTCAAACTGATTCAATAAGAAATAGAAAACTGGGCCGGCCGAGTGGCACGTTGGTTAAGAACTGGCTTGGGACGCCAGAGGGCCCCGGTTCGGATCCCACATATGAGGGCCAGTGACACTGCCCTCTACAGCTAAGATGCTGAACAACAGCTCAACCTGGAGCTGGGCTGCTGTGAGTCACCGGCGACTGTGTAGGCTGCAGCCCCTGCTGCAGTGGGTTGCCATGGGCTACCGTGTGTAGCCAGCAGCCAGCGTGAGTGGCCAGCAGCTGCCATGAGCGGCCGCCCAGAAGCAGGCGACTGATCTGCCTTGCCCAGGAAGAGCGCAGTGATGGTGCCAACTTGGGCCAGTGAAGCAACGTCCTCCACAACTAGACTGAAGAACAAAAGGACAGCAACTTGTCTGTTCCCCTGCCCCCAATTCCCCAGCACTGTTCCCATCCCCGAATTTCCCAATAAAAATCTTTAAAAAAAAGAAAAAATAGAAAACTAAAATAGTCCTATAACCATTAAATATATCTAACTAGTAATTTTTAAAAAACTCACAAATAAGATGGTTTTATAAGCAAGTTCTAAATTTTCAAGGAACATACCGTTTCAATTTTACACAAGCTCTTCCAGAGAAGAGCAAAAAAGGGAATACTTCCAAACTTATTTTATGGGACCAGGGTAACCTTGATACTAAATCCTGAAGAAGACAGAACAAAAAGAAATTACAAGCCAATTTCATTCATAAACAGATGCTAAAATCCAAAAGAAACCAAACTGAGGAGAATGCTAAAGATATCCAGGTACACAGGATGGCTTATTATAAGAAAAAGTCTAAAAATACAATTTGCCAGCTTAACAAAATTTTTAAAAAGGTTATGATTCTCTTTCTTAATAGACGCAGAAAGAACATCTGATAAAAGCCAATACCCCTTTCATGATAAACATTAAAAAGTTCATAATAAGAATGAAACAGAACATCCTTAGTCTGATTAAATGGCATTTAGGAAGTTATCATTCTTGACAGTGAATCATTAGAAGTTAGAAGCACGCCTTTCTTAAAAATCAGGGATGAACACTGATTCCCATCAACATCTCAGCTTCTAGTCAACGTTGTCCCCAAACCCCTAGCCTGGTCAACCCACTTTCATGAGTAGTCAGAAAAATAAATAAATAAGAGATGTGAGGAATAAAAGAAAGGAACAAAACTGTAATTAATCACAGATTATGACTGTCTTACAGAGACGGAATCACAATCTAGCTTCCTTCTTTCTACTCTGTCGCTTTCTGTCTATTCCTCCTCTGCTTGCGGCCATCTGGCTTCCTCCTGTGTCATGCTTCTAAAGCATCCCTCAAGGACTGCAAGGACCACCTGGCTACCAAATCTAAGGGACACGTTTCAGCCGTTCTCTCCCCTTCTCGAACCGCTTGTCTCCCTGGACTCCCCTCGTCTGCCTCTTCTGCCTCTCCGGCTGCTTTTTCTCAGTGCTCAGTCTCTGGCTCCCTTCCTTCCACTTGTCTTTTAGTGTCAGTATGCAACCTTTTCATCTTGAACTCTTTCAAGCTAAACCTCTCCCAGGTGACATTATTTGCTCCGTCAGCCTCCATCACCATGTTTATTCAGACTCTCAACACTCATAAGGCCTCAATTTTTATTGGACAAGACGATCTTACTGGGATGTCATCATGTCCAAAGGGCAACTCTTCCTTCCCTATTCCCTTTATTACTCACTTTAGTCACTTCTATCCAGTGATTTATGTCCTAAACCTGGGTGTCATCTATGACTCCACCTTCTCCCTTATTCCTTATATTCAATCTATTATCAGCTTATTTATGTCGTTTCTTTTTGAAGTCTCTCTCTGCTCTGTATCTTCCTTTCCTTTTCTACTGCCACCAACTTGGTTAAGACTCTGATTGTCTCTTGAATTCCTGTACCTGGTCACCCTGCTTTCAAGGCCTGTCCTCTAATCCTTCTTATAAGAAGCAAATCTGATTAAATCTCTCTCCTGATTAAACGCTTTCAGGGGTTCTAACTGCCCAAATTAAGGGTCAAACTCTTGAGGCCTATTTTACCATGTTTTTCAAGAAGACCCCGCTTTTATTCATCTAGCCTTAATATTTCCCCCTCTCTGTTTGAGTCTTAATGAACTATTTGCTAGAATTCATCCTTTTCTGTTCCCTCTGGGTATGGTGTGCCTTTTCTAAGAAGCTTTTTAGTCATCTGGCTCCTGTAGTAAACTCTATGTTTTATGAAGACAAGCAGTATCTGACAAGGTAAACATTCTGTAAATACTTATTGAATTAAGGAAAAAGTTTTGCTCAACTATTACATAAAGTATACTATATGAAATACTACATAAAGGAATAGATATCAAGTCTACGGTGGAATTATAAAAATGTATGAGTTACATCCTAAACGTTCTGAAGTTAAAAAGAGTAAAATTATATGTGCCTATAACTTATTCAAATTCATCTGATAGAGTCTAAATCAGGCACTGCACTCTCTAATAGGAATACGGTAGGGGAACAAGGTATAAACAATTGCATGCAGGCTACAGGCTCGGTACCATTCTGAGATACAAAAACCTATCAGGATAGATCTTGGGTCATATCAAGAATGATAAGCCATGCGCATGCACACACGCACACGCACGCACACACGCACACGCGCGCACACACACAACACACACACACACATTCTTCATGTTACTGATTAAAACCTTCTGTAATTTTGTTCAGAACTCCACAAAAGTTATCAAAATGAAAACCATCTTCATTTTACATAAACTTCATCTTTATGTTAAGTCCCAGTTGCTTCCCAAACTAATTTGTAGCAGTATATTTCTAGATTACATATACAACAGGCTAAAAATTAGGTATATATGTTCAATAACGTAGACCAAGTAAAAATTCTAAATTTCTAGTTTTTAAAGGAATTAAAGCTTTCTCATAACTCTCATGAAGCTGATAAACACATATGTATATGAATGCCAGGAACACTAATGATACATTTATAAAAGCTATCTAAAATAACGCAAATGGCAAATGGCATAATTGTACACAGAACATAGTACAGTGTTGCATAATCACGTTATCAATGATTTTGTGGACAATATTTAAAATGTACTTGAACTATACATAATACCTTGAATATTAGTATACACATTTGCTTTTAATATGGAAAATCTAATAAACTTTTTAATTGTCCCTAATTCTGCAAGGTGCACAACTGAGGGTAGGGAGATTATGTGGGTCACTTTCTCCATCAATGAAATTCCCCAAAATTAACCTTTAAAGAGCTTCTAAAGAGGGGCGATTGGAGTCCTGCAATTATATTCACAGTGCTACAAATTCCTTTAAGATCCCAGAGCCTAGTAAACGTCGTACTGGGACAAAGGCTGAAATAGCTCTCTGGTCTTCATGGTCAGATTAAATATCTACTCAATCAAAACAGCTAACATGCCAAAGTCATCAGCTTCAGGGCTGAAATCAAACATTATCTGGATCAGAGATTAACTTTGGTGAGTCCTGAAAAGAAAATTTACATTTAGATTCCCAAATTCTAGCCTACACATTACTCCACCAACACGCATTTTAAGCATTTTTCTCTTTTGAAAAAGATTCCTGCTAAGCAATGCTATGTCTTCAAAATGAAATTCTTTCATTCTGTCTCTGAACCTAATTCAAATTAAGAAACTTTTAATAGCTTTCATAACTCAAAAGCTGTGCTAAGCTCTTTCCTGGCATCATCCCCTCACTTCCCTCCCTCCAAATCCAGAAAAACACCAGCACAACAGGAAACACAAAACAACTAGCCACATGCTCTAAACGCTGGAGAACGTGATTCTCCTCTGGTTTAGGCTACAAAGAAAGCCTATGAGTAATCAAAAATCCTTAATCAAAACAAAGTTGAAAGCCACCTCCCCGTTCCCCAGCCCCTGTGTAACTGCCCTTTCTCTCCTCAATCCTCTCATCCTTTTCCCTCGTTTTCTTAGAATTGTAGTGGCCTCTGAACAGCGGATGGTTAAGTTCATCTCAATGTCAGCGAGGGCAGAGACATGCAAAAAATCACTAACTTGGAAGGTTATTTAGGACAATAATGTCTTTCACTGCCTTACTCCTCCCACTCCGGCCCCACTTGACCTACTACCAATATTTAGCTTAAAAATATATTAATTAGTCCATGGGCTTTCCCCCCAGGGGTTCTTCCTGTGGGAGCCCGATGCAAATGTGGACCCGGCGCCGGGTAGGGTCTCCCAGGTTCTTGCACCCCTCCCCACACGCCCGTGGCTGCAGTCCGCTCTGCACAGACCCGTCCAACTATTCTTGGATCTACTCACATCCCTCGATCTCGTCTAGCTGCCCTGCCCCCTTCACTCTCCAGGGTCCTCTGTTGTCCCAAGGCTGACCCAGCAAAGCCCCCAGCAGGCACACACACCCAACCCACCTGGGCCGAATCTGGGGATCCCAGCTCGCGCTCCACCCTGCGCTCCTCCGCCAGCTCCAGCACAAATGCACTCGGCCTGTTCCTCCACCTCCCCTCCAGCCGAACAGGGAGGCGCGACCCAGGGCGGCACCACAAGGTCTCCTTAAGTCACCTTTGCGCCACGCGGCCCGCCCCTGGCTCCAGCGGGGTCCAGCACAGGCGCGGCCCGCCCGCCCGCGGCCCAGGACTCCCGGGCCCCTAGAGGTCCACGCTGTGCTTCTCGACCGCAGAGCCGACCTCCAGGACTCGCTGGGGACAGTGCGAACGAGCTGCACGGAGATGGCCTGCGACTGGTGGCTTGCGGTGCTGCTGTCGTCGTCCAGTCCCTCCTCTTTCGCCCTCCCCTCTGCGTCGCCTAGAGGCGCAGGTAGGAACCTGCTAGGGGGCAGCGAGAGCCTGCACTCTGCCTTCTAGAGCAAGATACCGGAGGCTGGCCCGGAATTTTCGGGGGAAGGAAGTAAGCAAACAGCTACTTGTGCTCTGCGTGCATCCCGCGGAGGCGCCTGCGAGGTCCTAGAGTGGGCGGTGTGCTCAAGCCCTCTGCTGGAGATGACTGCCCTGACAACTTTTAAACGGCCAGCCCGCCCCTGGGGAAAAGCAGAGAAATCCTCTCTTCTGGAGTCTTCCACGTCGAAGATAACTGACACTCAAGCTTGCACTGAAGCGTTAATGTTTCCAATTCCAAAACAAAGACGGAGCTGGTCTTCACATATTTATTTTTTATATACTTCATGGGCTATCATTTGAACAATGAGGAAAAACAACAGTATGAATCCTACTAATGTGAAACCTACTTATTGGCAATAGATGGTTTCTGATTCCAGCCAGGCTTGAAGGGTAGACAAAGGTCAAAAGGACAGGAAAAACCTACCACATAAATACTACACTTGAGTGGGATGTTCAGGCTAATAATGAAAATCCTGGTTAACTATAAGCCTGGGGGTGGGGAGAGGTCAGACTTTTTGTTCCAACAGTAGTTTTAAACTTAGTTCTAACACGTATAAATCTGTCCTCAAACTTTAGGGAACAGAGCAATACTGAACAAAATTGATTATTTCTTTGAGAAGGCCCTAGGGTAACTTCACCGTTCCAACAGCGGTGGCTGTATTTGCACTACAGATGTAGAATGTGTAGAACAGAATACAATGTCATGCTCAGAAAATTTGGAAATAATGTCAGTGAGGCTTCAGGGTGTCTTTGAAAAGCCAGTTTGCTTTCTTTTCTTTCTTTTTTTCATTCTAAATTGATAACTAAATACAACAGTATTGTATTTCAGAAATTCTTATTTGGCACTACAAGGAGCCCTTGCTACAGAATCTTTCTCCCAAGGCCCTGAAAATTAGAGAATGAATTCAGTTTATAAAGTAGTACTAGGCAGCAAGAAAACAAAACAAAACAAAACAAAACAAAAAACAATGAACAACACAGGCTACTTTGTTTTAGAAGGCAATTTACAGGTCACCTAAAAGGTGCCAGGCACTGTACTGCGGAAGTACACATAAAACTCATTTGTATTCTGGAAATGGAATTTCACACTAGGAAATGGAATTCCTGAACATATTAATTTGTTCAAGGTCAAGAAAGCTGACTTTAGATCTTGATTGGTCTGACCCAAAAGCTTCTATTCTTTCCTTTGTACATTCATTATTCATTCATCCAAATATTTATTAACTATCTACTACATGCCGAGTACTATGCTAGACACAGACCCTACAAAAATAAGATACAGTTGCTTACTTAAGGAGTTCCAGTTCAGTAAATATAAAGGCAAGTAAATATATAATGATACGATGTGATAAGTGCTATAATAGCAAGGAACTCATGGACTAGGAGGGACATTTAATTGAGTTTTGAAAGGTAGAACCTGGGATTAGGAAACGGTGGCGGCAATCCAATAGAGCCATCCTGAGAACTTTATCTAACAGAGTGGCAATGGGAAATGTGTGTGTTGGGTGGGGAGAGAGAGAGTAAAGGGAGCTAGACAATTGAGACACAGGAAATAAAAATGACAGGACTTAATTAAAGGTGGGGATGAGAAAGAAGCATGAACCAAAGACAGCTCTCATGTTTCTAGCTTGAGTTACTGAATAGGTGGTAATTCTGAGTTATACTGATAACTCAGTTTAGACACATTGGTTTTGAAATGCCTCTGATCTAACCATATGTAAATGATCAAAAGGCAGCTGGACTTACAGGTTCATAGCTCAGGAGAGATCTAAGGTGGAGATACCTGAGTCATCATGGATTTCTGGTTGGAGTGGGTGAGATCATCCAGGGAGAATGCTGACTGAGAAGGCCACCCACAGAAAGCTGGGGAACACTAACATTCAAGGCTCAGGCAGAAGAAAAGATGCTTTAGAAGAAAGCTGAGGGGGAGCTGCTATAAAGGAAAGAGAAGCCCCTAAGAGGTAGGCACCACAGAAATCACAGAGAATTCCAACAAGCAAGCAGGAGTCAACTGCCAGAGCCTTCCAAGGACACGCAAGATAATTAAAGGGTGTCCTCTGATTCAGCAATAAGGAGATATTGGCAAGAGTGGTTTCAGTGGACTAGTTGAGGAATGAAGAAGTAGAAACAAAGTATCACATTTTCAAAAATGGAATTGGAAAGGGATATAGGGAAATATAAGCTATAAGAGACTTCAAAAGAAGAGAGGCACTGATTTTGAAGCAGGAAGGAGACAGATGCCTCCAATGAAAGGAGAAGAGAAAGATAAAAATTGGAGTTAGGGAATGGTAGGGAACTGATAGCATGCACAATGTCTAATGTTTAACAAAGAATTTTGCTATGAGTAGAGGGAGACTAAGAAACTGTAGAGATGAGAAACAGGTGAAAAGCCTGAAAGATATAAACATCAGGAAATGAAAAAGAGATTAGGGACACAAAATGACTAAAGGACTCTGAACAGCACAGGAAGCTAAACGACTATTAGAGGCAATGATGTTATAGAGTTACAAACCTACAGGAGGGTATGGTTTCTCTCCAAAGACATCGGCATCCAGAGCAGCAGTACCTTTCGGTTGGCTCCAATTTAGAGTCTAAATCTTTCCATTACATCACAAACATAGCATCACTATCATCCCAATCACACATTTGGGTTACAGCTCTTTAGCAGTTAGGAGATTTTACAGGGAAGGATAAATATTTTATAAGTGAGCTTACACTAACTTTAAATAGGCAAGTTACCACCTTGGAAAAACAGGTTTGTCTAATATCAAGAGGAGCTTGGTAATACACACAACAAGAAGGGTACCAATGATGCCTTCTATGTGACATTTTAACCACTCTGATACTATCCTCTAGTGAGGAAAACTACAGAAACAAAACTAGTTCATGAAACTAGTTACTAACCTTTTGAATGGAGCTCTTAAACAAGGTTAAAGAAAAATCACAACATTTATATTGTTACAGTATATTTCCCAAGTATATCACCCTAAAAATATCTAGTAACTTTCCTTTACTACATCAATCACAAACTTTACAGCTTATTTTTTTGCAGTGTTTTTCAACATAAGTGGTGTTATTTACAAGTAAAATATGCCTACATAATGCCTCATTTTTGTAGAAGTCATATGGAAACCTCAAGTATCTGGATGATATCAGAGCATTCCCAAATAAACAAAAAACACCTGCGTACCACAGAAATTGAAGGCCCCAAATCTAGGCAACAAGGCCTGTGCTCATTGTAAACCCCTAAAGTTTCTCACACAGAGCCAGATTACTCTTACTATGGACATAATTTTATCAAGTTCAGTTATCTGGTTTTCATTTTAATAAACAGGAGTTTTAAAGAGTAAATCAAAAGGGATCAGTATTTCACTGCTAGAGACAGGCACATAAGTCGATCTAAAAGTCAGAGAGAATTTTTCAAAATACATAAGGTGCCATAAAGAAAATAGTCAATAATATCGTAATAACTTTCTATAGTGACAGATGGTCACTAGACTTAACAGAGTGATCACACCGTAAGGTATATAAATGTCAAATGAATGTTATGCATCTGAAACTAACATACCTTATTTTGCCGGTATAATGTGCTCCCGTGTATAGTGTGCACCCACGTTTTTGGCCCAAACTCTCAGGGAAAAAATCTTTTTCTAATTTTTTAATTCAAATTTTTATTTGTTTACATTTAAGCACTTGTTTTTTGTATTATAAAGGAATTTCAGCATTTATTTTTAACATTATGGTATAAGAAATTTTATGTAACAAATAATTACAAAACACAAGAACAGATACAAGGTACAAGAAATTTTATGTACCGGTAACAGATTTACAATATTTATGCATCATAGAAGGCTAAGAACTCTTTGT
>NW_017731605.1:1964920-2002008 GCF_001890085.2 Hipposideros armiger | reverse complement strand
GCACAATACGGTAATATTGTATGTCAACTGTATTTTAATAATAAAACGTTTAAATGGAAATCACAAGAGTAGTTACTTCACAGTAACTAAATCACAATAATATTAGTAGAGATATTTTGAACTCAATAAAAATAAAAATTTGGCATATCAAAAAAATAATAATAATAACCACAAGGAACGAAAGAGAATTCAAAAATCATTAGCAGGACTGTTCCATTTCATCAAAAACAGAGTGCTATAAACATTATCCCCTTAAGGCACCTCTCTGTTAAGGCACAGAGTAATTAAACACACACAAGGACAATCCTGAGGCACCCCGAAAAGATACAATTAAGTTTAAAAAATTTAGCTTAAGAAATAAATGTGTAACATTTAGAATAACTGTTTTGTCGCCCTGGGGGCTGGGATCTCTTACATCTATTGGGTCTCTAACATTGTGCCAGGTACTACACAAAGTGTTTTGCCAATATGATCTCATTTACTCTTCAAAACACTCTGTTTTGGTTGGTCATCATTTTGAAAAGGAGATTGTATTTTAAAACTGAGGCAAAGAGAGATTAAACAGCATTGCCAAGAACCAGATGCAGGTCTAAGTGCATTTAAAGCTTATGACTGCTCTTTTAATAAAATTTCCAGATAATAGAAATATAATTTATGATGCCAGATAAGTAAGGCATTGTAGTACATAATTATTCCACTAGGACCTCAATTAAGCTATAAAATTCCTATGTTGTAATTTTTAGCCATTTGAAAGACTAACTTCAATGATGCCATTTATCTTTCAAGTATTTTTAAGGCTTTCTCATTGTCTATAATCTATTTCTCAGAAAATCCATGTTTTCTACCAAGGGTCTCACAGAGTTGATGTTTCATAGAATTACTGAAAAGGAATCTTCAAGACACTCTAAAAGTTTGAAGCAATAAATGCCATTTACTAAAGGAATACTGTGTGCCACGCAAAATGCTAATACTCTCTATATACACATTACTCATCTATACACATTTGATCTCCACATGCGACTCTGAGGTGTCTCTATATTTTTTTATTTTACAGAAACTCGTACCCAAGGTCCCACAATTGACAGTTGAAAGAGGTCCATTAGACTTGGAGACTAGTGCTCCTATCAACTTTCTATGTGTCCTCCCTTATCTAAAAGATGAAGATATCCAAGTTCAAAGAGGTTACGTAGCCCATCATCACTTAAATAATAATAAGGATGGAAACAACACAATCATTCCATAAATAGTCAAATTTCCTTTAGATACCACCACCTCCTCCCAAAATGAGATAAATCCAATGTTAAAGACACAAAAGCTCCAAATGCCATCAGCGGAAAGAGGTCACGAGCGTTAGTTAGCATCCTTCAACAACATCTGTTGACTTTGACTCCAGGCTGACCTGTCAGGAACCATGCTAAGCATTTTGCTTATATTACACTATTTAATCCTCATGACAAATGTAAGAGGCTAAAAGAGGTTAGTCTAAACTTTAGGCTAATACTCTTGCACATCTATAGATTTTCAGAGAGGTGAATACCTAGGCTACTTTTTAAGCAAACAGTTTAAAATTTAGTACAGGTTGGCTTCTCCAGTAATTAAATTACTTCTACTCCAGTGTTCACCCTAAAACTATACAGCTCTTAAAAAAAAAAAAAAGTTATCAATATATCCATCAGGTACCACATAAGAGATGTGAATGAAATTTGGTTTTACAATGTACTAAATACTACCTGAATCCCATGACATCACAATTTGCAATGCTATCATCCTCCTATTTAGATGACTAAATCATTCCTAATTTAAGTAAACTAGAATATGAAATCTACAAACCGCCAAAAACAGAAATGCTGACAAGGGATGTTTTCAAACAATATTAGAAGACTCAACTGTAAAATGTTTAAACAATTACATGTGTTTTCCTGCATTAATTGAATTCTGTTGAAAGACTTTCTATAGGTTTGTTTTAAATGAATTCAGATTATTTACATATTCTTGAAATTAAATATATGGAATTTATGGTTAATAAACGTAGCATTTAAAAACTTTTATATGACTTCACAAGGCTTTCATTCTAGTCATGGCAAAATAAAATTTTAGATGTTTATATACAAGAAAAACATAATAAAACCATTTTCATCTATCTTGTTTTACCAAAACCTAATCTCTAACCAAGTGGTGCATAAAAATTGTGATGAGAATAAGAAGTTTGGTGTCTTAATCTAAAAAGTTGATTGTACATATGTGCAGAAATTAACAAAAGGGGAAGGAAAGCCTATTGCTACTTGACTTACATTAAAATCATAAAAATGGGGGAAAAACATAAAACAAGAAAAATTCTAGTATAAGCAACCCAAACACATCTTTACAACTTTTCAGTCCTTAGAAAAAGAATTACTGATGAGTAAGTATACTACTCTTACATTTGGAAAAGCCAACAGCAAATTTTTCAATCAGAGAGAGCAAGGGAAAGAGCACAAAAAAACATTTATTGCATTGAGCTCAGTGTACATGGGTAAGTATAACAGAATTTTATTTTCTAAATAAAAGCATTATTTATTTTTCATATAAAGACCTGTGGTTTCTAGAACATTGCACCTTACTGAAATGTTCCAACAACCCTGAGTCGAACAACTTTAAAACATACTTGTTAAATAGGGCTATACAAATCAATTAGATGATATGAACAGAAGTTATTTCAGAATCATCCTGCTTAATCAAGAATAAATAAATTCTAAATTTTGGTGAAGAATGAAGCTTTCATTTCCTTTGTTAAGACTATTTTCTCCTACCGTTAGACATTTTGAAAGCAATGACTTATTGGATGATCCAGTATGTGACACTCAAACAGTGGTTAAAAAATTCAATTGCACACTACCTACCCCTTCTTGTTTAGTGAAGAGATTAAGGCAATCACTCAAGGCTACACAAGTGTCTCTAGAAGCTTCAGCGACAACTTCAACTTTCTGAAGAAATGATGGAAGCATCTCTATAAATAAAAAAAAAGTAAATCAAATGAGTGGGATTTTAAGTAATCAAAGTAAACTAAGACAACAAACATATTTTTATTTCTACTAACTTCATGTTTTCTTCCAGCTGCTTTAAACAAAGCATACAGTGTGTTCCTTGGGCATCATTATTAAGCATCTACTGCACGCAGGGCACATAAATTGGTACAGAAAAAGAAAGGATGAAGCCCTTGTCCTATAAAGGCAAGACATATATCCTACAAGGAGAATAAAGTTTATAAATAATAATATAATGTTTAAGAAAAGCAGCTGGCAAGAAGGACTGATAGCACTAATTATAAAACATTAACACTTCCTTTCATGATATTCTACGCTAGATAAGCAAAGTGCTAAAAAAGAGACAAAAATAATTCTGTAGTTGACATAATGGCTAACATATCTGAAGGTGGCATTAACTCAACTTTCTCTAGTTCTTATTTGGATAAATGTTTGGCATAAATAGGTCTTTTCACTGTCAAAATATGTCCCTGTGGAGTTTCAGTATCTCTTAATATATGTTTAACTTGGGAGCAAAGAAATGGTAATACAGTTGGCTCTCCTTGTCAACAGGTTCTACAGCCAAAGATTCAACCAACTGCAGATGGAAAATATTCAGAAAAAAATGTTACAGTGTTGCTGACGTATACCATGTGCAATAGTTAAGCCTATGATGGTTGCGTCTGTACTGAACACGTACAGACTATTTTTCTTGTCATTATTTCCTAAACAATACAGTATAACAATTATTTACATAGCATTTACATTGTATTAGTTATTGTAAGTAATCTAGAAATCATTTAAAGTATACAGGAGGATGCAAGTAGGTTATATGCAAATACTATGCCATTTTATATAAGGGACTTGGGCATTTGCAGATTTTGGTATACTTGGGGTTCCTGGAATCAGGCCCCACAGATACCCAGAGGGTGCTGTATTAGTATCTTCCCAGGTCCCCTAAAGAAAATCTCAATCCATTTATCCATTATAAGAAAACAAAACAAAAAACAAACAAACAAAAAAGAATGCTGGCAAAAGAAAGCTGCAAAATGCACACACATCACTAAAAAAACAAGTGAAATGTCATATCCTGTCCAGATTAATTCGAGAGAAATGCACTTAGTTGAAAAAGTTTGGGACTTTATGTTAATTATACATTAAGATCCTTTAAATTGTTCCCTTCCATCAAATAAAAATCATAACATTAAAAAAGCTTTTCACAAAAAAAGTAACTTAATAGGAGAACGACAAATTGGTAGCATCCTTTGTATTTCAAATAACCCTGATTTACTTAAAACACTGTCCTGAAAACACAGTAAACAAGGTAAATAAACAAAAGCAATCAAGTAAATCCAAATGCCAGCAATTTGCAACTAGGCCATAAAACAGTGGGTCCATCAAAAAACAAAAATTTTCAAATAAGAAATAGAAAGGAAAATGAAATCTACCAAGAACACATAACAAATTATTTTTGGTCTTATTTTCTAGGTGATAAAATTGCGATTATTCTTTTTTTTTTTTAACTTCCAAATTTTCCATATAAATGTGATTTATTATAGCAAAGAAAAGTCCTTTTCCTGGAAAAATTATTTATCAAAGCTCCTAAGGCAAAAGTGGGCAACAAAAGGAAAAGGTCAGAGTGAATGAAGGTATAAAACAACCTTTCATTAATATGTGGATATAAAGACCAAGTGACATTTTATCGTATTTTTCATCTTATGTTACAGTTTCCTAGTGTTAGCTACTCTTAATAACACCCAAATGACTGAAAATTACTGTAATCTAAAATAAATTTGACTTTACATACTTTATTTTTCATTTCAAATCTTAAAAACACTTTGTGAAGATTTATTCTGTATTTAGTTGCTAAACTGCGAATGAGAATACCGTATGCTGGATGCCATAAGACTTAAATAGTACCTCAACAGATGTCTCATACAGAGCTGCGGACTGCGTACTAAGAGGAAAGACACAGGGAAAAACAGACACTGCCTCTGCCTTCCATAAATGTTCTGGGTAATCTAGTAATTTTCCACTTTTATGGCACAAATGATAGGACGATGGAAGCATAGTCATTCACGGATGTATTGCTTTTATTAAATGCCATCATATGCTTAATCATCTCCAATTTTATCTCCGTTTTAGATGTTTCACACTTTAGATACATGTTAATTAGCAGAGAACAAACACTAAATATCAAAATAAATTTTAGGAACACTTACAAGTTTTTAAAAAAAAGTGATTCCACAAGCTTTCAAAAGACATTCCAAGAAATATTTAGTAAGGCAAGTTTTTATAAGAATCCATTATTGAGAGAGTGCCAAATTCATTTGTTGCAGAGTCAAAAGTTACCTAATCTCTCTGACAATCTAGTGTTTAAACAAGTTGTTGAAATTAATATTAGCTTGCACAGTAGCATGGTGTAACAATGGATGGACTTTGGCAGACACAACAGTGCAGGGCATTGGGTCCAGGCGGGTCACACTGGCATGCTTCTTATATAATGATGTTTGCTTATGGTTATATAAAAAGAAAGAAAATGGCTAAGCTTCTAGAAAAGTTACCAACTGAGAATCACTGCAAATATGTCTTAGCCAATTAATATTTAGAGACTAAGCTGTAATGAATAAACGTAAAATGGCCAGTATGTTACCTTAATTGGCCTACTACATGAATTAGAAACTTAATTTTGAGGAAAAATTGTTATTTTTTGTACTAAAATTATTTTTGAACTCAAGAAAGATGTTAGAAGAACATATGTGAGAAGCTTATCTTTACAGACATGTATAAAAAGCTCACAATCTGTCATTTTCATGATACAACTGTACAATTTTTATTTGGGTAAGTTTTAAAACTATTAAGGAAACACTTGTTTCTTGTTATGTTAACAAATTAAGCCCTAATAGAGATGACCTCTATTGTTCTCCTAATATAGAAAATGTCCACATTCCTCAGCCTAACATTTAAAACACTCCATAAACTGAGTCAGTTTCAGCCAGACTGCTTTCCTGGCAATATTTGTTTTCCTTGAAATATTCTTCTATTTCACTGCCTCCAAACCTTTGTTCAAGATGTTTCCTCGTCCTTGAATGTTGGAAATAATAATTATTCATTTTCACAAGTTTTCCCACTTAACCACATCTAACTGCACCCTGGAACATTTCATGGAGGGAAATAGAGGCATCTGAAACTGAAATCAGCATGGCCAGACAAGAAGTTGTTGCTGTAACTTACAGGAAAACAGCTGTGGCCTAACTAGCGTATTGGTAGGGAAATACAGAGCTGCCAACAACGTAGAGAGATATATCAGAGACATAACACATATGATAGAGCAAGAATTTAAGATGACTCCACGGTTTGGGCTTTGAAAATTGTGTGAATCAGAAATTCATTCTTTGAGCTAAAGAACACAAGAAAGAACATCAGGGCAAGGGGAGAAGGAAAAAATTGACAGGAACAATAAAGAGGATTTCTTTGTCGTGAGTTGGAAACTTCTGTTCTGTTGGGTTGTCAGAAAAGTCATGACGCATTTTTGCAACAAAAAACAGAAAAAATACGTCATGACTTTTCCGACAGCCCAATACATCAATCCCACCCTACCCTTGAATTGTGAATAGGAAACTATGAGGATTTGAACAACACCTTAACTATAAGAGCCAAGCTAATATTATTGTCCTCAACAAATTCTACCTTTCACTGTCCATCAAGGTATAGATCTATAAACTTTTCTAGTTCATAGATCAAATGTTTTGGGGTAAATATTGAATTTTTGCTTTATTCCAGACTCTTTATTAGACAAGAACAGACTCTGGAGCAGGCTTCCTACAGTCAAACCCTGACTTAGGTTTTTATGAGTGTGTGATGTTAGGCACATTACCTAAGCTCTCTGTGCCTCAGTTAGCTTATCTGTAAAATGGACATAATAGTTGTATGTACTACATAGGTAGCTATAAGGAATAAATGAGTTAATATATGTAAAGTACATAGAACAGTGCACAAAAATGCTGTATGTGTTTGCTGTTATTCTAGATAATACAACTTGTGAATTATTGATATGTTTTACATTAGAAAATGGGACAATTGTGGTACCTGGAAAACTAAGTTGACGGGGAACCTTCCTTCAACCCCAACCCAAAAAGCTGTTGAATAAAATAATATATAGCAGAGTTTGAAAGAACAAAATCCCCAATCTGCTAGAAATCAAAAGAGAAGTCAAAGCTGATAAAACAGGCATACGCCAGTGAAGCCTGGGTGGGAAGTCCAAGGGCAGAGGTGGACATCAGCTAGAATACAAACTCAGGGCACTGAGAGCTGAGCCTTCACACCCACCTGAGGCGAGGAGAGGACTCACACAGCAAAGGGCTAAGGCCTGTGTGGGGTTAGACCCCCCAGTGAAACCAAGAATAGAACAACTGTCTTTGGGCTCAGGGAAGCCGTGGAGGACGGCATTGTTCTGCCTATTGTTCTGGGTGGGAAGCATGAGAAATACAAAGTCCTAGCTTGTGCCACACCTAAGTATGAAATCCAATTTTAAAAGTTTTAGCCCATAACCAGAATAACCTTTATATAGCCTCAACAGAAACAGAACAAGACTACTGTGTAGGGGCACTTCCATACACCGGAAGACAGGATAAAACAAGTCTCCCTGAAGATGAGCTTTCAATAAAAAGTTATAATCCACTGTGAGGGAAACAACCCTTCCCCAGGGACATTGGGCAGACAAAACAGAATTGGCTCCACAACTACTTGAGACATAAAACCATTCTGAAACAGGGCCAGCCAAGTGGCTCAGTAGGTTAAGAGCCTGCGCAAGAGTTTGAGCTCTGAGCAACAGCGGTTCGATGCCTGGCCTGAGCTGAGTTGCCGCTGAGCTGCCAACAGGTAGCAGGATTGCTCAGCTAAAAAAATTTAAAAAAAAAATTTAAACAAAAAACGAAAAACATTCTGAAACAGGCTTTAACTTTATATGTTTAAAATATGTGAGATAAAATTAGAAATGTTATATGTAATAACATGTCCCTGTAGAAAAAATTAAAACTTTAAAAACCACCACCTAGAATTTCTACAATTATAAAATACAATCACAAAAATTAGAAAGTCGAAGGATTAAACAGAAAAATAGATCCAACTGAGAAACTCAAATTAGAAAATAAATGTGAGTAATTAATCAGAATGAAACACAGGAAAATCGAAAATGGAATGAAAAACTAAGGGGTGGGAGGTAAGATGAGAAGGTTCGACACATGTCTGTGAGGAGTTCTGGCAGAAGAGAACAGAAAGAAAGAAGCAGCAAAATGTGAAGAGATAATAAGAATCTTCCTAGATTGAAGAGGGATAATGAGTGAGTCTTTGAATTAAAAACAGAGTCCTGAGCATACATAATACATAACAACAAAAGTCAAACCTAAAGACAAAATAAAACTGCAGAACACCAAAGTGACGACTTTGAAGCAAGGAGAGCATTTAAAAAAACGAAAGACACATTGTCTATCAAAAAATCGTCATTAGAATATCAGAAGCCAGAAGTTGGATTCACATCCTCAAAATGCTAATGACTGATAACTATATCCTAACTACAGTGAAATAAAGATTTAGGTAAGACAGGGATTTTACTACTCACAGACCCTCAATGAAAGAATCACTCAAAGATGTACCTCGCTCAGTAAAAACTGAATCCAGAAGAGAGAAGCAGGATGCAAAACCCAATGACCGTGACTGTGGAGTCCTACTGGCTTCTTCCCTATTTTGTTTCTCTGCATTAAGTCCCACTGACTCGTATTTACCTACTTACTCTTCATACTTACTAACTTGACGGAACAAATTTAGTACTTGTTTCTCCCCAAGTTGAAGAGAAATAAGTTATAAATTTATAAGCCAAATAAGCTGGTCACTCATTTTTATCCACTCATTCATTCAAAACATACATACATATACGTGTGTGTGTGTGTGTGTGTGTGTGTGTGTGTGTGATCTCGAGTGCCTATATGCCGTGCACAGTTAAGATGAATAAGATAATCAGCAAATAAAACAAACAAAAATTCCTGCCCTCATGGTTCATATTCTAATAGGACAGGCAGACAATCAGCTACATGTACATATACAGGAAGTTTCATAACTGACAAAGTAAAAAACAAAGCAAGGTAGGAGGTAGGGGACAGCAAGTGTTGAGAGGGGGTTCAAGTGTAGATAGGCTGAAATATCAGAAGGGTCCTGGGAGGGAAGAACAGGCAAACTCAAAAGGGACCTGAAAAGAATTTTAAAAAGAGATGACTCACAAAGGAGAGGAGGGTTAGTGAACTAACAAGACGCTGGCACGCAGGACCGGTACCACACTGGAACAGAAGAGCAAAGGGAGGGTACAGTGTTGCCTAGCCCAGCAGGAGCTGGCGTTATTGGAATGGCCACGGGCCAGGCAGAGGAACCCAGCAGCACTGTCAGACCACAACCCGGCTAGAGGGGGTGGGGATATCCCCCGACCTAAATCTCCCCCCACTCCTCCACCAATCTCCCGACAGGAGCTCCCATTAGCTGAACGACATCAAAAGTCCAAGGGCGAGGAAGCCCTAGTAAGGAAGTCTGTAGCGATCCAAGGCCCAAGGCACCATGCAGGGCAGACAATGAATGTGCAAGAGCCGGAGTGCAGCCAGAGCAGAAAGTCAGAGGTGCTGTTTGGGTTAATACCTGGGGAGGTAAGGGTAGAGAAAAGCCTGTTAGGCAGAGGGGCCAGCACGGGGCGCGCCTGAGGTAGGACGCAGCCCAGCTCTCTGAGGGACAGCAGGCCAGTGAGGCTGGAGAGGAGCAAGCAAGAGGAACTAGGAGATGAGGACAGAGAGGGAAAAGGCGGCTGGCAGGGGCTGTGCGTCTTTAGAAGGACTTCACCTTTCATTCTAAGTGAGACGACCTGAAAGCTAATGGATGCTTTGAGCAAAGGACATCATACACTGATGTTTTAGAACAGCGGTTCTCAACCTGTAGGGCGCGACCCCTTTGGGGGTCGAACGACCCTTTCACAGGGGTCGCCTAAGACCATCGGAAAACAAAAAAATATTTACATGACAATTCATAACAGCAGGAAAATTACAGTTATAGAGTAGCAATGAAAATAATTTTATGGTTGGGGGTCACCACAACATGAGGAACTGTATTAAGGGGTCGCGGCATGAGGAAGGTTGAGAACCGCTGTTTTAGAAGGATCCCTGGGCAGGAATTCTAGGGGCAAGGGTGGAATGGGACAGCCAGTTTAGGAGGCTGTTTTCATAGTCCCTGTGGGAAACAAGGGTGGCAACAGTGAAGGCGGTGGTAAGTGTGTTTGCCTGAAGCCTAAGACTTTGATGGAAGAGTTTTACGTGGATTGGACAAGAGTGGTTTTCCTTTAAGGTTTGTAATCTTTTAGATAACTGAAATGCTTCCATTTTTTGAACCAGGGATTCACTTATATACATCTACTAACATACAATAAAATGTCTGCATTAAAGATGGCACATAATGTATCTTTTCTGGAAAGTAATTTAGCAGTATGTATCAATAGGCTCAAAAATGTTAACATGCTTTCACCACTAATCCCATTTCCAAAAATCCTATAGTAATAAAGTGCTGTGATCAAATATAAATTCACACTACAATTATTTAAAATAGTCAAAAACTGGCTACTACTTAATGGTATATTTAGGCTTCTATGGAAGAACAGATTGACTAGGTGGCCTTCAGGAAGTCTTCCAAAAGCTTTATCAGTTTGGGTGATTGTATCTGCTTTTGCAACGAGGCTTTTGGTAAAGATAAAACAGTAGAGATTTCAAAACTGCACTCTTTGAATGGTGTGTTGCCAATGCCAGATACAGAAATTTTGGCATTCATCCAGAGAGAAATTAGGTTTAAGGTCCACTCATGGAAATGACAGTAGTACTACAACAGAGGACATTTCAGACCAAAGGCACAGTGTTTGGTCAAAAGTGTTTACAGTCATAGGAGAGAATAATTGCAAATAAAGCTGAAAAATCAGGTTGAAATAGGGCTATGAAAGTCCTTAGATGCCATGATAAAGAGTATTTTATTCTATAGTTTCAAAGACCCATAAAAGATTTTTTTCAACACACAAAAAAATTATCAAAAAATTATCTTTCTAAAATTAATCTGGCAAGCAATAATGAAGTATTACACAGATTTTAAGTTGGAAGCGTTCCTGAAAGTCTTCTGATTCACTTCCCTTCAAGGATAGAATTCATGCGGGGAGAAGGGGTCCCAGAAGGCAGGCAGAATAAAGGGCAGGCTTCTGCAGTAATCAGGGTTTGAGGCAATACGGAGTGAGCTATAATGGTAGAAGTTTCAATAACAAGGAAGGGAACTAAGTCATAAAGTTCATAAAATGTTGTGCTAAATTGTCAGACAACGAACAATTTCAACCACAAGATCTGGATTCTGTCCACGAACGTTTTAGTTTTTCATCCAGAGACATCCCTGGCAAACTGCGTAGACAGTCTGGAGCAGGGTGTGTATCTATCCGCTTCCTTTAATAAAACACATGGAGCGAGATGATTCTGTACAATCCCTTGGCATTGAGAGCGATCTTCAATGCTCCGATTCCATTCATGAAATTATCTTAACCTTAGTCACTTGCTATTTATGTAACATGTAGTTTTACTTGTCTACACCAAACTTTCAAAAAATAATGTTTATAATTGTTTGTGTATAAGTCCATTGAATTTTATTATAGATATATGAAATGGGGTTGTCAGATCATAATCAAACATCTCAAAGATCCCAGATGGCAGTGTCCAAAATGAAATCTCTCTTTTTTGGTACTGAATGGTATGCATCTCTTGAAGAGCACAAATGCCATTATTATGAGTGACATGGCATAAAGATAATCTGAACCAAGAGATTTGACTCAAGGTTTAAGAAAAATCTTAATTTGGTTATAGTTCTGATATAATTTCTGTCTTTGGTCCAGGTTAAAGGAATTAATCTTTATATTTCACCTTACTCTGGCCATTTTCTACGTCTTTTAAATGTTAGTGTCTCTTCTCACTTTTGATGGTTCTTGGTAAAGATGGTGTTTTAAAAGTTCACTGATGGTCTTAGTTAAATAACTCTATGAATATACTAAAAACAAAAACAAAAACAAAGCACCGAATGGTATACTTTACATGGTGAATTTTAGGTTATATGAATTATATTTAATAAATCTGTTATTATTTTAAAAGTCCACTGAGGATGAACAGTGCTAGGCAACACAATATTCTAGCCTGCAATTAATAATCAAAATGATTTAACTGCTTTCCTTCCAAAAGCTATCACTGATGATATAAATAATTGTTTGTTGAACTGAAGTAAAGGGACACCTGAGGTACATTTGGACCAATACAGAATACTTATGCTCAAGTACTCTAATATTGACATTTCTTCACATTCTTTGGGCACATGTAAACTAAACCTAGAGTTCACTTAGGGAAACTAGTTCATTATTAAAATGGAAAGTTAATAATATATTCATAGACAACTAAATCAATTATATTTAGAATTTTTTTTCTTTTTTTTAAGGAGGGTGCAGCTCATAGTGGCCCATGCAGGGATTGAACTGGCAACCTTAGTATTATCTGCACCACACTCTAACCAACTGAGCTAGCCGGCACCCTTAAGTCAATTATATTTTAGAGGAGTTATTTATAAAACATCAGAGATAAAGTCTAAGAAACATGATAATTCTTTAACAAAGTAATTTTTTCTCAATACTTAATTTTTGTATTGGGTCTTATATCGGATTGTATTTTGATTTTTGATGTATTTATAGTCAACTCATAATTCATAACTAATGGGCAGTGAAGACATAAAAAGTGTAACAGTAGATTAATCATAGCTAGACAAGTTCATGTATATATTCTTAGAATTATAAAAGGTTAAGACCTGGAAACAACCAATCCGTTCAATAATAAATGAGAAAACTGAGGCTCACAGAAGTTAAACGTACTATTCAAAGTAAGAACTAGTAAGTGATAGAGCAAGGATTCAAACCCAAGAGTTTCACTCCGAATTCCAAGTCTTCTGACATTCATAAACAGAATTTCCATTGCACAACCAAAATGAGTTTACAGCCCCAGAACATTAACTTTATTTTTCTTTTTCTTAAAAGAATAAAAACATTTTAATATGTAAAACAAACGTCTTCCATGCATAGAAATTTTAAATAGCCCTTTTAAAATTTCAAAATAGTTTTATCAAATGGAGTGCTAAATTCACAACCAAAAATTATTTAATATGTATAGTCAATCAAAACTACAAAGGTCAATATCTATAATAATGGGTTGTATTAAAGAGTGGTGGGAGGTTTTTTTGGTAGTGTTTGTCTATTTCTTTTCTTTCTTTTTTACCTTTAGCCATGTCACACTCCTTAATCATTTTGAGAAAGCTGGAAATTTCCCTATCTAGTCTCTGCTGGCATGTCTGTGCTTTCTAGAAAAGAAAAAAAAAAGAAGGCAAAGTTAAAACAAACTAATGAAGAGCTTTTACATTTCAGATGCTTTAATGTTTCTATCAAAACATCTAGTTCATAGGTTGATACATTGTAATAATTGAGACATGTTCCTAACAGAGAAAATTTCCATAAAAATTGAATATAACATTTAACCACATACAGGTTAATAAAAATACTTCTTAATTTTAAATACAGTCAACAACGGCTGTGTAGATGCCATAGAAGTGCATTAATTACTCCTAATAAATCATTACACACCATAGGTAGAGGATGCCAAAAAAATGTATACACATTTTAAGAAAGGAAAACTTTCTTAAAATACACATTTTAAGAAAGGTATATATATTAAAATATATACTGATAACAAAAGAGGAATACAAGTCATGTGTATACATTTTTTTGACATCTCCTTAGAACCCTGGTATATCTGAGGAGTTAGATTTCTGATGTATTAACACTTTCAGTGGGCTTAAATTCATTGAGAAATTAAAAAATACATTCCTTAAGAATATATTTTTAAAACTGTTTGTTAAAAAAAATCCAGGGCCGGCCGAATGGCACTTTGGTTAAGAGCTGGCTTGGGACGCCAGCTCTGAGCAGCAGGGCCCTGGTTCGGATCCCACATGAGGGCCAGTGACACTGCCCTCTACAGCTAAGATGGTGAAAAACAGCTCGACCTGGAGTTGGGCTGCTGTGAGTTGCCAGTGACGGCGTAGGCTGCAGTGAAGCTGCAGTGGGCTGCCATAAGCTACCATGTGTGACCGGCAGCCAGAGTCAGCAGCCGACAGCCGGTGTGAGTTGCCAAGAGCCGCCGTGAGCAGCTGTCCAGAGGGCGGCGACCAATCTGCCTCACCCGGGAAGAGCGCAATGATGATACCAACATGGGCCAGTGAAGAAATGTCCTCCACAACTAGACTGAAGAACAAAAGGACAGCAACTTGTCTGTTCCCCTTCCCCTGATTCCCCAGTGCTGTTTCCCTCCCCCAATTCCCCAGTAAAATCTAAAAAAAAAAAAAAATCCAGATGGTACTAACATTTGGAAATCACAAGTTGGTTTTTGTTCATGCAATCTAAATGCATACAACCCCCACACAATCAGATGAATAAGGACATTTTCTGGAAAAACTTATAAAAACAAGGTAAAGTCAATTACAGAAAGCATCATTCCTTATAATTTGAAATTTCTCCATATATGGAACCCTAAAAGCAAAACATGGAGTTTCATGATATAAGCTGAATCCCATCCTTCGTTTACGAGTATATTTGGAAGTCCAAAATGAAAAATTAGATAAATCCATTTATTATATTAACAATGTAACTTTGGAGTTAATTTTATTTATAGTTTCCCTTTAAAGAGGTGGAAGAATAAGCAAGAAAATTATCATTGTAAAGTTGGTTGGTTATGGCAATAAAAATACTTATTCTGAGAACCTTGACCTTATTAATATTAGAATCACACCATTATAGATAGAATAATATATTTAAGTGTTATGAATTTTCCCTACTTTGTATTCCTAATCTCAACTGGCCCAACACTAAACATTTTTTATTGCCCCCCAAATCAGATCTATGTGCCAAGGTGACATAGGTAAGCACCCTTTGCTCCTTTTTCCTCTTATAAATTTTTTAGTGCTTATGAAACTCAGCACAACCACACTAGAATTATTCATGTTACCACATTAGTGTCAGGCAATATTCTCTTGAAAATCGACATTACTCTGCTTTGAGAGCTCTAACAACATAAAAATACAATTTACTTTTTTTTAAGAGACAGAATACTTACACTATGCAATTTAAAACTCCACAGAAAGTGAAATGGTATGATGGATAATTTTTCAGACAGCCTGGGAATACAGGTTGAAGGCAGGAAAAAAAAGTCCATTTGGGGGCACTGCAAACATGCACTGCCACCAAATGTAACACTCATAATTTATTAATACAAAATCGTCATTTTCACTCTATGCATATTTAATACGCCTGCCCATGTTCAAGACAAGACTACTGTTTTCCTTTTAATGGTGATAGCTGGATACATAAAAGTAAGCACTGGCTTCATTTGCAGACTGCAAATCTGTAAGAAACATGATCGTTCCTGATGTTATAATTAAAGACAAGAATCACTATCCATAGCATCATCCTCAAACACCTGAATCCTATTCAACTTCCTTTAGCGTGTGTTTCCTTGAGTGATGAGTTCCTTGTCTTAAAAGGTACACAATAGGTTATTTGGAGAAGGTTCAATCTCCGCATACTGTTTTATGGTTGGGTACAAGATGTGTCTTCTGTTCTAAACAATTAGTGCCGTTTAACTGATACTAAAACAAACAAACAGAGGAACAATAAACTATAACACATTCTTCAATTTGCTGTAATTTCATCTTTGCAGCTACTGGTTATATTATGAAAACCGAAAATCTGTTCGTGAAGGTTAATGTTTATGAGTTCTTTGCAGAGACTAGCATGGTGTCTTATTCTTGACTTCTATGCCATTAACCTTATGGGGAATATGGGACTCTCTTTAGGTTTTAATTTTTATTTATTCTGCATCTATGGAATGCCACTATGAGCAATGTCCTAATACTCAAAGTGTGACAGTATTTTAAACCCTTGCTATCTCGGCACAGAACACAAGGACAGGCTCATACCTGATGCGAGGACTGGAGGCCCCAAGAGCCCCCAGCTGAGCAGCTGAACCACATTCACAACCCGGATCCCCTGCTCCCACCTTTGCCCACCCAGGTTTCAGCTGTTTTTGTTTGATTCAAGTTGATGTTAAGCTGCTTTATGATCCCTGTCCTATGAGACAGCTTAAAAATGTGTATCAAAGGGTGAGCATTGAGGGAAGAGTTGACAAAGAAGAGAGAGGTCATTAATTTCAGGCTATCTGCTACAGACAATCCACATTTGGTTAATTAAGAACAGCAGCAGGCTTCTACTCAGGAATCAAAGGAGCAAACTACTGACACACACAACATAGTGAGTGAAAGAAGACAGGCACCAGAGAGCACATACGCAGTGTGATCAAAAACTATGGTGAATGTTTAAATTTTTAAAAATGTATTACAGTAAGACACATTGCCCTTATCCCCCTCAAAATACTCCCCCTTGCTTCAAACACACTTATCCTATCATTCTTGCCACTTTCTGAAGCAGTTCTGGAAGTCCTTTTTCGTGACTGTCTTTAGTTGCACTGACATGGCTGCCTCGATGTCCTGAACAGATTCAAAACATTTACCTTTCATGGTTATTTTGATTTTAGGGAAGATCCAGAAGTCGCATGATGCTAGATCCAGTGAAGAAGGTGGATGAGGACACACCGTAATGTTTTCATTTGACAGAAACTGCCATACCAGAAGTGATGTGTGACACGGAGCATTGTCATGATGGAGGATGATTTATGGCACACTTTAAAACACACCTCTCAACCATAACTCACACCCAACTGACTGCACTGAACAAGCTGAAACTTGTCACACACTGTTATTAAGGTTCCATGCGCCGTTTCCCATAGTGAAGATCCCTGCCTTTCCGCTGGATGGCACTCAGCAGCAGCAGTCACCATATTTTGTGATCACAACAGAAAGGCTCCGTGTCACACATCATTTCTGGTATGGCAATTTCTGTCAAATAAAACATTACCGTGTGTCCTCATCCACCTTATTCACTGGATCTGGCACCGTGTGACTTCTGGCTCTTTCCCAAAGTCAAAATGACCATAAAAGATAAACGTTTTGAATTGATTCAGGACATCAAGGCAGCCACAACAGCGCAACTAAAAACACAAAAAGTGGACTTCCAGAACTGCTTCAGAAAGTGGCAAGAACGATGGGATAAGTGGGTTCGAAGAGAGGTGGAATATTTTGAGGGGGATTCACGACAATGTGCCTTTTACTGTAATACATTTTTTTAAATTTAAACATTCACCATATTGTTTGATCACACCTTATATGATTCCATTTACATGAACTTTTAGAACAGGCAAAACTGACAGTGCCTACAATGGCAGAAGGCACATCTGTGGTTACCTGACATGAATGTGGAGGGTATTGTCTGGGAAGGGGCACAAGGGAACTCTGTGACGTGATAAAAATGTTCTGTATCTTGACAGAGATGGTGGTTACACAGGGTATTTGCGCTTGTTGAAACATCAAACTAAAGACACAAAATGCATGCATTTCATTGTATAAAAATTATACCTCAATATATTAAACTTTTAACTAATAGACTATAGAACTCTGATAACTTTCCTCCTTTCAGAAAATAGCCAGTATTGTGAGTGCTGGTACCCCAGTACTCATCTCCAAGTCTTCCTAACTCTAGCCCCATACTACATCTTCCCTCAATCTAAGTAAATCCCTAACACATTTATTCTGTTTAGTACCAGGTGATTATTATGGCCCTGCTCTGTAATCTTCTTCATGTTTTATCTTGCAATAGATATTTACACAAAGTAAAAAAAAAAAAAAAAGGATGTACAGAGAGAGGCAACTCTTCCTCACACACCTATCAGCCGTACAGTCCCTGCTTTCCCTCTTTCCCAGCCTCAAAGCAAAACTGCTAATAATTTCTCATCTTTCCAGGGATGACTTAAGCCTACACAAATTTGTGGGTGCACATCCCTACATTTTTTTCTCCATAGTAGCATAATATAACATTTTATACCTTGCCATTATCACTTAAATATAAATCTTAAATATTTTTATATAAATCTGCCTCATTCTTGTATGGATATACCAATCTTTATGTATCAGTCCTCTGTTGGTGCACATTCATCTTTCTGGACATTCATATTTTAATTAGGAATCATTTATTCTTTTCGTTTTCTTCTTAAAGATTTTATTGGGGAATTGGGAGAAGGGAACAGCACTGGGGAATCAGGGAAGGGGAACACACAAGTTGCTGTCCTTTTGTTCTTCAGTCTAGTTGTGGAGGATGTCGCTTCACTGGCCTATGTTGTTATTATCATTGCGTTCTTTCCAGGTGAGGCAGTCACGTGCTGGCCATTGGACAGGCGCTCACAGTGGGTCAGGGCAGCTCACGAAAGCGCACGCCCCCGCTACTGGCCAGCCCCACTGCAGCCTATGCCGTCGCCAGCGACTCACAGCAGCCCAGCTCCAGGTCAAGCTGTTGTTCACCATCTCAGCTGTAGAGGGCGCAGCATCACTGGCCCTCATGTGGGATCTGAACCAGGGCCTCGCTGCTCAGCGCTGGCGTCACAAGCCAACTCCTAACCACTGCACCACTCGGCCGGCCCCAGGAACCATTTATTCTTAAATCAGGAAAGTTTGATATTACTTTCTCATTTGGTTAAAATTTAGCATCATCTGCTTATTACTTCTTATAATAAGGAGTTCAGATTCTGTAGAATCAAGATATATTCAACAAATAAAACACCACTTTGCTAGTACCACCCCAAACCTACGGGCCTATCCTAGCTGTGTCCAACAGAACTCTCCACGATAATGGAAACGTTCTGTATCTGCACTGTCTATGGTGGCAGCTACATGTGACTATTGAGCATTTAAATGTGTCTAGTTAAAATGAGGATCTGAATTTATGATTTGAGTCTAATTTATTTAAATGCAAATAGCCACATGTGACTAGTAGATATCATACAGTTCTATACCAATACTGTGTTTGAATTTCTCTTCCAATTTTTATTTCTGAAATATTTTCAAGTTGCCATTAAGGCAACAATCATGAGGCCAATATTTCTATGATTCGTCTAATACTTTTCTCTCTGGAGGCCTAACTGCAAGGCAGTGACAGACAGACAGAGAGCTAAGAGAAAATGTTTTAAGTTTTTGGGGGCCTTCATTTTGGGTTGAAGTAAACTGAGATCAAAAGTACCATATGGTCAGCTTTTTCAGTGTCGACAACATGTTTTCCCCTAATTTCTTATAGGTCTACTTACAAGTCTAAAAGCATGTTGAGGAAATAAGGTTAGTTTATGTTAATTCGGATGGTTTTAGAGTATTCCAGTCCTAGAGTTCCTAATTTCCTTTAGAAAATTAGATGTCTGTAGACATCTAGAATAGGTGTTTCGCAAATGGGTCCCAGAATTTCCTTGCAACTTAAGAACCCAAGGATCAAGGGCATTCTGAAGCCAGTCTCCCACAAGCTACAATTCCACATACTTCAAAGCTCATTTCAGATTTTACCTATTTTGGACCAACTTTCAGAAGCTGTGACAGAGTTAAGATTCATGGAATTAGCATTCAAATTGTTGGACAGAGAAATGTCTCTAACCTGCAAAATCTAAAAGTGCTGAACACTGGCTAAAACTCTGACTTCAGGTGCTATAAAATCTACAGCAGAAATTTCATGGCTGTAAAGTTAGCAAAGACACAATATTCAAATGAGAGGTATGTGAGGTATAGTTGAGGCTGAGAACACGAAAATTTGAAAACTATGCTAAAGAAGAAATATTTCTTTAAAAAATTTTTAATATGTAAATTAGTACACTTTTATTTTACCTGTAACTTCTATTAAAAAGATTTTACAATTACCCCATATAATCCTGGAAAGATATTGGCATACTCTGTAAGTCCTTCCAGGTTTTATCATTTACCTTATATTGAGGGTAGATAAATAGGAAAGGATTTCTTTTCACTTAGGGAATACTAAATAAAAGTTAAAATATTGGGTTGTCGGAAAAGTCATGACATATTTTTTCTATGTTTTTCGTTGCAAAAATGCATCATGACTTTTCCGACTACCCAATATTTAGCATTTTCATTTTTTACTTTTAACATTATTTTTACATTTAACATTATTTTGGCCATGGATATTTAAGTCTTCTTTATTTATCCAAACAGTTTTAGGGTCCTTTAGATGCTCTGTTTGATGTAACTTTTGCAAAGCTCACTGATCTGAAAATTATGTTCATGATTATGACATTACACAATAGGCTTTAAAACAGAAGGAGTACCAGTAAAACCACTGTCAATAAATTCTGGGGAATGTTTTCAACACAACATGAAAGAACTCAAATTCTTTAATGTTTCATCATAAATTAAGACAAAGGATCAAAAGAGTCAAAATCTCTTACTAATTTAAATGTATAAGGCTCTTATTATAACTCCTTAGGTATTAGCAAACTTAATTTCAATAAAGTTGTTGATTTAAAAACACTCAAATACTACAAGTAATTCATTTCATTAAAAAAAAAGAATTAAACTTAATAGGCAAATTCATATGCTCTGACATAATTATTTGGATTGAAACTCATCATCCTTTCATAGTTCTAATTCTTCCAAACCCAATTCCCACTTAAAAGGTACAGCCAGAAAATTTGTGGCAAGACAAAAATATCTATTTCATTTCAATTACAATGCATATGTTGATATTTCTGTAAGGATATGGTATTGGTGTCACTTCAGATGAGGGCCTCTCCATTCATTACTGACATTTTAATTTATCTCTAATCAAAATTTACAGATTACAAGTGGTTTTAAATGAAACTACTGACCAGGAAACGTATTGCTGTGGTTGCATTATTTAAACTCTGAAATGAGCAGTAAAGTCATAAAGGGCAGCAAGTCAAGTTATGGATGTGCCCCCTACTGGCAGCAGTTTTCAAATATTATAGAATGGCAATCTGATTACAGCAACGTGAAAATTTTAACAAAAAAAGATACATATGCCTACATCTTTAGAGAGTATCTACAGAGACGTTTGATAGTATCACCATAACAGAGACATTATGAATAGCCATAGAATATTACTAGACAAAGAGCAACCCAACCTCCACAGTCAGAAATCTTAATTTCAAAACCTCGCAATTAAAAAAATTTTTTTTAATTCATGATAAAACCTGAATGACAGAATTAGCTATCAAGGTCAGGTTAAGTTTTCCTGTTTACCTCTAATGATTCCTTCAAGTCTACAGCAGAAATTGCATCTTCCTCTTCATCATCAGTCAACTGGTCCTGGGAACAGTAGTGAGTGCTATAAGCAGAATGCTCTTCTATTGCTTCCAGCCAGTCCTGAAATAATACCGGGATTTAAATAAAAGTGAAACGCATTTTTACTCAAAAGAGGTAATATGACAATCTGGAAAGTATAAAGTTTGCATGGAGAAAAAAATATTATGGCCTAAGAAAATAAACAACCAACAATGAAATAATGATGCAGATCTCTTGTCCATGACATGTCTAGATAAAAAATTTCCCAATACTTTAAAAAAATAGCATCTATAAGCTTATATATTCATTAGTATTAAAACTCAAATGCATTATAAAAACTAGATAACGGATAGAGAATTTTTCACTTGAAATTATAGGTTCTCAAAACTTTTGAATAAATTATTGTATAATAATGTATCCAGAAACAATTTTACTAACTTGCAATCAAATTATAAGCACAAAAAACTTAGATCTTTTTAAGAGAGTCAACAATTGCCCTGATCCTTTAATTTGTACTTTGTTGTTTAAAAAATCAATGATTTCACAAAAAGACAGAATATTTCCCCTAAAAATACCTGTTTTACTTCTTCTTCATTTCTTATAGCATTACTCTGGGTCAAATCTTACCATTTTATGAAATGTTGGGACAGTCATGACTTGGACTGTTTAGGGTTCTTAGCAGGGCCAAAATTAACCACTTTGAAAGACAGATTCTTTCAACCCCTTACAAAATTTACAAAAAAAAGATGGGGCTACAAACACTGCTTCGATCTAAAGGAATGTGGATTCTCCATTAAATAGCTGCTCTGTGAATTTCTGTCACATGAGTCCTAATTTCGTTGCTTGCTGCTATTGTTCAATTTACCAAAAAGACTGAGTTTACACTGTAATAAATCACAGCACCTGGATTGGTGTCCAGGTTCTGTCACTTGCAAGCTACGTGACCTTGGGAGATCTCCTCAATCTTACTGTCTTCAGTTTCCTCACCTACAAATTAAGAGGCAAACTAAATAATCATTTAGCTTTTCCCCCAAAACTAATGAGGGCCCCTTACATTAACAGAATAAAAAATGGAAAAAAAAATTATGAACAGAAAATTCCTCTAGGCACAAATTGATAAAGAACTAATTCTTAAGCCAAATTTCAAAAGTTTCATATAATAGAATTGCCTCCATTAAGAAGGTACAATGAACAAGATTTGAGATGGTAATATTGAACTTATCTTCTTTGTTTCTAAGTGTTAAGTTTCATAAAAGATAAAAGAATCCATAAAATTACCTCTCTTGACTGTCGAAGGCTATTCTTAGGAACCCTGAAGCCATGAACAGTGTCATCAAAGCATTTAATAAAGAAGAGGCAGCTATCAGTGGATTTTACCTTGGATATAAAGAAGTCAGTAAGGCAATACCATCCATGCACATAAAATACAACTCTGAAATTACCTACATATAAAATTAAAGGTTTTAACATGACTTAATTGTACCCAATTTAACATTCAAAATACTGATTGATAAAAATTAGGAGAAAAATTGATACACTGGAAGTATCAAATGCATTGTAGCTTATCTATGTCAAATCTGGCTTTCATATTCTTACGTACTCAAAGAAAATACTAATAGTCCACTAGGTATGTAGTTTTAGTTTTATCCATTCTATTAAATATAGTTTAGCATGCACTTAGGCTATAAAATCTTTTAAGTATCACAGCTCCAAATTCTTATTCATACCAGTCTCCCAAGCCTTTTGTTGGAGCCAGAGTGTAGAAAAATGTTTGAACTGAGTGTAAAAGAACAAGGATAGATAAGATTGATAAAGAAGGAGAAAAAGGAAAGAAGAAGTAATTGTGTCTTTTTAAAATATAAATTTGGAAAGTGAGGAGATTTAAGAATGGAAAAAGATAGACTTGTGCTGCAAGAGCCTACCAGAAGACCTCTCCACCCCCTTGCAGAAAACAACTATAAAACCTAGACACAAAACAAACAGCCACTACCTGAAAGAACTGGAGAGTGAACAAAAGCTGACAGACTGTTATGGGGGGGAGGGGGGGACACACATTCTCTTGGAGGAAAGGAAACAAGGAGCTTTGCCATTGAGTTCCCATCCCCAAAGTTTTTCACCTGGGACTAAGTACAGTCCGCAAAGTGACACAATAGCAAGGGCACAGGTAGAAAAATCCAGTCTTTCTGTCTTTGGTAATTAAAAAAGCAAAGCTGGGGAGCCATAAATACTAAAGAGAGTAGGGGAATCCCCAAGGGAAAGGGACAGAGGAGGGATCCCCAAACTCTGTGTATTCACATCTCTAACCAACGCACAGAAGAAATTCAAAGCAGTCATTTAAATACAGCCTATCAGAATGCAGACCAGAGCTGCTGTCTAAGAAACAGCTTATAATCCAAACCTAGCCAAGAAAATGACCTGCTGAAGCAAAGGAAATAACATTTAATAGGGAAAATAACAGATTCCAAAATCTCCAGAACCTAACATTCACAATATTAAGATACAATCCGTAATTACCTGACACATGAAGAAGTAAGAAAGTGGAACACATTCTCAAAATAAATTTAATTAAAAGGCAAAAATTGTCAGAATGGTTGCTAGGGACCCAAATATATACTATCTACAAAAGACAGAAAATAAAAAATTTTAGATAGGTTGAAAGTACAGAAATAGAAAAAGAGAGACTATGCAAACAGTAAGCGTAAGAAGGCTTGAGTGGGACCAGCCGAGTGGCTCAGTTGGTTAAGAGCTCACTCAAGGGTTTGAGCTCTGAGCAACAGCGGTTCGAGTCCAGCCCGAGCTGAGCTACCGCTGAGCTGCCAACAGGTGGCAGGATGGTTCAGCTAAAAAAAAAAAAAAAAGAAGGCTTGAGTGGTTAATAAGTGTTGGTGAGGATGAGAAGAAACAGAAATTGGAGTCTTTGTGTACTATTGATAATGAACGTAAAATGATACAGCTGCAATGGAAAACAGTATGGAAGTTCCTCAAAAAATTAAAAATAGAACTACCATATGATCCAGCAGTTCGACTTCTAGGTATATATCCAGAAGAATCAAAACAGGATCTTGAAGAGATATTTACACACCCATGTTCACTGCAGCAATTATCATAGAAGCCAAGAGATAGAAGCAATCCAAATGCCCATTGATGGATGATGAGTGGGTAAATAAAATGCATTGTATACATGCAATGGAATATTATTCAACCTTAAAAAAAAATCCTGTCATATGCTACAACATGGATGAGCCTGAGGACATTATGCTAAGTGAAACAAGCCAGTCATGAAAGGACAGATACTGTATGCTTCCATTTATATGAGGTACCTAGAGTAGTCAAAGTCATAGAAACAGAAAGTAGAACAGTGGTTGCCAGGGTTGGGGGTGTGGGAAATAGGGAATTGTTGTTTAATGAGTATATAGTTTCAGTTTTGCAAGATGAAGACGTTCTAGAGGTGGATGATGGTGGTGGCTGCGAAATAATGTGAATGCACTTAATGCCACTGTACTGTGCACTTAAAAATTAAGATGGTACATTTTATGTTATATGTAGTCTACCACACTTTATTTAAAAACAAAAAACTTGTAGCTGTAATCACCTGTATTAGAGAAGAAAAAACATCTCAGATCAATAACTCAAGCTTCTACCTAAAGAAAGTATGGGGTTGTCGGAAAAGTCATGACGTATTTTTTTGGTTTTTCATTGGAAAAATGCGTCATGACTTTTCCGACAACCCAACAGATTGAACAGAGCCTGCCTTACAGCAGTCATTCAATGAATGCCCATTAGTTTGTATCGATATGCACTGAAATGTATTGATATTCATAAATGTAGGCTTGAAACAGACATTTATATAAGAAACAGAGGTGAGGCATAACATAACAGGAGCTATCCATTCCAGAGAAGTTAAACACCAAAATATTTTGAAAGGGCAGCAGGAGCAACTGTTTGTTTTTTTGTTTTGTTTTCAGGTAGGTAAGGATGAGATAAAAGATCCAGCTGAGGAAAAACCTTGGTATTAAGTAAAAGAATCAAGAGCAGGAACAGAAGAGAATGGCCAGGATTACATCAAAAGAAGGAACAAAAAAATTAATCACGTGGGTAAGACTAGAAAGAGGTTCCCTCCCTGGCCTGGTCTGATGCGAAAGGTGGAAGGCGTGTGAAGACACTGAAGGGACCAGCTTGTCATTAGGTTGTAATGCTGGAGAATGTGACTAAGCCTGTGACTCCCCAAGGGAAATGCAGCTGGTACGAGTGTTCACAATGAAAAAGGCAGGTGCTGAGCTCTAAGGAGTGGACAGACAGCCACGGCATGCTGACAACCCTGAAGGACTTGAAGTGGGAACCAACGAGGCATGTCTAGGCTGCAGACTTAGACTAATCTTCAAAGAGGAAAAACTTGCTTTTTCTCCTGGTTGGTAAAACAGCCAGATGTGAATACAGAGAACCTAAGAATCCTGATTTTGACATAGGCTTTAAATAGAATTTTAACACCAGAAAATCTTTCATTGTCCTGATTTACCCATGTACAAATACACTCACACACACGGACATGCATATATGTATATATACACAAATACATACATACACATACAAAATGTTAAAAGCTTTGTGTAAATGTTTTTGGATCACTCATCTCTCATCCCACAATATGTGGAGATAAACAAAAGTTGGTTATAGTTTTAAAATGAAGATGCCCAACTTCACTTATTCTCATATAAAACCATATACAAGTACTTTCTACCCCAAGATTTAACAAGGCAGCTTATATAAATAATTTAGGGTAATCACTTGCAGAACTGATTTCAGGGGTTGAGCAAAAGATGCGTGTGTCATCCTACCGTGCACACTGCTTGAGTTAGGTGCTTGCATCCCTGGCGATAAATGTTATGGACTGCATCAGGCCTTCAAAATAAATATTAAATTATCAAGGTAAAAGGAAAAGAGATAAGTGAAAATGTTTCATCTTTCAAAATTTAGATGCTGAAATTTAATAAGTATAAAGATCATAATACTTACTGTTTCCTATACCATGAAAGGACTCCATGTTCTAACACTACCCAAAATAATCTCCAGCCAAAAAATCTTGAACTCTAAGGGAAAAAAATAACAAAGATTTTCCAAGCTAACATATCTAGATTCAAATCTTTGACAGTTAAGAAGTAATTAAACATTTATCCGTAAAGACATATGTGCTCTGATGTTCACTGCCGCTTTATTCACGGTGGCCAAGACATGGAAACAACCAAAGTGTCCTTTGATAGATGACTGGATAATGAAGATGTGGTATACTCGTAAATACACAATGGAATACTACTCTGCCATAAGAAAAGATGAACTAATACCATTTGCAACAACATGGACAGATCTTGAGATTATTATGCTAAGCGAAATAAATCAGACAGAAAAAGTTGAGAACCATATGACTTCACTGATATGTAGGATATAAAACTGAAAGCAACAAAGGAACAAGACAAATAAAGAAACAAAAACTCATAAACACAGACAATAGTTAAGTGGTTACCAGAGGGTAAGGGGGGTGCAGGGATAGAAGAAGAGGGTAAAGGGGCTCAAATATATGGTGATGGAAGGTGAACTAACTTTGGGTGGTGAACACACAATGTGATATATAGATGATGAAACCAATGTAATTTTACTAACCATTGTCACCCTGATATATTTTAATTAAAAAAAAAGAAGTAATTAAGTTATGACAGTTCTGAGTCTTTCAACTAGACAGAACTACTGAACATTAAAAAATGATCAAACATGAACTTAGGTACTAGGTGCAGAAATGAAAACATACCACTACAGGGTAACAGGAACAGAAGAAATGCCATATTGATAAGATCAACGATGAACACAGTTTATAGTTCTGACAATACTGTTCAGGGATATTTATAAGAAATATATCAGTTGTAGGCTTCAAAGACAATTTCCTCAAAGTTCCGAATGTACTTCTAAAAAAAAAATTATCCTAAATTTCTTTTATACAATATAAGCATACATGTACATAAATATATAGAGGGAGTGCTTGCAAGTAAGTGCAGAAGGAATTATGTCCTCTAAAATAGTTAATTATGGAAAATAACTGAACTCCAAAACACACAGAAATTTTTAGAAACAGAAAGACTATGTGGGCTCTGTGACAATTCATATATTAAATTCTTCCTAAGTCCTCCATGCTTCAATGTTCATAAAAAAATACTATAATTCTATGAGTAAGTAAGAAAAAAATGTATTTTCCCCACTCTGCTCTGTGCAAACTTGGTCACCTAAATGTCTTAAGACCATCAACATGAAAGACAGTAATTTCCATAAGTAGAAACCTAATAAAGTCCAGCCATCAAAAACGGCTGCATTATAAAACTCCAAGAATGATTAAATCACATATACTTCAGAAATAACTGAAAAAAATTTTAAACAAAAACAGAACACCTGAGAATTCTTTCTAGTGTTATAATTAAAAAACCACCCCAACCTACCTTCCAGAGAGGGCCTTCATATCGTTTCAATGTTTTGTAGAGGACCTATTGAAAAACATATTTTCATTAAAAATGCATCTATATATTTTAAGAATGAAATTTTTTTCTAAAAATTATGTAACTTTAATCCATTACTACATACCTTATTACCAAAAAGAATGTGTTTCACTTCAGCCCCCTGGGCAAGGTCAAGGGGTTTCTGATCTGTGTAAAATATGAGAAAAAGCCATCAAGAGCTTAGTTGCACTATAAAATTGACACTGCAATTAATTATAAAATTAATTGCACTATAAAATTATTCCATCAACTACACCTTTTTTCTTCTCCCTTGAAATTACCTTCCCAAAGTTGCCATCTCAATTATTTAGCTCCTTTTCAGTAGCTAACTATTAAACCAGCAAATCAGATTAACAACAGAACACTACAGGTTCTGTGATCATTCAAACTTTCCTGACTTAAGTCCCTATATTAGTTTCCTACAACTGCTGTAACAAATTACCACACCTTACTGGCTTAAAACAACATACACTTCTTCTCTTAGAGTTCTGGAGGTCAGAAGTCTGAAACGGGTCTCACAAGGCTAAAGTCAAGGTGTTGGCAGGGCTGCATTCTTTCTGGAGGCTCTAGGAGAGAATCTGTTTGCCTTTTCCAGCTTCTAAGAGCCACATCCCTTGACTCCTGGTCCCTCTCTCCATCCACAAAGCACATCATTCCAGCCTCTGCTTCCATCCTTACATTTTCTCTCTTGATACTCTGTTCCTTCAGCCTCTTTTCTGTAAGGACCCTTTGTGGTTACAATGGGCCCACCTGGATAATTCAGGATTATCTCCCTGTCTCACTCAAGGTCCTTAACTCATCACTTCTCTGGGGGCCATTATTCAGCCTAGCACAGCTACTCTTAGGCTACCTCACTGGAGAACAGCTAGTAGAGGTAATTCACAAGCTAAGGGTGTAATGGTCCACAACTGAGCATAAAAGGAAAACGTGACAGTGGAGAATGAAACTAGCAAGGTATTCTGGTAACATTCTCGACCTTATACATGCAAGAGCTCTATGTTTTGCCAAACAACAACAAAAGCGGAATTTGTTTATCAAAGTTGAGTTGTGAAGTGCGTAGAACTCTATATGAAAGAGGCAAACTAAAAAAAATCGTCATCTCGTAACCTCAGAGAGCTTGTAACTGCTACAGAAACAAAAGCAACATACAAATATTTAAAACAAAAAGTTGCCCTTCCAAATAGAATATCAGACTGGAACTCTGTTTATGAAGTGAATATATTCTACAAATAACCTTTTTTTTTTAAATTGTATTATTATTTCATTATTAAGGAATCCACTTTTATGACTATCCCAAAGCCCAGGCTGGGTTAACAGTAACACATCCTGGAGGTGACTATACCCCACTCTGGACTTCCTGGTTATAACCACTGTCTTCTCTCCCTACCTCAACTGAAGACTCATACTCATGAGGCCTCATGTAAGAGGCTTTTTCAGAGAAGAAGACTTTGTCTTCCCAGAAGACAACCCTCTACTTTGCTTTAATGAGGCAGAGAGCAACCTCAACCACAGACAGGTTGGCACCTGCGCAGGCCTCAATGTACAAAAAATCTTTTTATAAATACCAAACACCTGGTATGCATTGGGCAATTTTTTATATAAATATATCTTCCTAATGAGAGTCTATTATGCACCAATTAATATTTTAGGCACTGGCGACAGGCAGTGAACATGACTGAAAAGCCGGGGGGGGGGGCGGGGGGGGTTGTACAGAAAAAGGGAAAGAGCAATAAATTAATTTAAAAAGGTATATAACAGATAATAAACTCTGCTATGCCAATATTTTTTAAGTGAATGATTTGACATAGAATGACTGGGATACCATTTTAGATTAGAGATTGGGAGACTTTCAGAGAAAACCTCTGTGAGAAAGGAATATTTAAATTGAAAGGAAGAATCCAGCCTTGTGAAAATATAGGGGAAGGGCATACCAGCAGAGGGAACAGCTAATGCAAAGAAAGGCCCTGAAGTAGGAACAATTTAGTTGTCAAGAGATACAGTAAGAGAGGTACAGGGAGCCACATTATGTAAAGGCTTTGTAGGCCAGACCTTAGCAAGCTAGTATAAGGAATTTGAGTTTTATTTTAAATATGATGTAAAGCCACTGAAGGATTTTAAGTAGAAGAATAACATGATCAGACTTATGTTTAAAACTTTGTCAAAGTGTTAAAAAACATTTATAAGGATAATTGGGGAAATGTGAACTTGGCTATTTGATGGTTTTGTGAAATTATTGGGTCTTCGGAAAAGTCACAACGCTTGTTTGCAACAGATGGCACCAGTTCATTTTTGGAAGTACTAGAGTCATTCGCATCTATGTTATTGCTATGTCATTTGACAGCTGACAGTTCTAGCTTCATTCTAAAAAAAACTGAGCAATTTGTTGAGTTTTGGAGATTTTACAAGTTGAAGATGAAAGACCAAACTGTGCACTTTTGCCATATTTTACTGTTTTACTTCCATAAAGAGAAGAAAGCGCGTCAAGCTTGTGAAAAGTTGCATAAAGTTTATGGTGACTATGCTATATAAGAACGTCAGTGCCAACGATGGTTCACGAAATTCCGTGCTGGTGATTTTGATCTCAATGACGCTCCTCAGTCAGGGAGGCCCACCAAGGTTGATGACAACAAAATAAAGGTATTGATCGAGTCAAACCCACGTTACACAACACGAGTGATTGCAGAAACGTTGAACATCCATCATTCAAGCATTCATGGCCACCTGAAGAAGCTGGGATATGTAAGCAAGTTCGATATTTGGGTTCCGAATGAACTCAAAGAAGTTGATTTGACGGCGCGAATAAACATCTGCACTATGCTCAAAAATTATGGGAGCTTGGATAGGATGTGTTGCCACACCCACCATGCTCACCTGACCTTGCACCATCAGACTTCCACTTGTCTTGCTCTCTTCAAAACTCCATGTGTAGTATAACGTTCAATTCAGATGAGGCTGTAAATCAGCACCTTGTTCAGTTTTTCGCCAATAAAGGCAGGTCCTTCTATGAATGATGAATTACGAAGCTCACTGAAAGATGGCAAAAGGTTATCGAACAAAACGGGCAATATATCATTGATAGATCTTTGCTCTTTATATAACTAAATGACCTTTGAAAAACATAGACAAAATACATCATGACTTTTCCAAAGACCCAATATTATAATATTACTAATAGGATAATGCTAAAATGGCTGTTTTTTAATAGTTCTATTAAGATCTAATTCACATACCATACAATTCCATCTGAAGTATACAATGCAATGCTTTCTAGTATTTTCAGAGTTGTGCAACTATCATGTGGTTATGGTATTTTAAAGGAGCCCTTAATCATTTATAAATATAAGGAAGTATTTATAGATGAAATAACATATTTGGAAAGTGATCATTATTAATAATTCCTGATAGAAAGTGATGAGTACACATCAATTAATTATACTATTTTTTAAGCTTTGATAATTTCTATAATAAAAAATAAATGTAAAAAGATCACTGTGGCTGTTGTGTGGAAAATGGCTTATAAATGTGGACAAGAAAAAAGGATAATAGTCACAAAGCAATAGTAACAGTCTAGGTGGCAGACACTTGGTGGTCTGAACTAGAGAGTTAGCAGTAAAATGCAGACAGTAGTAAATATGGAGAGAAGTTCATGGGTTTGAGATTTGAGAGGTAGATTTACAGAACCACTAATGGGTAAAACTGGGGCTCTCCATGTATTACTTCTTTAGTAGGGAAAAAAACCTTTTTAAAATGTTAACTGAGAAATTAATAATCACCTTAGGTTTTCCAGCTAGCAGACGAGAAGATGTCTTATAAAAATGTCTCTCAACGCTGTTATTTTCATTCTGGCACTTGAGAAATTATTCCTTTAGGCAGCGAGGAGGACGCAATGTCATTTCTTTCATAGAATTCTGCCTTAATACCAAAAATAAATTCTGAATTCCTGCTAACTAGCTGAATTCCCAGTACAGAGCCCTCATTTCTGGATTCAACGCCAAAAGTGCCTGGCACACAGTAAGAATTCAACAAAATGCTTTTGAACTGAATGAAATAGTATCCCTACCCAGATGGGCACCATACCAGTCATTTCAAAATTACATTATATCTCCTATCAACCACAACAAAATAAAGTAAAAAATAGGAATGATCCAATATTTAAATTTTTGTATGATACAGATTTGTCCCTTAATGGACAAACTAAACAAAAATGTCAACACTCCTCAAATTAATTTACATAGAATGCAATTTCAATTAAATGTGAATAGTATTTTTACTAAAAATGTGTGAAAATTATTTTAGATGCCATCTGGAAGAATAAACAGATAAAAATGTTCAAGAAAATCCTCAAAAGAGAAAAGTGGTAAGGAAAAACTGTCAGATACTAAAACATTACAAAAATAATCATTAAAAGTACAATACTGGGAGAAGTGTTCATTCAAGACCTCTGTGCAGTTTTTAACTAGATTATTTGTTTTTTTTATCGTTGAGTTATATGAGTTCTTTATATATTTTGGATATTAGCCGCTGATTGGAGGCATTGTTTGCAAATCTCTTCTCCCATTTGGTTGGCTGCCTCTTTGTTTTGTTGATGGTTTCTTTTGCTATGCAAAAGCTTTTTAGTTTGATATAGTCCCATTCATTTATTTTAGTTTTTGCTTCCCTTTGTAGTCAAATTCATCAAGTCCTCTTTGAACCCAACATCCATAAGTTTAGTACCTATGCTTTCTTCTATGCAGTTTATTGTTTCAGGTCTTATGTTTAGGTCTTTGATCCATTTTGAGTTAATTTTAGTGTACAGTGACAGCAGTCTAGTTTCATTCTTTTGCACGTGGCTTTCCAATTTTCCCAGCACCATTTATTGCAGAGGCTTTCTTTTTTTCCATTGTATGTTTTTAGCTCCTTTGTCGAAAAGTATCCGACCATATATATGTGGGTTTATTTCTGGGTTTTCAATTCATGAAGACATACAAATGGCCAACAGATATATAAAAAAATGTTCAACTTCACTAGCTATTTGGGAAATGCAAATCAAAACCACAATGAGATATCACCTCACACCTGTTAGAATGGCTATCATCAACAAGACAAATAATAACAACTGTTGGAAAGGCTTGGGAGAAAAAGGAAACCTCATACACTGTTGGTGGAAATGTACATTGGTACAACCATTATGGAAAAAGTATGGAGGTGCCTCAAAAAATTAAGAATAGAATTACCATACGACCCAGCAAGCCCTCTCCTGGGTATATACCCAAAAAACCTGAAAACATTTATCCATAAAGATATATGTACCCCAATGTTCACTGCAGCATTATTTATGGTGACCAAGACATAGAAGCAACCAAAGTGTCCTTCGATAGATGACTGGATAAACACCATGTGGTATATATACACAATGAAATAACACTTTGCCCTAAGAAAAGATGAAATACTGCCATTAGCGACAACATTGATGGATCTTGAGATTATTATGCTAAGCAAAATCAGTCAGTCAGAAAAAGTCAAAAGCCAAATGACTTCACTCATATGTGGGATATAAAACTGAAAGCAACAAAGGAACAAGGCAAACAAACAAAAACTCATAGACACAGATAACAGTTTAGTGGTTACCAGAGGGTAAAGGGGAAGAGGGTGGTAGAAGAGCGTAAAGGGGGTCAAATATATGGTGATGGAAGGAGAACTGACTCTGGATGGTGAACACAAAGCAATGTATAGATGAAGTATTATAGAAATGTACACTGAAAACCTATATAATTTTACTAACCATTGTCACCCCAATAAATCTAATAAATAAAAATAAAGTGCAATACTGGCAAAGAAAGGAAGAGATGAGGAAATGCAATAGAAAACACACACAAAAAGTAAATTCTTCAAATGCATGAGCAAGGCAAAACAAAATAATGGCAAGGGAAAGATTGCTTGATAAAGGATATAAGTGATTAGTAAAGATAAGTGACTAGCAAATGTCTCATATCCTAACATACACTCTCACATCACTTTTGCTGCTCAAAACCCTGGAACCACACCCACAGACAGGGCTGGGTCTCTGGCTACTTTTCTAAAATTACCTATCCTCCCCCACTCGCCCTGCTTTAGGCACCCTGGCAGCTTTCTTCTTCAGATATCCCAAGTGCTCTCCCCCACACCCACCCCAAGTTTTCACACTTGCTTGCCCTCTGCTATCGATGTTCTTCTGCCAGATATCCTCAGGGCTCTCTCCTCCCTTACCCAATTCAGCTCTTTGCTCAGTCATTTCAGGGAGGCCTTACCAAAACCCTTTTCGAAAACAATAGCTCTTTCCCACTACCATCAGTCTCTATCCCTTTCATGCGATTTTATTTTTCTGCACCTTATCGCCTGACATTATATGTGTATTTATGTTTTATCTATCTCCTCCCACCAGAATAAAAGCTCCAAGAGCATGGGGACTGTTGGATTTTGTTCATTATTGGAACTCTAGCACATACAATATTTCTTGGCACACAGCAGAGGCTCAGATTTGATGAATAAATGAATGTGATTACAGATAAATCAGGAAAAAACAAAATCAAATATTTATCAAATCTCTACCTAGAAGAAATCAAAAAAGGGGATCAACAAATTTGATTAAAATTTTTAAACATCTTTGTTTTAAAAAAAGATTAACAAAATTTAATCATAGAAAAAATATAGAAATAATTGTTGTCCTTATCACTGGAGTTTTGGGGACAAAAATTATATTATATCCATGTGAAATACTACTATCCAAAAGGCGAGCCCTGAAGACTATGCTTCCAGTGACAGTATGAAAAAGCTGTTGATGCTTGATAAAAAGCAGGATTTTAATATGTCGATCCAATTTACAAGCAATAAACTAAAAGTAATAGAGACTTTCTGACGTGTTTGCCAGACCACACACTCACCATTCTCTGAGCACTGCCCTTTCCACACCCCCTAGGGAAAGGCTGCAGCAATGTAAGCTCCATGAAAGCAGGGACTTTCCTGTTTTTTGGGTTTTTTTCTTCACTGCTCTACATCTCCAGCTCCCGAAAAGGTATCTGGCACATAAGCACCCAATAAATTTGTTGAATAAACGAATGTTTTACTTACTATAGGTTCATAATTAGTGTTTTTATAATGCAGAGCAAGCCCCCTGTTTCTCTTGTCCTTTAAAATTCTCTGCCCTGGGCTTTTCTGTATAAATGTACAATGAGCTAGACAAGTTCTGTGAAAATCCTTGAGGATTCTGGCTGGAATTGCTTTGAATTTACAAATTAATTTGGGGGAGAACTATTAGCTTCTTGATGCTGAGTTTTTCCCACCCAAAATATTGTAGGTCTCTCCGTTTTTTAGGTCTTCTCTTTTTTGTCCTTCAGTTGTGTTTAAAATTGTCTCCACCAAAAATTAAGCATCTTTTGTCAAATATGTTTCTACTTTCTTTTCTGCTGTTACCAAAGCATCACCTTTTTAAAAATTCATTTTCTGTCACAATTAAATCATCAAGCTCTTTATCTACTGCCGTGGTCTTCCTTAACTTTAAACACACTTCAATTCCTTTTTGCCTAAAACATTTTCCACTTGGCCACGGAGCCATTCCTTCTGTGCTTAAATACTACAAAGTAGAAGGTAAGTAGTGCTGCCTCAGCCTCTTCATTTCCTGCTCAGTCCTTAACCCCTAACCCAGTTTGTGCTCAAGTACACAGTGCAAACTGCTCTTTCAAAAAGGACCCCTGGGCACTGTGTCACTGGATTCCACAGCCTTTTCTCAGCGTTTATCTTCTTCAGTCTAAGAAGCACATGACAACAAACATATCCTACTCCTTGACTCTGTATTTTACCTCTTCCTTTGGTTACCACGGAACTGGTATTTCCCTCATGTCCCCTGAGAGCTTCTCCTTCTCTATCCCCCCATTTCTCTTCTATCTTTTTATTCCAGGAAGAACGTATACCGAAGAGATACAGGGACATCATCTCTGGGTAAGAGACTTTGAGCTAACTCTTGAAGTGAGACTAGGGTTTACCAGATGAACAAACAGGAAAAGAGAGAACATATTAATCTTTTTAAAGCACCTCATCCCTCCACTGATCACCCATTTCTTCTTCAGGGTCCCCCCTGACCTTCCAAATTAAGGGGCAAATAGTCTGGCATTTCAAGGCTTTCCACTATACAAGCCTAATCTGCATTTATAGATTACCTAGTGATGCTACCCTTCACGCACCTGGATGTGCCAAACTGGGGCTGTCACCTAAACTTGGCTCATATTTTTCACCTTAATGTCTTTGCAAATAATCTTCCCTCTTCTTAGAACACCCTTTCTCAATTTCTGCTTATCAAAATCTTACTAGATAATAATGGTATTGTTTATATTTAAAAAGAAAAAACATATTGGGGAAGTACTGAAGTATTTAGAGATGAATTTATTTTTAGATCCTACTAAGACTTCAGGTCTATATCAAACACCTTTTTGTTTATGAAGGTGTTTCTAATCACCCAAACCTTCAACAAACATATTGCATGTAGAAGTGCTCTAGGCGTTGGGTAAACTACACAGTGAAATGTTAGCCCCGCCCAAGGGAGACAGCTACATAAGCCAACAATTACCACGGAGTATGATTTAGGCTACAATGGAGGTAAACATAGGGTCTTAATCCCACTTGTAACACACTTATCCCATTGTTCTTGCCACTTTCTGAAGCAGTTTAGGAAGCCCTCGTCCATGAGTGTCTTTAGTTGCACTGTCGTGGCTGCCTCAATGTCCTGAATTGATTCAAATCATTTACTTTTCATGGTCATTTTGACTTTGGGGAAGAGCCAGAGGTCACACAGTGCCAGATCCAGTGAATAAGGTGAAGATACACTGTAATGTTTTTATTTGACAGAAATTGCCATACCAGAAATGATGTGTAACATGGAGACTTTCTTTCTGTTGTGATAAAAAAACTACAGTGAATGCTGCTGCCTAGTGCCATCCAATGGAAAGGCAGGGATCTTCAATACGGGAAGTGGCGCACTGAACCTTAGTAACAGTGTGCAACAAGCTCCAACTTGTTTGGTTCAGTCAGTCGGGTGTGAGCTATGGTTGAGAGGTGTGTTTAAAAAAAAAAAAAAAGGTTTTTATTGGGGAATTGGGGGGATGGGAACAGTGCTGGGGGATTGGGGGAAGGGGAACAGACAAGTTGCTGTCCTTTTGTTCTTCAG
>NW_017731605.1:1929710-1964000 GCF_001890085.2 Hipposideros armiger | reverse complement strand
TTCCCATCCCCCCAATTCCCCAATAAAAAAATCTTTAAAAAAAATAAATAAATAAAAAATAAAAACAAACAAACAAAAACATTAGTACAGCACGTCCTCATCCACCTTATTCATCATATCTGGCACCATGCAACTTCTGGCTCTTCCCCAAAGTCAGAATGATTCAGGACATTGAATCAGCCATGACAGTGCAACTGAAGACACTCATGAAAAAGGACTTCCAGAACTGCTTCAGGAAGTGGCAAGAGTGCTGGAATAAGTGTGTTCCAAGTGAGGGGGAGTGTTTTGGGGGGGATTAATGGCAATGGGTCTTTTATTGTAATAAATTTTTTTAATTTAAATAGTCACCGTATTGTTTGATCACACCTCCTATGTGTGTTAGATAAGCTTTGTTCAGACACGAGTTACAGTGCTGTTGGCAAGAATCTCAGTGTTAATGAATCTGTAATATACATTAAATAAGGTGTGTTTAAACAGAAACACACATAAAACAAGGTTATATATTGATCAGTAGACAAAAATATTGTGACCAGAGGCTTGCAGAAACCTAACTCTGTACTTCCCCTAGGAACAATGGTTCAGTATTCACTAATTCAGTATTCACAACAACTTTATAGAACATAAGTAGTACAAATAATGAGAATCAACTGTACTTATCATTCCCTTGAGGATGGAAATCTTAGTCATCATTAGTGCCTCCTATGGAGTAGGCATTATTAAACATTAAAGTCATAACTGGCAAGTGAATTAATAAGTTTATTTTTTCTTTTGTGTGAATGCCTTGACTTCAAAATTAAGTAGTAACTGTACAAAGGCTGGATGCTGAAAGAAAACACCTAATTTTACATGGCATTGACTTCTTTTTATAGCTTCAAAATGACCAACAGTGGCGTTCACCAATATGCTTACCATTTTTGTTCTTCAGGTTAGGGTCTGCTCCACTTTTTAGAAGCTTTAAGGCACATTGCTTATGAGCCCGGTAAGCTGCACAATGCAAGGGTGTATTTCCTAACTGATCCGAACAGTTAATATCAGGAGGATTTGGCCTGTTGAGCTAACAATTGAAGAAATGCAATGCAGAATTATATATCAAAGTTGGACTTTCTCCCATAAAACACATGAAGGTATAACTAAATGTTCAGGTGAGCCCTCATACTATGGAGCCTGACACACAACTGGGCCCCTTGGCATCTGGACTGTCAGTGGCTTCTTGCTCACTAAACCAGCCAATTTATGTCATGTCCCATGCTTGTTCTCAAGGTGCCATGAAATCTCAGGTTCCACACTCCCTTGACCACAGACATCACACACTCCACCAGTGCCACTACATGAGTGCCACCCCGCCTGCTCCACCCATATTAAGATTTCACTAAGATTACTTTTCCCTGCCAGGCTTGCAAGTCATACTTGTGACAGCAAAATTACAAATCAATCTACCAGAGACAGTCTCTCAGAAGAGTTAAAGCCATAAATGTTAAAAATGTGTAAATGTCGAAGTTCAACTGAATTTGTTGTTTCCAACTCATGGCTTTAAAAACTTCTTTATACAGTCTCCGTGTCACAAAGATAAAAAATGTTTTAGGCACTATATTTGGAAACCAAAGAGGCCTTTCAAATGAGCTGAGAGAACTTTAAAGCAAATGGCAATGCTTCAGCCTTGAATTTAGAGTTTCATGTTTAATGAGACCATGCAGGAAATGGAAACCGGAAAGTAGGCCTCCTAAGAAAAAAATAAATGGAGTAAAGCTTTCAGTCTGTTCTAACATGATACAAATATTCCAAAATATTGTCCCTTCTTTGTATGTTACTTTTTAGAAGTATAGCATACCTTTCAGAAATTATTGCACATCAAAATTAGAGAGCCTTACTCCTTTATAGGATCCTACACAATATGCTTCAATTTTAAATTGTCCTTACACTAAGTACGTGCCTTGAAAAATCGAATTCTTAATTCATCAGGCTTACAGTAGGAGATGGGGATGTAAATCAGAAATGTAGAGATGCAGAGAAAAACACTATCATTTAAAACGTAGCCTGTGTAAACTCTCACCACGTTAAGTGTTTTTAGTTATGCAAAGACCTTCTACCATTATGATCTTGAATATTTCTGTCCCACAATTCTACTAAATTATAGTTAACATTATGTAAAAATTTTCCTGAAGTGTAAAGAAATAATGCTTTTTTTTTTTTTACCAGAGCTATGAGTTCTGCTGTTTTGCCTTCTCTTGCTGCTGCTAAAAGTAATTCTTCAAGCTTTCTTTGTTGAGTCCTTTCTACAGCTGCAAAAAGAAAATACATATATATTACTCTACTTCTAGTCAGGATCCTATTAGCAAATTCATTACAAACATGCATAAAGAATCAAATGCTCACGGTGAGAAAAGTCAGTTTTTTAAATTATAATTCAAATTCAGTTAAATTATTGTTATTCTCATTGCCTCACATTTAAAATTACAGATTTCAACTTCTTTCAGGTTTGAATGAATTAATCCTTTCAACTCAGAGGTCGTTAAGTATATTACTCACTACAATACCCATCACAAATAATTATGAATTACTTTTTTTTGCTGAAATACTAATACATATCGGCCTTGGAAAGGCAGATAAGTAGGGAGAGGGGTTCATACCTTCCAGAACCTTAGAATGTTAAAAGTAATCAAAAGAAAATAGCGTTGGTAGGAAGATATACAAACCACATAAATGTATTTAGACTTATGTACGAAAAGTCAGACAATTAAGTTCATGAGCTTTCCACCATGTAAGCGCATGGTGCAAAGTTTGCAAACTTAATTGTCCCACCTTCGTACACGTCCAGGTAAGAATGTAAATTTATTTCTTAAAAAATACTATAACACGATGTGCCAAATACTATGCAAAGCACTTTAAAAGTATTAGCTCATGAAATCCTCATAACTACTCTATGAAGTTAAGTGTTACTATTGTATTATCCTGATTTTATAAGTGAAGAAACTGAGGCAACAAGAGGTTAAGGAACTTAACCAAGGTCACACAGTCAAGAAGTAGAAGAGATGGGATTTGAACTTGGGCCGGCTGGTTCCAGAGTCCATGGTCTTATCACTACTCTACGCTGCTTCCCAAATCCTACCTGCAGGGAATGAGAGCAACTGGCAATCTGATTTGAGAGACTGGGATATGTAATAAGGTCTCATTTCTACTAGATTTGAATTGTGTTAGCTTACAGAAAAGAAGCGATTTCGTAGAAAGGCTTAGTAATCCCACTTAAAATACGTGTACAACGTCCTGTGCAAACACTGCAAAGTAAAAACTATAAAAGGTTTCTCAGGTCTTCCTGAGACATAATGAACATTTGTTAATAGTTAGGAATTACTTTGCGTTAAGTGTTGCTTGAGACACTAGACATGCCACCGCATTTCAATTACAGGGAACACATCTCTTAAATACAGGAATAGCTGGAACTAGTTTAGCTTTGTCTTAAGAAATGACGAACAATACTACATACCATCATCTTCTACGCTCACGTTTTTATCACCACACCCGAACTACCTCTCTACCGCAGAGGAGGGTGGCCAAGTCTCTACACAGACTCTCTACGCCTTCTCTTTTGCTGAGATTCACACTCTTCAATTTTTCCTCTCACTGGCTCTATGGCTACTGGACTGTGAGCTGCATGAGAACAGTCACATCCCTAGCCCTTTTGTACATACCTCTACAACTACGTGTATTATTCAGAGAGTCATTCATCCCCTCAGTCATTCGTGAAGTCAGGTACCTGTTGCTACTCTCCTGAGGATCCAAGACATTTATGACAGTGTCTGGCACAATGCATATTTGGCCAATAAATATTTATTGAATAATAATGTTAGTTCTAGACTTTAGGGAAGGGAGGTAAAGGGAACACTAAGTTTCTTTCTGCGTTGTCTAGTCTCATAAATGAAGGAAAAGAGAGACTTGGAGTTGAAAGCCCTTCATGTGTTTCCATCCTGTGTTCATTCAGGACACTGAAAAAAAGACTATTGATCCAGCCAGTGAAAATAAAATATTCAAGTTTGGGAAGGTGAGGCTTCTAGAGTGCTGGTAATGTTCTGTGCCTTGATGTGGGCACTGTTTACATGGATGTGTTCCATTTGTGAAATCAGTGAGCTGTACATTAAAGCTGTTCACTTCTACCCATATATTTCACACCTCCATAAATGTTTTTTTAAAGCAAATACTCCAATCAAAAAAATCATTTGTCCTATAAATGTTAAATTTAATATGACTATAACTCTTTATCTTTCTTTTCAGTCATAATCTATCGTTAGTAGGGATCACAGAGATCATGAATCTAACTCCATCTTGACAAGACACTTATATACATGCACAGAGTAGGTTAAATAGTAGTGCACTTGAGATTCAGGCAAGAACCAGGGAAATGTATTTCACTGACAACAGAAAATCAGCATTTTGCAATCTCTATAGTAATAAGTGATTCAGGCAAAAATTATCCATGAATGCTAAAGTCACTAAGAGTTTATTGGTAAACAGGATATTTACATGGTCTCAACTTTTCTCCCCACAGATTATTAATTACAAAGTGGGGAAGGTACCTGTGCAGTGGACCACCAAGGGGTCAGAGTTAACAGTACCAGTAATGGTACAAAACGACATCATGTATCTCCTATGTGATACACTCATAAAGGACACAACCTCACCTACAACATTCATGCCAAGAATGCATATCCTGAATCTAATTATATGAAAAGAGAAAAACTCAAATCAAGAGACATTCTATAAACAATTCTACAATTGCCTTCCTCTTCAAAAAGGTCAAAATCATGAAAGGCAAATGCTAAGGAATTATTCCAGATAAAAGACTAAAGAGATATGACAATTAAATGCCATGTGGGATTCTGGATTGGATCCTGGTTTTAGGGGGAAAATGCAACAAGTAAGACATTATTTGGACAATTGGCAAAATTTGAATATAAACTGTATATTATATAATGTTATTATATTAATGTTAAATTTCCTGAAATTGATCATTATGATTATGTAAGAAAATATTCTTGTTCTTCAGAGACACATACTTAAGTATTTAGGTTAGGGCAAAAATATCACTATGTCTGCAAATTACTCCCAAATAGTTCAGCCCAAAAAAAAGGTAAAAAATGACATTAAATAATATATAAAAGAATAAGCCAGACGTAGTAAAATACTAATGATTGGTGAAGTTAAGTGAAGGACATACAAGTGTTCATTGTACCATTCTTGAAACTTTCCCATAAGCTGGAAATTTTCTCAAAATAAAAAGCAAATGATACATAGAAGAAGGTATTCCTCTCTAGTACATGACAAGTAATAATCTATCCTCTCCCAAATACCTCTAATCATGGGAAACTCACTAAACCTTTCAAGGCAACCCATTATAATACACTGGGCCCAAAGATAAACTCCCTGGCATGCTATCAACTCAACCATCAACTGGTCCTGGTCTGATACTAGGAAGATTTTCCCTCCTCCAAACAGCTCTTCAGATGATTTTGTGTGTCTACCGAAGTCTTTCTGGGATGAAACATTTCCTGTTTTTACGTGCATTACCCTACAATACGGTTTCTAGTCTTGGTGGATTGTGGATGTACTCCCTGTGGTCTGACCCATTTAACACACTATCTGCAAATGATATTGTATCTGGTTAAGGTGATCTTATCAGAGCAGAATCAGTCAATTAAGTGTCTACTTCTATTTTCCTGGCTAGGACCATTAGTTGATAAATCATAGTGCTAATAAAGTCAATTAAGCCCTTGTCCTTAGTGTAATTTGGGTTGGGGATGGAAGGTTGTGGGGAGAGGGTAGTAAGAGCATCTCTTTACAACTGGCCACATTAAATGTCAACTTGTCAGACTAACCTAACCTAATCTAACGGGGTGATTGGGGGTAGGGGGTAGAATGAAATTCAGTTCTGGGTTCTCATCTTGTTACAATTAAAATGAAAGAACAAGATCAAAGTACCTCATCCTCCCAATTAGGTCACAATTTATTAAAGGGCAGGGATTACATATAGTATGTTTGATCTCCCCCAAAATCACATAATAATACAGAGCCTTACAGAAGATGCTATGTGTTGATTTGTTCATTGAAAATGAGAGGGTTCATTTAAAATGCAAGAGCGAGTTAAGACACTGATGTAAAAAAGATGTCTGACAAGCACATTATACTGGAGAACAAGAAAGATTTCACTTCACAAGGCCAACTGGAAAGCAATAAAAATCAAGATCTTGGTTTTCACATAGATAAAAATACTAATGATTAAGAAATTACCCCCTTCAAATACAAAATTATCTTGCCCCTCTCTGAATTGCAAAGAAACACAGACTATATGTGAAAGTGCCACTTTAATTCAATGTCTTTATTTATAAAGTAGTAATTTTAAAAGTTTTTCTTCTCTACCATAGAAATACTACCAAAAAAGTAATTATAGCAAAGCCCTGGCCTTTCGGAGGATAATCCTAATGCATGAAGGCTTCTCAATTAAGCATCAAAATATTTTTGTTTCAAACTATTTTAGAGAAATCCCCTAGTGTTGGAGATTTGATAAATTTTTTTTAAATTTGCCATTATGTTGTAACAATTTAAAAGCTGTAAGGAAATTCTATACAGATCATTTTGTGTCTAATCACTGAGTCCCAAATTACATTATCTGTAGAGCTTAAGCTCGGTGTCTTCTATTTTGGCATCTTAGAAGCCATTTCTACTTATATTCTGGACCTTGACTATAATTAAAGTAAATGCTATTTATGTTAAGATCCATAATATTTACCTTCAAGCATGTTTCTGATTTCTTTGTCATGAGTGACTTCTTTTGCTGTCTGTCCACTCCCATTAACAACAGTAGTATCGGCATTATATTCTACAAGAAGCATGACCAACTCCTACAAAAACAGAGAAATTATTTTAGCTATTATTAAGCTAAGCCTTCATTGTTTTATAGTCCTTTTACAAATTACTAATTGCTACCGAGCTTCTACAACAGAAAAAAGTACTAAGTAGGAATTTTTATATCGTATCAGTTTTGTCTACAGTAAATGAATACTAAGTAACTACAGTAAGCCAAATACTACAATTCAATTAATTGTAATAATAATTGATGATTGCCTAAACTATTGCCAACCCACAATTAACACATTTTTAACTGATTTTTAAAATAAATTATCTGGTTGTTTTACCAAATTGACTCATATGCTCAAACTAAATGTATAAGTTAACAAAGCCATTATTTAAATTACAGTGAGATAATGCATTTATTTAATATTATTCCTCCAAAACCTGTTGAAACAATAACTCCCCCCACAGACTTAGGTTTTTTAAGATTAATTTTGATGTTAATAAGAAATAGAACATTATTTTCTAAAGTGATAGGATACACCACTATCAAAGCAATGGCTTATAATGAAGCAAACGATCTAAAGTCAGTATTCAACAATGGAGAATAAACTACAATACATAGCTCATGTTTAAGCGGCTAACAGTCAGTCTAGAAATTTCACACTAATTGGCAATGTATACAAGTCCAGTAGCACTGGTTCAATTCAGTTATACAACTTAACAAGACAGTAAAAATGGAGAAGAATGCAGCAAGATTTGCAGTAGAATATTAGAGATTTGATGTTTAATTTTACTGGGATATGCAGCACCCTGGGAAGGGGTGGTGGTAACACATGCTCTTTAGTTCTACACTAAGGCAGGATGAACTAGAATGCGATTCTAACTTCTAGAATGATGGTGCAATGATACATATGTGTATGAAGGGATAGCCCATGTCATTAATTGTTATGTTTTTCCCATGAGTTTCATTTTTCCTTTGGGCCATAAAATATCCTACATTCTTTTAAAATAATTGTAATAAAAAATGCTTAAATATAATCTAAAAAACACAGAAAAAAGAAAACAAAATACTCATTGTCCTAGTTATTACATGACTACTATAAACATTTTGGTATATTTCTTTCTAATTGTTTTTCCTACGCATAAGTTTGAGATTTTTTTTAAACCTAATTTTACTTATATGATATAGTTGTTTATGTTATAGCCCTTTCACCTTATATATCATATGTTTTCCAGGGTATTACATAAGGTCTAAAAACACACTTTTAATGGCTGAATATTATTCTATAAAATGTACTATCACATGTTAAAAATAGAAAAATGGTTAAGAAGTCTAATATTTCAATAATTGTATCTTATAAAATGTATCTTAGCATTTCCTATCATTTTAAAGGTAACATTTTGTGAGACGTGTTTTCATACTTTATGTAAAGAGTTCATATTAGTAAAGAAAGTAGAACAATCCACAGAATGACAGAAAATACTTCCAAATCATAGATAAGGGAATTGTATCCAGAGTACATAAAGAACTTCTATAACTCAACAAAAGGACAAAATATCCCAATTTAAAAATGAGCAAAGATAAAAATGAACAATCAGGAAAGGAAATTAAGAAAAACAACTCTATTTACAATAGAATCAAGAATAAAATGCTTAGGAATAAATTAAACCATGGAAGCAAATATGTTGTACACTAAAATTATAAAACATAGCTGGAAGAAATTAATGAAAACATAAATAAATACAGAGATATCTACTCTTCAAGAAGGGAAAACTTAATATTGTTAAGATGTGAATACTACCCAAAGCAATCTACAAATTCAATGCAATCCCTATCAAATCCCAATGATTTTTTTTTCCAGAAATAGATAATCCCATCCTAAAATTTATAAAGCATCTCAAGGAACCCTGAATAACCAAAACAAACAGTACTGAAAACAGAAGGACAAAGTTCGAGATCTCGCATTTGATTTGAAAACTTACCTCAAAGCTACAGTAATTAAAACTGTGTGGTAATGGCACAATCCACTTAAACAATTCAATTAAAAAATGGGCAAAGAATATTAAAAAGCTACATACATACTATATGATGGCACCCATGTGATATTCTAGAAAATGCAAAACTATGGAGATAATAGTTTTGTGGTTGCTAGGGGTTGAGGTGCGAAGAGGGATGAACGGGTGGAGCACTGAACATTTTTAGGGCAATGAAAATACTCTGTATGATTCTATAATGATAGACACATATCATTATACATTTGTCTAAGCCCAAAGCACATAAAACAAGAGTGAGCCCTAAGATAAACTATGGGCTTTGGATGGTTATGATGTGCTTGTCAATGTAGGTTAATCAATTCTAACAAATCTCTAGTAGGGGATGCTGATAAAGGGGGAGGCTGTGCATGTGTTGGGACAAGGCATGTACAGACAATCTCTATGTGTTCCTCTCAATTTTGTTGTGAACTTAAAATGGCTCTAAAAATTTTAAGTCTTTAAAATAAAATTTAAAAATTTAATAAATGGGCAAAAGACTTCAATAGACATTTCTCCAAAGAATAGCCAATAAGCAAATTAACAAATGCTCAACATCATTAATCATTACTGAAATGAAAATCAAAACCAAATCTGGGGCCGGCCGAGTGGAGCATTGGTTAAGAGATGGCCGGAGGGCCCCAGTTCGGATCCCACATATGAGGGCCAGTGACACTGCCCTCTACAGCTAAGATGCTGAGCAACACCTCGACCTGGAGCTGGACTGCTGTGAGTCGCTGGCGACGGCATAGGCTACAGCCCCTGCTGCAGTGGGTTGCCATGGGCTACCGTGTGTAGCCAGCAGCCAGTGTGAGCAGCCAGCAGCCACTGTGATTGGTCGTACAGAAGCCAGTGACTGATCTGCCTCGCCCGGGAAGAGCGCAATGATGGTGCCAACTTGGGCCAGTGAAACAACGTCCTCCACAACTAGACTGAAGAACAAAAGGACAGCAACTTGTCTGTTCCCCTTCCCCCAATTCCCCAGCGCTGTTCCCATCACCCAATTACCCAAAAAAAATCTTTAAAAAAAAAACCAAATCAGATACTGTTTCACAGCCTTGACGAGGCCTAATTAAGAAGGCTGACAATAACCAGTGCTGGTGAGGATGTGGAGAAATCGGAACCTTCATACAATGCTAGTGGGAATGTAAAATGGTGCAGCTGCTTTGGAAAAGTTTGGCAGCGCCACAAAATACTAAACAGAGATGCCATATGACAAAGCAATTGCACTCCTCAGTATATACCCAACAGAAATGAAAACATATGTCCACAATAAAATCTTGCATATGGATGGCAAACTTGGCTTCCTTGGTCTATAGTTGTAAGAGCCAAATAGAGCTCTTTAAAATTGCCCTCTCCCACACTACGGCCAAGATAAATCAAAACCAGTATCGCATATGGGGAGGAATGGCAGAAATTAGTGCCACCCTTAAAAACCTGAGAATGCAGAGGTGATGGTCCCTATCATGTTTCTATTTAATTCACTAGTTTGCCACTGCAAAAAGCAGATAGAATGTGGCATATGACTGTGGACTTCCACAAACAATCAAACAGTAGCCCCACGCTGCCAAATGTGGTATCTCTGCTAGAGCAGGTTAATACTATCTAAGGACAGGGCACTGATCTGACAAACGGATTCTTTTCTATCCCTATTAGGTAAAAAATATCAAAGACAGTTTGCACTCACACGGACAACCGTAAGCATGTATAGTTTTGACTCTGAGCCATGTGGGCATCCTTTGAACATCACATAGTCCACTTTACCAATGGCATCATGTTGCTAGAACCAGATGAGCAAGAAGAGGCTAGAAGGTTGAAAGCCCTGGTAAGACGCGTATGCTCCACAGGGTGGGAGGTACAGCTTAGGAAGAATTCAGGGGCTATGCCATGTGAGCAAATTTTTAGGGACTCAGTGGTCTGGGAAATGCCAGATATTGCCTCCCAAGAACAAATGATTCCATCTTGCACTTCCCAAAACAGAGAGGCACAATGCCTGGCTGGCTTCTTCAGGTCCTGGAGCAGCATTTTTCACACCTCAGGGTAATGCTCTGATCCATATGGCAGGAGACAGGACAGGCTGCCTGAGCACCGGGCTCCTGTGTCAAAGGACCAGCGGGCACGAGAGTCCCCATCTCGGCAGAGGTAACTGAGTTTGAACATCACAAGTAGGACTGATCACACTGGGGACATGGAGGGGTATGTTTGGCATGCAGATAATACACTTAGGTTTCTCTTGGTAGGCCCTTACCCTATTTTGACAGTAAATGGACAAGTGTAACAACCCCTGCCTAAGAAGGACATGGTAACCAGGGGCTCAGACCTCCAGGGATGAGGGCCTGATTCACACCACCAGGTAAGCCACAGACACCATACTGCTAACCAAGGGGAGGAGGAATCTAGAATGGAGAGTAGAGGAGAGAGGTGATGATTCAGGTGGGACCCCAAGACCAACCACAGCAACAGGGGCTATAGTTTGTCACATCAACCTTCCTCTTCTAAGTTTCTCCCAGGAGGAAAGGCCCACTGGAACCCTTGGCGCACTAGTCCCAGAAATGTACAAAGAAATGACTATGAGTGGAATAAAGGGTGGTCTGTGGTTAAAGCTGGGACGCACCACCCAGATCCCCCTTGAGGAGTAAAGGACTTGTTACCCCAGATTCTTTGAGTGCCCAGGAAGCAGCCTTTAACTGTCAGCCACATCACATATTGTCTCAGGTGAAGCAAGCAGCCTCATGCAAGGTCACTCCCTTCCCCAGGGCAGCCTGTATCCACTGACCAACCATCCCAGAGGTCAAGCCCTCACACCTCAAATCAGGACAGCTTTGAAGGGTCATCACTTCTGCAGAGCTCCCCAGGTCGGCTAATGCAGCCCAGAAGAGAACATCACAGCTTGACTGCAGCCTCTGCCCACTCCTGTCCCCTCCCCTCCCTGCCACGCTTTCCAGCTGTGATCCCACTGCACTCCAATATACCTGTTGCATACTCATCTCTTCTCAGTCGGCTTCCTGGGAAGCCCAGCCTACAAGAAATAGCAATTTTTATACTTATATTTCAGGGTTGTTATTTTTCCATTAAATGAAACAACACATGTCAAGTTGTTTGGACAGTGCCTAACACACAGTAGGCATTCAAGATAGGTACACTTACAAAAAGCCCAGGGTTATATATCATCTATATGCCAGATGAGAAATACACAATTTCTGAGACACAGAAGATAGGGAGCGTTTGTTCTAAATGTATTCCTAGCTCTACCAGAAAATAGTAAATCAAAACAAAGGTCAGTACCACAACCCAATGATTTACTATATTGGTTTTATCCCTATTTTAAACTGATTACAAAAGATGTAGAAACTTCAGAATTCGAACTGCATTTGAAAAATAAAGTAAGGAACAACTAACTGCTAAATACATCTTAAAAATCTGCTCTTTTTTATTTTTTATTAAGGAACACTAGGGGTCGCTAATGTACCAAGAAAAGCCCAAAGGTCCTTCAAAATTTTGGAACTGTAGTTTTATATAGTCCAAAGGACAGGAATTTAAAGTGCTCTCTAATAAACCAAATCCCTGTTCAACTCATTATTCTATTTATTAAATCACAGAATCTTACTATCATAAGATAATTTAAATTATCTTCAGGGTAAAAGATTACAATGGAATAAGGTAATTTGATTCTTTTTAGGAGTACAATTAGAAATTAAACTCTTTGCAAAATTCAATCATTTAGATATTGAGCACATAAATTTTTAATGTTTCTGATATGACATAACCATTTAACTTCAACTAAATTTTATTTTCTAATATAACAGATAATACACATGCTAATGTTCAAATCAAACTAAGGCCAATTTGGCACAGTCTCGTCGTGTTCCAAGTTCAAGAAAATAGCAGAAACAGTCAAACATGTGAAGCAACAAGCATACATAAATGAAATTGATTTGATCTAGGTAATTACAGAGATGGGCAGTAAGACTTGTACTCGTGGATGACACAAAAAATGAAATGTGTTCATTCCTCGAGAGCAAGGTGAATGCAATCGAGTAGCAGAGTTAATACATATACAACAATAACTGTAATACAAGGAGGAAGACGAATGTAAGTGCTGCAATGTGCTTGGGAAATCTGGAAAAGCACAGCTTCCTTCTAGCTGCAAGAAGCCAGGGAAGAATTTATGGAGACAGCATTTGAACTGCACTTTCAAGAACGGGTGGGCTTAGGCCATGTGGAACCAGATGGCCATGAACTTTCTTAGGTACACAGTCAAGAATGAGGAATGCAGGCTATGAAGGAAACAAGTAATTCGGGCTGGTCAACGTGGTCAGGCAAATTACTAAACTACCGGCATCTCATTTTTGAAACCTCAGCGAGTCAAGCATTGCAATTAACCCGGTACCTTAATTTTTTTCCTGTTTCACTATAAAAGGTGCTTTATTCTCAGTATTAATAAGACTCTGTATCTGGTTCACAAGTATCAAACTATGAACAAATAGACTAGAATGCTGTAAAATGTACTAATTCAAACATGCTTAACACATACTTACAGGGTTGATTCATGATAATTTATATAAAAATAGTTAAAACTAGTCATCAGAATAATGAAAAGTGTGAAATACAATAAATTCATTCTTCTTTAACTCATGATAAGTGTATATCTTCCAATTATGGGTTTATAAAAAAATAACCTTTAGGGGTCATGTTAGACCACGGTCAACAATCAGAAATTCATCCTATGTCATAGTTAATTTCCCAGGTCATTCAAATAATCAAAAAGAAAATCAGAAAAAAAGGAGTGAATCAACTCTTGGCTATAGTGGAATAAAAAGATTAGAGAATTTTCATCCTAAAAAATGAATTATAAAGCTAGGCAAAATGACAAAACCAATCATTTCATGACGCTGGATATCCACTAAAGACAAACAACAAATTAAGAAGCATACTCAACAGGGACTAGAACTTCAGGGAAGAACATCAGCCATCTTTAGCCTTGTAGTCACAGGCTATTCCCACCCTCTCCTATCCTCCCCCAAAAGTCTGACCAGGCCAGGGCTGGCAGTGAAAACCAGTAGTTTTGCTGCCAGAGGGAAATGACTTGATTTGGAGCAAAAGGCCAAGAGGCATTGTCAGTAAAAGTAGCAAATTCACTAGGAAACAAATGGAAAAACCTACAGGTATGAGGGCATGAGACTGCCTTTCCCATTAAAGTGTATTAGCTTTCTATTACGGATGTTAACAAATTAGCACAAACTTGGCAGCTTAACACAACACAAATTAATTACCTTATGATTCTGTATTTCGGAACTGGGTCTCACGGGGCTAGCATGAAGGTATCAGCAGGGCTGCGTTCCTTTCCGAGGCGCGGAGAATTCATTTCCTTGCTTTTCCCAGGTTCTAGAGGCCGCCCACATTCCTTGGCTTGGGGCACCTTTTCCCCATTTGTCAAGCCAAAACGTGGCATTTCTGCAACCATCCTCTCACAGGCACATCATCCTCTCACTCTGACTACTCTTCTGCCTCCCTCTGACACTTGTAAGGAACTTTGTGATTATACTGGACCCACCCGGATAACCCAGGTTAATTTTCCTATCTTAAGGTCAGCTGATCAGCAACCTCAATGCCATCTGCAACTTTAATTTCCCCTTGCCTTGTTAACCTAACATACACACAGGTTTCAGGGATTCAGATGAGGATATATTGGAGGGCCCCTATTATGCCCACACACATAAGGCAAATGGCATAATAGCCTGGAAATGAGAGAACAGGAGGACTAGGTAAGCTGCCCTCACATTCCTGATTGACTGTGTAACGCCACACATGTGCGGGGGAAACAAGAGAGAGCCCTGCAGAACGTAAAAGCAGCAAGGGGCAGAAGTGAGAGATGCCTAAATTCTGACAGCACTCTCCAACCTACACACAGATCCACTGGCAGAGGGTAGATGCCTAACGGAATTGAGTATTCCAGCATGAGCTCTACCCAAACACTGCGTGACCACCAAGCTATGTAGATGCAGGGGCAAGCTCTAGGAATCTTGGTCCATTTGGGGTGTTATAACAAAAACACCATAGACAGGTGGCTCAAACATTTATGTCTCACAGTTTGGGAGGCTGGGAAGTCCAAGATCAAGACACAAGCCGATTCAGTGTCTGATGAGAGCCCTCTTCCTGAACCAAAGATGACTGACTATCTTCTTGTTATGTCCTCTCATGGCAGAAAGGGCAAGAGAGCTCTCTGGGGTCTCTTATAAGGGAGTTAATCCCATTCATGAAGGCTCACCACCATGATCTAATCACCTCCCAAAGGCCTCATCTCCTAGTACCATCACACTGGGGGTTCAGGATGTCAACATATGAATATTACAGGGATTTAAATAGCCCTTAACAAAAATCATGCTAATTAAACATTGAAACAATTTTTTTTAAAAACATAGATCAGCAGGCCAGATACATTCCAGATTTCAAGGGGAAAGCCAGACAAGTTAATAAATAAAAAAAATAATAACTTGAAGGGGAAAAAGTCAGAATTCAGAGTTGCTAAAATACATTACAGAAAATGGCCAGTTTTCAAGCCTGTCATGAGCCACATAATGTTTCTCTCAATGAAGGGCCACATATATGATGGTGGTCCCATAAATTATAATGGAGCTGAAAAATTCCTATTACTTGTGACTTAGTTGTACTAAGGTCAAAGTGCAAAGTATCACTGTTCTGTGCCACATTCAGTCTATCATCAATGGTAATACTATCTGCCAGAAATGCCTAGGGGCAGCACCTGGGCCCAGGTGAGCTTCCCCCAGACATCTCCGTTTTCTAAACCAATATTACAACTGGATTGGCCCTTGTGCTTCTTATTACTATTGCAAGGTGCCCTTCAGCAATAACTATTAGGAAACTTCAAAGAAAAAAAAAAGTTTATTACTTATAGGCCCTGGAGCATGGGATGTACGCCAGGGAGTACACAGCCAGGTCCAGGGGAGAGAACGGATTTGGGGGTGGGGTGGGGGAAAGGAGGTCAGGGAAGGGGAGAGGGAAGTGTGTGGGAGGGAAAGAGAGAGAGGGGTTCTGCTTTTATTGGGGTCAAGGGTAGGAGTCTAGAGTTTCTAGAATTTAAAACATAAGAGGGTAGGCTTTTAAAGCATGGGAGGAGAGAAAAAAAAACAAGTAGCCCAAAACGTCAGCTATCAAAATCATTCTTTGCTACAGAGGAGCCTCAATAGGGGGAGACGGACTAGCTCTTTATCTAGCTGTGTGGCTGTAGATGTGTTTGTTTATTTCAGATAGGCTTCATTGAAGTGGATGCCTCTTTGAAATGAATGCTTGGGCAATCAAAGCTTAAGCCAGCACTTGCAATGCAAAAAGAAATGTCAACTATTAGGACTTACGCTACAATTACTCATGTGTTTGTGGTGATGTTGCTGTAAACATACCTACTGTACTACCAGTCCTATAAAAGTAAAGCAGGTATAATTACAGAAGTAAGCTCTACCATCTAGGTTTATGTAAGTGCACTCTATGATGTTTGCACAAAAAAACTCACCTAATGACAAATTTATTAGAATGTGTCCCTGTTAAGCAGCACATGACTGTAAAAACTTATGAGACATGAAAAGGAACAGCAAAGTATGACCCATTGTCAGAAACAAACAAGTAACAGAAACTGACTTTCAGTGAGCCCATATTTAGCAGATGAAGAATACAAAGCTGCTGTTACAAATATATTCAAAAAGTTTGGTATTCAGAGGAATTAAAATGGTGCACTGCAAAATATTTGTGTAACACAAAAGAAGGCAGTAAAGGCGGAACAATCCAAAGTTATTGATAATTAAATATGAAGACTAAATACTACATCAAAAGGCAGAAATTTTCAGACTAGAAAAAAACACATAATTGAATTATATATTGTGTACAAAAGACACCAATTAGATTCAAAGACACAAGAAGCTAAAAGTAAAAGGAAAGGATATAAAATGTAACCAGTAATCATAACAGTGATAGATTCGTTACATTAAAACAAAATAAACTTTATGACAAGAAATATCACTGAAGGCAAAAAAAGACATTTCATAATGATTTTTTTAAAAAAGTTTGGGCAACTAATTTTCAACAAAGGAACCAAAACATACAATGGTTTAGGAAAGCCTCTTCAATAAATGGTGTTCAGAAAATTGGAAAGCCACATGCAAACGAATAAAACTAGTCTCTTATCTGACACCATACATAAAAATTAACTCAAAATGAATTAAATACCTAAATATAAGATCTGAAACAATAAAATACATGGAAGTAAACAAAGTACTAAACTTACAGACCTTGGTCTTAGAGAGGATTTTATAAATTTGACCTCAAAAGCAAGGAGAAGTAAAAGCTAAAATAAATGAATGGGACTACATCAAACTAAAAATATTCTGCACAGCAAAAGAAACCATCAACAAAACAAAAAGGCAACAATTGAATGGGAGAAGATACCTCTGATAAAGGGCTAATATCCAAAATATATAAAAAACTCACACAACCCAACACAAAAGAAAAAAAGGCAATTAAAATATTGGCAGAAAACCTTCATACACGCTTTTCCCAAGAAGACATACAAATGGCCAACCACTATATGAAAAGATACTCAAATTCAGTAGCTCTGAGGGAAATGCAAATCAAAACCACAATGAGATACCATCTCACACCTATTAGAATGGCTATTATCAACAAGACAAGAACTAACAAGTGTTGGAGAGGCTGTGGAGGAAAAGGAACCCTCCCACATTGTTGGTGGGAATATAAATTGGTTCAGCTACTATGGAAAACAGTATGGAGGTTCCTCAAAAAATTGAGGATAGAGCGACCATGTGACCCAGCAATCCCTCTTCTGGGTCTCTACCTAAAATGTTTTAAAATATTTATTCGTAAAGATATACTGGATTGTCGGGAAAGTCATGATGCATGTTTGCAACAGATGGCACTAGTTCATTTTGGAAGTACTAGAGTCATTCGCATCTATGTTATTGCTATGTCATTTGACAGCTGACAGTTCTAGCTTCATTCTAAAAAATAATTGAGCGATTTGGTTGAGTTTTGAAGATTTTATAACAAATTGACGATGAAAGACCAAACTGTGCACTTTTGCCATATTTTACTGTGTTACTTCCATAGAGGAAAGAACACATGTCAAGCTTGTGAAAAGTTGCATAAAGTTTATGGTTACAATGCTCTACAAGAATGTCAGTGCCAATGATGGTTCACAAAATTCCGTGCTGTGATTTTGATTTCAACGACGCTCCTTGGTCAGGGAGGCCCACCAAGGTTGATGATGACAAAATAAAGGCATTGATCAAGTCAAACCCACGTTACATGACACGAGGGATTACAGGAACATTGAACATCCATCATTCAAGCGTTCATGACCACCTGAAGAAGCTGGGATACATAAGCAAGCTCAATATTTGGGTTCTGCATGAACTCAAAGATGTTCATTTGATGGCGCAAATAAACATCTGCAATATGTTCATTAAACGTGAGGAAAACGATCCTTTTTTGAAGTGACTGATAACTGATGATGAGAAGTGGACTGTTTACAACAATGTGGTGCACAAACAGTCCTGGTCCCAATGTGATGATTCGCCTCAAATGACATCGAAAGCAGACATTCTATCAGAGGAAAGTTATGCTCTGAGTGGCGGGGTTTTTAAAGGTGTCGTGTTTTTCGAGCTCCTACCAAGGAACCAAACAATCAATTTGAATGTGTACTGTTGGCAAGTGGGCAGTTTGAACAAATCCATCATCCAGAAACCTCCAGAGCTTGTTCATTGTAAAGGAGTTGTGTTCCATCGCGACAAATTATTGGAGCTTGGATGAGATGTGTTGCCACACCCACTATATTCGCCTGACCTTGTGTCATCAGACTTCCACTTGTTTCACTCTCTTCAAAACTCCTTGAATGATATAATGTTCAATTCAGATGAGGCTGTAAATCAGGACCTTGTTCAGTTTTTCGCAAATAAAGACAGGTCCTTCTATGAACGAGGAATCATGAAGCTCACTGAAAGATGGCAAAAGGTTATCGAACAAAACAGGCAATATATCATTGATTGATCTTTGTTCTTTATATAAATAAATGACCTTTGAAAAACATAGACAGGGCCGGCCAAGTGGCGCATTGGTTAAGAACTGGCTTGGGATGCCAGAGGGCCCCGGTTCAGATCCCACATATGAGGGCCAGTGACACTGCCCTCTACAGCTAAGATGCTGAACAACAGCTCGACCTAGAGCTGGGCTGCCGTAGGTCACTGGCGATGGCGTAGGCTGCAGTCCCAGCTGTGTAGACAGCAGCCAGCATGAGCGGCCAGCAGCTGCTGTGAGCAGCCGTCCAGAGGCCGGCGACTGATCTGCCTCACCCGGGAAGAGCGCAATGATGGTGCCAACTTGGGCCAGTGAAACAACGTCCTCCACAACTAGACTGAAGAACAAAAGGACAGCAACTTGTCTGTTCCCCTTCCTCAATTCCCCAGGGCTGTTCCCATCCCCCAACTCCCCAATTAAAAAATCTTTAAAAAAAAAAATAAGTAAAATAACATCAAAGAATACAACACATAGGAATAAATTTAACAAAATGAGTACAGGATCTGTATATTGAAAACTTCAAAACATTGCTGAGAGAAATTAAAGAAGACCTAAATTAATGGAATGTTATTTCATATGTTTACAGATTGGAATTGATATACAGAGTCAAGAAAACACAATTCCTACCAAAATTCCAACAGTTGTTTTATAGAAATTGACAAGATGATATTAAAATTTATATGGAAAGACAGACTTTTGACTGAAAATAGCCAGAACATTTTTAAAAAGAAGATCATATTTGGAGAACTTAAACTAGCCAATATCAAAACTTAGTTTAAAGCTACTCTAATAAAGACAGCATGGTACTGGTATAACAATAGACATGCAGATCAAAGGAAGAGAACAGAAAATCCTGAAATAAACCCCTATATTTATGGTCAATTCATTTTCAACAAAGGCATCAAAGCAATGCAATGGAAAAAGAGTATTTATAATAATAATGAATAAATTTCAAAATGTGGTATATCCATACAATGGAATATTATTCAGCCAAAAAAGGAACAGATTACTGATACATGCTACAGTGTAAACGAACCTCAACAATATTATGCTAAACTCATAAAGAAACCAGACCAGAAGTTTGTATAATTCCATTTTTAAGAAATTTCTAGAAAAGGCAAATATCTAGACACAGAAAGGATCAGTGGTAGCCTAACGCTTGAGCTAGGAGGAAATGAATGCAAATCGGCACAAGGAAACTTTGGGGCCATGGAAATGTTCTGAGACTGGACTGTGGTGATGATGGTTCTATAACTGTGTAAATGGATTAAAAATCATTGAAATGTACGCTCACAGCATGCGAGTTCTATGCAATGTAAATTATTCCTCAATGAAGGAAGAATCAGGAGCTCCCCATCCCTGTAGTACACAAAAAGAGAATGAATGCTCCTATCAGGGATGCTAGAGTGGAAGTCTCCATGACCTTCGTGCTTGACCTCACTGTCCAATGCTGAGCTTGTGGCCTTTTGACCCAAAGTGCTGGTTTATACATTTTTGTGGCTTTTCCCAGTTGTAATTCATATGGTTATAAAAGAGAAAACATTTGTGACTGCTCTTCCTAACATTTCACTTGCAAACATTGAATACAGAATGTTTTTCACCTTTCGTCCTGTAAAGGCAGCTCGATGAAGTGGTGTATCTCCCATGTCATTTAATATATTCACTTCTGCACCAGCCTAGTAAATATGAAAACTTTAAACATCTTTCAAGAAATATACAAAGGTGAAAATAATACCTTAACAATATATTAAATATTTCCAAAATTGAAATAATTGTTAATGGTGATTGTCATTGCTAAAAATAAATTCAATTCATAATAAATGTAAATACTAACCATCCTGAATGTAAAAATCTACCTGATAGGTAAAAAAATGAAAAGTCCTTTTCTTTAAAAATCTATACACCTTAACTCCACTTTAGAAACACTCATATTGAAAAAAGAAGATGGTCTATGAATGAAATATCGTATTTTCTCCATTTACCATTTTCAAAAATAAAAAGATGCCACCATTTTAATATACCGATCAATTTTAAGATGAAACACAAGTTCAGAAATATCAATTGTGAAAAATTATTCAGAGAATTGAGAAACAGGCAGTCTTAAATGGTACTCATTAAGAGAGTCTGACATTATTTTTGAATTATTTAGGATGTGCTTTGGTTATTTTTTAACTGTTATGCTCAAAAAACTGAAAATAGTATTCTCATTAATTCATAAGTTCATGTCACAATTTTAAAAAATCAATAATGTAAAATTCAAATGACTGAAAAATACAAATTTTCATTATTCACTTTAACCTAGTTCATGTATTTAGTAAAGAACAATTAAGTGTCATTAGTAATGAGCTATTGCTTTAAATAAGCCATATGGCTCCACTGACTTTTCTAAGACTTATACTTTCTATAATAGCAATATTTATTATATTCATTTAAAAGTTAAAACCATAAATATACCTTTAACAGATCCTGGACCACTTGTCTATGTCCAAAGTAGCAGGCCAGATGAAGAGGTGTCCAGCCCAAATTAGACTTACTTCTTCCTAAAAATGGGAAAAAGATCGTTTTAGATATTATTTAGGTAATTTTTACAATAAAATTAAATTCTCCCTAACAGGCTACTTCAGTACAATGGCCAATGGCTCCTTTTCACACTGCAAAGATGAAGAGTGAGAGGCAAGAGACATGACAGAGTTAAAAGTAATGAGTGTAATAGACTAGAACTTAGAAGACCCAGATTCTAGATGCCACTTCCCTAAGTCAATGTAATCATTCCTGAAAGGGTGGAAGGAGACATGAGGGGTTACAGTCAAACTAGATGATCTCCAGTAACCTGTTGGCGCTACGGTTTTGAGTTTCTAACCATCTTGGCCTCATCTAGCAAAGCTGTGGTTCTCTTGTCACAGTAGCTCAAGAAAAGCACCTCTCTTTGAAAGCCTGTACCATGTAGAAGGGTGGATGGGAATGAGGGATTGATAAAAATTCTTTCCTGCAGCGTTTCGAAAGCTGTTAGCTCTGCAGGTTGTGATTGAAAATGTAGTTTTGACTTCAGATAAAATCTCAGGTAATGAGGATATTGGGTTACCAGAGTCTAGCAGGCCAACTAGGTAACAAGAGCCAAAATTTAATTTAAAGCAATGAAATGAGAGATCCTAGCAGAACTGAGAAGAGGTATAAAACAATGCATGTGGCAAAAACCGAAACTATTGTATATAGTAAATCAATTTAGCAAAAAAAAAAGAAGTGGCGGGGGTGGTACTATAGCTTAGAGTTGAGATCACGCCAAAAGCTTACCAAAATTCTATATCAGGCTTGAGAGAATACAGCCTATCACATCCCCAAAGCCCACCACCCTGGAGGGTCTATTAAAGCCCCAGGAGCTCACTGCTGCCTGCCCTGGGAGCACTCTTCTCCTCAGGGGGAGCTGGAGGTTTAATGGCTGCCCACAGCTCCTGGATTTCAAGTTTTGAGCCAACAGAAACCTCAGCCACCAACCTCAGTGTAACCAGAACAGGCCTCTAACAACTCCCTGAGGGGCTGCCGCCACCAACAATGTCCCTGTGATTGTTTGCCATTTACCCAAATTCACACGTTTTCTCTCAAATATGTGCCCTCTGGAACCACAGGCAATAAATCCTAGAGCCTCAATCTATTTAATGGAACATTTCTTCTACCTTCAGTTCTTAACTGAAATCTAGCTTGCCCTGGCAGAGATTCTCCTATCCCCTCAGGTAAAGCCTCCCCTCACTTGCACACCCACTGCTCATCACAGAAAAGAAGCCATGTAAACCTCTGCATCAAAACCCAGCGCTATCTTTGGACAATGACTTCCCTCATATTACGACCCCTCTTTTTTGAGACTTCTGCCAACAAACCATAGCTTTAGCTCCCTCAAATGCCTTCTCTGCTGCCATCTACCAGCCTCCCAGTGGTTGTCCCCTCACCAAATAATCTCCCTCCACATCATTAAAACTGTCCTCGATTTTTATCAACAAATTCTGTCACCAAATCCTGGGGGCACTTTTCCGCTGTCGCCGTATCGTGTCACTGTGCAGCACCAGATATCACAGCTGTGTGCCTCCCTGGCTCCTGCAGCCATGCAATCTGTGGAATTTCTCTCCCCACTCTGGCACTTCTTCCCAGCGTCCTTTGGAAACTCTCTGGTCAGTCCATTATTATTGGTATCTCCACTAATGACATCTCCTGGCACTTGCCCACTGCTTTGCTTATATGTTACTGACTTCAAATCTGTATTTCCAACACTCTACTAGACACCTCCACTTGGATAATACAAGAATACTTTCATGCTCAAAAAGCACAAAGCTTAACTCACCTGTCATCGGCACACACAAAAACTACCTGTTTCCCCTTCACATTTGTTTTCACAACAAACTGCCCCATCATTTAGCTCGTTTCTCAAGTCAGAAATAAGCATCACTCTTGCCGGCTTTCTCCTTTTTATCCCTACCCTCAATTAGTCCTATTGATTCTATCACCTAAATGTTAACTATATTTACTTTTTGCCATTCCCATTGCTTCTACTCCCCTCTAAACCCATAATGGTCTCCTCTAAGTTACTATGACACCTTGCTAACTGGTCTGCTCACATCTAGTGTTTCCAAATGGGATTGTGGATGAAGAAATCAAAATTTCCAAAATCCTAACTTATTCTTAAAATACTCCAAACATCCTTTATACGCTTTACTATTTATCAAGCATATCCAACATATTTTGTTCAATGAATAAGAAATAACAAGCTTAGGAATATTTACAGAGAACTATACCCTAAATATAGAACATTAAAACACTGGGGAACACCAGCAGATGTTACGGGTAATAGTTAAGTAACTTCACATTCAGACCTTCCAGCAGAGTGACAGGACAGTGTTGACACTGCCAATATAAGTTCTTCTTCTGCTTCCAAAACTTAGGTCTTGGAACACCCTTGTAAGTTCTATAAAGAAAACTAAGCATATGAACATATTAGTATTAATTTTATTTGCAATAATGTCTCACCATTAGCAACAGACAGCACCATGAACACACACTTATAACACGGTAACAGCTTACAAGCAAAACTGAGCAGATCCTCCTTTGTGCCCCTAGCCTAGAAATGTTGGCCTTAACCTTCAACTGCATATGAGCCCTTCCTTCTCGGGCTTTTGACTTGACATCAGTGAATTTCTTCCCACCACTAACATTTCTATGTTGATTGTATAAAAAGTAATATAGGGGCCAGCCGAGTGGTGCGATGGTTAAGAACTGGCTTGGGACGCCAGAGGGCCCCGGTTCGGATCCCACATATGAGGGCCAGTGACACTGTCCTCTACGGCTAAGATGCTGAACAACAGCTCAACTTGGAGCTGGGCTGCTGTGAGTCGCCGGCGACGGCGTAGGCTGAAAAAAAAAAAATACTGATATAAAAGTTCACAATTAGTTTTCATTAGAAATTGAGGATTCTAAGGGCTAAAAATTCCAATATATGTAATTGAAACTACTAGGAATAATAAGGGAAACAAATGTAAGGAAAGTTGGATATGCGTTTTCAATAAATGAAGGTAAAAGGTATGGAAATTCTTTTTTTGAGGAAATTACAAGGAAAGCTATAGAAGGTTTGTGAAAAGAAATCTTGAAAAAGGAAATTCTGTGTATGGTCAAGCTAGATAAGATTGAATGAATTTATTATAAGCTTTAACATCAACAGGGTATTTATATAAAAATAAAATAGTATTCTTTCATCTGCTAAAAGGACAAAGTTTTCCTGTACATTTGGTATCAGTTAATAAGAGATTATAAAGGGAAAGCAAAGATTTTGTGATTTCTTATGTTCTTTATTATCAATTCTTCGATTGCTTAGGTAAACTGAGTTTTTTTAATATTAAAAGAGCTAAATTTTGCTTACAACTATTTAACTTTCTGTATTTACCTGCTAAGTCTTTAATTATCACCATTGATTAAATGGATGAGTATTATTTCACAATGACCTAAATCTATCTGACCAAGTGTTTTAAAAGTTTTGATATGTTTGATAAGCTTCCCAAAATTCAAAAACAAGTCTCTTTCTTAACCTGAGAAGAACTGAGATTTTTAAGATTCCTGAAACATTTGCAAGGATCTCTCTCTCACTTAACAAAAGGGAAGTCATAATATAAGGAATAAATTTGTATGCACATATTATTATTAAAATGTTCTAAAATTTTTTTTTAATTTCTAAAAATCTAAAATGTCCTGATATAATGTTTTGGTTTGTAATTCTAGCTGTTATTTTAAAAAGTTGTGTGTTGCAATGAAAAACAACAAATTTCTTTGTCAATTGCATTGTAATCGGATCTTTAACCATATTATTAAGTCTGTCATTTATAGAGAGTCACCACCTTACTCATACTTTTTGCAAATATGATTCATCTTCAGAGATATTCATGGAGAGAACTGTTGACACTTACTCTAAAATACAGGTTTCTGATAAACTTACAGATTATACCATTAAACCAGGCAAGAATTTGCAGAACTCTAAGGAAAAACTGGATTCATGCTAACAGAAAGATCAAGATCAATGAGAATTCATAACATGAACTGATAAGGATGATTGTAACCTTTATGACTTTTTATTTGACATATTACTTTATCTTTGTTTTTCAGATATAAGGAAATTTTTTATGACCTACAGCAATTGGGTAAATTATACCTTTGTATGCAGAATTTGAACATTTATCTTTTCCTCCCTACCTGATCCTTTTAGAATTTGGAAACTCTTAGTGAGTCTTCCCATTTTCATGGCCATGTAATTATTTACATAACTTCAATAAGAATCTTTTCTCTTTATAATAGGATGCAATTGGAAACACTGGTTATATTCCCAAGGCCTTGACTGGAATGTCATGTTTGAGAAAGACATGAATAGTCTCAGACATGACCAGACAGCTTTAAGGAACAAAGACTGACTTATGGAAGCCTCCTTGAGAAAATCAGCCTGGTACACAATGCTTACAGGTTTCCCAGCAGCCTCACCAGGGAGACCTATGCATTTAGATTTCTCTGTTTTTGATGTCCAATGAAAGGAGACAACACAATCAAACATCACAAGTTACAACCAGGAGATTACGTGTACTAGAAAAGACACCATCAAAAGGACTCTTGACAACCAAGAAGAAAAGGACCATATCAGGTACGTTTAAGTAATCAGCGTAGAGCAACAGAAAATTTGAAATTAAAAATTACTAGGAAGTGAGGTAGGTAGCATCTGTTGCAAACAGCTAACCCAAGGTTCTGGGCCAAGCATATATGTTCTGCACCTTCGTTTTCCCTTTTTTCCTTACTTTAGTTCTTTCATACTCACAAATAAGAGGCCAACAACTCATTGTGATAGTTATTGTTTCCTTTTCCCCTTTAATTTCTGCCTTCAAAGATAACTCAGCATTGGATATCATCTTTAAACCTACTTCACAGGTCAAAACATGCAAATGGTTGCAACATAGTCATGGGTGTTCAATGCCTGGCCATGCCAACCCCAGCGAAGGTGTCAGATGTGGAAGAATACCTTTTCCCTTGGGCAAGTGTTGCAATGAATGAATACATAATTAGAAACCTATCAGAAAACCTTAGGGGAAATTGTGGGAGCTACTACCAAAGCCATAACCAACCAGGGAAAATGTTTAAATTCCCTTGCACAAGTTAACAGGATCACTCTTGATGATATCCTAGCTGAACAAGGTAGGGTTTGTTCTATTGTTAATATTGTACTTAGGGGGGAAACATCTCTGATGAAACAGAGATGGAATTAGATAAAAATCTAGGCACAAACCAAATGATTAAATACAGTGCGTACTAACACCTCATGGTTCTTTGGTATCTTCAGCTGACTGCCCTCAGGTATTGCCTCCTGGTTCAGATTTATTCTTCAAATTGGACTTAATGGTTTTAATTGTTTGTTATTACAAAATTTTTTCCTGTTATAAAACTTTGTTTTACATAGCTTGATGTTACAAAGACATCTCTCAGATATCCAATGAAAGGAGATGAAACAATCAAACATCTCAACACAGTGAGATGACCACTAGAAACTAAGAGACTTCATATGAGAAACTTCAAGAAACTACAGAAGATGTTTGCCCTTAAAGGAACATGACGTTACGGCCTTACTCTGTTCTGGTGTTCTTCCTGCTCAAATGTGGCCTTAGGCGCCTTAAAGCCCCCAAAAAACAAAAAACAAACAAACAAACAAAAAACAAAAAAACTCACACCCACTTTCCTTCCTCCGTGGGACATGATATACTGGGAAAGTGCTTTCCTAGCAACAAAGGACCAACGATGCTTTTAATAATTGATCAGTGTTGCTTTCCAATGATTGATCCGTGATACTTTCATGGAAAGATCTTAATCAAAAGGGGGAAATGTAAACTATAATATAGACAGAACCACTTTAAAATGGAGCCAGAGCTTCCATCCCAGAGGAACCGCCTTGAACATCTTACTTCTCAAACCTCTGGAATGTTAGAATTGGGTAAAATAACCTTTGGACTGGGCCTGAAGCAGCACTGTCTTTCAAACAACTGTTTGTTAAGATACCAGACTGAAAATTAAAATATTCTTTAGAATTAGCGTCACAATGTTAGCTTATCTGTGCCTATAGAAATTCCTTCTTTCTGTTAATGTGATGACCCTAATTTCCTTTCTCATAAATACCCCTTGCCTTCACCTCCTAATTAGAACACTATTTGGGTTTCTGCCTGCCTCAGTGCTTCTGTAATAGATATTCTTTTGGATCTCAATCACTTTGGGAGTAATTTTAGAGTTCCTTTAGCATACCAAGAACCAGTTCAGACTGTACTTCCTGGACAACTCTGATCACAGTTTCTTCCTTGCTGCAAAGATAATACTCCTTCCCCATTGAGGGTGAGGCCATGAAGTTTGTTGCTCTAGAATAGGAGAATGTGACACAGAAGAAAATATTCATCTGGGACAGAGGATCTGGGGAGAGGAAAAGACATAAAATGAGACATGTGGCTCCTGACTGTAAGCCCAGAAGGTAAGATAAATCGAGGGAACACTGAGAAAAGGCGTGTGGCATGTGGGATGCTAGGAAAAGATACCCTAGCAGACCACCTATCCCAGCACCCACCTGCAAGGTGGCCACAGCAAAGTAAACTCGCTAGTGCAGGCAGAGGGGAGGCCGAATTTTGGCTAACCATAGCTGCTCTTCGCTCCCATGTGTCACTGAATGCCCACATGCCACCCTCGGCCACACTCCCGTGTGGATGAGTTCCATCAGCAGACCTTGCATTGTGCCAGATGACAGATGGGACAGAGGCTCAGGGTTACACAAAGCTAACAAGAGCCAAGGTGAATTTCCTGAGACAGTCAAGGAGTACCACCAGTATCATGCGACAAACCGAGAGACCTGAGTTTGACTTTGTCCCTGACTTTTACTTCAGCTACAAATACTTAAGGGAAACTAGGAAGACAAGGGTCACTGAGGAACCAAAGGCTATACAAACACACAGCAAGGCTCAGCTTTCCATTTAAATGTCACCTCAGGGGATATTGGGGAAGGAGAGAGGCGAGAGAAAATAAACCGTAGAAAATAAATTCTATTTCTTTGCACACTTGAGTATAATATATGTGCAACCTTGTTGCACAAGGCACATTATGATTTGGCTGCTACCTATCCACCTACCCACCCTTATTCCTCACCCCCTCCTCCTTTGCCATCTAGGTTACCTCTCACCTCAGGACCCTGGCACATGCTGTTTCTTCTGCCTTGAACGCTTTTCTTCTCTATTTTCATGTGGGTAAGTCCTACACATTCTTCATATTATCACTTTAGAATTATTTCTTCCACGAAGTTAATCTTTCAAGTTCTAGTTATATCTCTCTCCTATGAGGTTCCATGACACCCTGCGCTTCTGTATTCTGATACATGTTGTATAATGTAGAGTAGTCTGATCTGTTAATCAACTGAGGGAAGGGATTCTGGCTGACACAATCTCCAATGTACTTCACATAACTCTGGGCACACAGTAAACATTCAAAACTGCTGGTTCAACTACAATGTCTTTCAGAATAGAAACATATCACAGAATGCATCTTATGGGCTCAGGGACACTCTTGTAGGTTATAAGGTTTGGGATCCATTGACAATTTTAAGAATGGATCTCAGCTTCTCTGACTTAGAGGTAATTAGGAGAGGCATTTTACCCACTCTCCTGGGGGTTCTTTTTAGGATAAGAAGTGAAAATTTATTGCAAGCAAAACCACAAAAATCAGTGCTAAATAAATGATAGAGTAGTGCATAAGAGAAAGTACATAAGTAGTGCAAGAGAAAGATTTAAAAAACCCATTCAAAACTTACCTTTGCAATTAATGTCAGCAATGACGTCATTCCTTTCTATCGTTTCTAAAAGCTGCCTTACTTCTTCAGCATTGCCATTTCTGGCATGATGGAGAAGCCGCTGTTCTGCTTCTGTATTCATTTCTGTATTTAAAAGTAATAATATTACTATTACCTGAGAACATAAATAGCTTTCAGATATTACCTGCCAATACAAAGAGGGAAAAGAATGATCTTGATTTTGCAGCTAATAAGATAGACACAAGAACTGATTTTTAAAAATCAGTTGCAGGGCCAAAACTTGACCCAGACAGATTCCACGCCTTTTGTATTATTACCAAAGAAGTACACTAGGCATTTCGGCAAGTTTCTTAATCTCTCAAAGCCTGTTTCCTCATCTGCAAAATACAACCAGTTCCATGAGGTATTTTAAGATTATGTCTATAAAAGTATCTGTAAAATACAAAGTATTTTGCAGTTATTACATTAATAAGTAGACATACAGTTAAAATATGGCCATTCAAAAAGAATTATTAAAAGACTGCCATAAATTAAAACACTAAAAACCTGTGTGAAAAAACATTTTAAACAGAAAAAAATAAATTTTGATAAATATCTTGGAGTCACTATTCTTACAAATAAATTTTTTCTTTCATATTTTCTTATAATATAGAGGACTATGAACAAATCAAAGGCATTTATGTCAACATGTTATGAATAACAATTCCCAAAAGTAATAAAATTTCATTCGTATTAATAATCAAATAAATTAAAATAAATTAAACACAAAGGATTTTTCTGCATATCAGATTAGCAAAAATAAAAAAAATTTAAAAAAGATTAAACACACCCAATGCTTGTATGGACAAGAAGTGTGCACTCTGATAAACTGCTAATATGAATATAAATGCATACAATTTTTATTATGTTGCAGGGAGACAGGCAAAAATTTGATTATATCAAATAATTTTCAAAGTACACAAACACCTAGGGAGGGTTCTGGGAAGACAGCATGGAGAAAGCGCCAGAAAGCTTTCTCCCCACCCAGACAACAAAGGCGCTAGCAGAATCTGATATAACTATTTTGGAACTCTGGAATTTACTCAAGGCTCGCAACAACCAGGGAAAGACTTGGAAGGTAAACTATAGTTAATTTTGGTCAATTTCAGCTCTTAGCTAAGAAACAACTACCCATCCTCCACCCCCAGCCACATGGCTGGCAGCTATAGAGTGTTGCTGGAACAGCCTCTGGGAGCCAGGATTAGTGAAAAGGACCTTGTCCTCCAAATATCAGGGATCTGTGCTCTGATCACTGATTGCTGCTTCTGATCACAGAGGTGCAGGAAAAGAGGTGTGTAGCAATGGCTACAAGCCTCTCCCTCTCTCACTGAAGTGACTTCCAAGGGAGCTAAAGGGCCAGAACCCTTTTTTCTTCTCCCTTCCATTTCTCTCTTTTCCCCCTTTTAAGAGCCAGACATTAAAGACTAGGAGATTCAAAACAACTGCATATATGGGGAAAATTAGAATGTCATTGCTCATGCCCAGAGAAAGGCTCAGGAAAGACCTATGTAGACCTTAAGTTTATACCTCAGCACCGAGGCAGTCTACATCAATCAAAAAACAATAAACTGGCCTAGAGCTGCTTTTTGTTTGTGCTCGGCCCCCTCCTAATTCTTTGGAGTGTACTATGTCTTCTAATAAACTTTTTTACCACTTAAAAAAAAAATAAACAACAAACAGAAAATCCTGGGGAAGGCAGAGAATATGGTTTCCAGAGTTACCACATTATTAGATTCAAATGTTCACTATTAACAACAACAACAAAAAAAAATCACAAGGCAATAAAAGATACAGGAAAGTATGGTGCATTCAAAGGAAAAATAAATCAACAAAAACTGTCCCTGAAAAGACCTGATGGCAGATATATACTAGACAGACTTGAATACAACTGTCTTAAAGATGCTCAAAGGACTAAAGGAAGATGTAAGAAAATGATGTATGAACAAAATGGGAATATCAATAAAGAGAAAATCTAAAAAGAAATTCTGGATCTGAAAATACAATAACTGAAATGAAAAATTCACTGGAGTGATTCAAAGGCAGATTTGAGCAGTCAGAAGAATCAGCAAACTTGAAGGTAGGACAATGGAAGTTACTGAACCTGAGGAACAGAAACAAAAGATTTAAGGAAAGTGAACAAAGCCTCGGGAACACCATTAAGAGGACCAATATATGCACTGTGGGAGTCCCAGACAAAGAGAAAGTAAAAGAGAGAATATTTTAAGAAATAATGGCTGAAAACTTCACATCGAACCAGCAACCTTGGTGTTATGGGCACTGTGCTGTAACCAACTGAGCTAACTGGCCGCTCCGAGTAGTTGTTTCAATCTAGTTGTGGAGGGCGCATCTCAGTGGCCCATGTGGGGATCAAACCAGCAACCTTGGTGTTATGAGTACTGCACTCTATAACCAACTGAGCTAACCAGCCACCCCAAGAAATAATCTTAAAAGTAGTAACAGAGAACCAAATCATCACATACAGGGATTTTCAGTAAGATTACTAGCATGTTACTCATCAAAAACTTTGGAGTCCAGGAGATAGTGGACTGATATAATCAAAGTGCTAACAGAAAAGAAGCGTCAACCAAGAATCCTATATCCAGCAAGCTGTCCCTCAAAATGAGAGAAAATTAAGACATCCTCAGAAAAACAAAAGCTAAGGGATTTCATTACCATTAGACCTACCCTAGAAAGACATGCTCAAGAGGGTCCTACAAGGTAAAATCAAAGGACACTAGACAGTAACTCAAAGCAATATGGAGAAATAAACATCTCAATAAAGGTAGCTACAATGGCAAATATAAATTGGTACTATTGTAAACACGGGTTTTTAACTGTACTTTTTGTTTTCTACATGATTTAAGAAACTAACACATTTAAAGAAAAAAAAATATTAGTCTTGTTGACAAAAGAGGGGTACTGTAATAAATCTAATCGAGAGTAACCTTATAGGGTGATCTGATCAGAAATTCCTAAGTGGGCAGGTCGTGGTGGGTCTATAACTTTAGTAAAAGGTTTTTAAGCAATCCCTGTCCACTGTTCTTGTGCATCTAGGTTAACACACCTTTGAAATGCCAGAAGTAATCCTCTTTTCCAGACCCTTCAAAGACATAACCACTCTCAAGGGAGCACATAATCTTGTTAACTAGCCTGTACCTTGCATTCTTCTACCTTATTGTAATCTCACTTACGTTCTCTCTTTAATTCTAACTGTACATAAAAAACGAGAAATTGAAAAACTGACATTCTCTGGAGCATTTGAGGTTGCTTCCTGGCAATGTCATCAGTTTGGCTCAAATAAACTTATAAAAATTCTCTACAGGTTTGGACATGTCTTACATTGACAGTCTAAAAGCTAGTATTATCATAACCTTGGTTTGTAATTCCAAATCTTGTTTTCTATATAATTTAAGAGACTAATTCATTTCAAAAAATTATTAGTTTATGATTTGGGGCATACAATGTATAAAGATGAAATTCTGTGACAACCACCAAATGGGGTGGGGACAGAGCGGTAAAGGAGAAGAGTTTTTGAAAGAGTAATTGAAATTAAGCTGGTATAAATGCAAACTAGAGTGTCAGTTTTAGGATGTTGAAAGTAATCCCCATAGTAACCGCAAAGAAAATAGTTACAAAATGTATACAAAAGGAAATGAGAAAATAATTTAAACATTTCAGTACAAAAGAATCAACTAAACACAAAAAAAGACAGCAATGCAGAAAATGAAAAAAAGTGATAAGGCATATAAAAAAATAATAAAATGACGAAAGTCCCTCCTTATCAGTAATAACTTTAAACGTGAATAGATTAAATTCTCCAAAGACTGAGATTGGAAGAATGGATAAAAACACATGATCCAACTATATGCTGTCCAGAAGAGACTCACTTTAGATCCAAAGACGCTAGTACATTGAAAGTGAAAGGATAGAAAAAGGTATTCCATGCAAATAGTAACCAAAAGAGAGCAGGGGTGACTACACTAATATCAGACACAAGAGACTTTAAACTTTAAAAGTTTACAAGAGATAAAGAAGGGCATTATGTATTAAAAGTTTCAACACAGCAGGAATATATAACAATTATAAACATTTACATACCTAAAACATTATCAAGATATATTGGGTTGTCGGAAAAGTCATGACGCATTTTTGCAACGAAAAACATAGAAAAAATACGTCATGACTTTTCTGACAACCCAATATAAAGCAAAAACTGTGAGAATTAAAGGAAGAAACAGTTCCACAATAATAGTTGGAAACTTTAATACCCCACTTACCATAAAGGATAGAATAAACAGACAGAAGACAACTAAGCAAATAGAGGACTTAACATAATAAACCAATTAGAACTAACAAGTAGAGGACTCTACCCAACAAATCTTCTCAAGTATACAAGGACATTTTCCACAATAAGATCATTCGAAGTTCGGACAATTAAGTTTGTGAACTCATCCTAGAAAAAGTGCTACATACTTCATTGCTGAATATCACTTTGTCACATTCAAAATACTCCCCTTGGGAAGCTATGCACCAACACCAGCGCCTACTCCATCTTTCAAAGCAATTTTGGAACTCTTTTTCTGGAATGGCCATCACAGCTATAGTTGTATTACCCTTGATGTCCTGAATGTCATCAAAATGTCTTCCTTTCAATATTTCCTTTATCTTCAGGTAAAGAAAGAAGTCATCGGGGGCCAGATCAGGTGAGTAGGGAGGGTATTCCAATATAGTTATTTGTTTACTGGTTAAAAACTCCCTCACAGACAGTGCCATGTGAGCTGGTGCATTGTCATGATGCAAGAGCCATGAATTGTTGGCAAAATGTTCAGATTGTTTCCGTGTAACTTTTTCACACAGCCTTTTCAGCGCTTCCAAATAGTAAACTTGGTTAACTGTTTGTCCAGTTGGTACAAATTCATAATGAATAATCC
>NW_017731605.1:1920206-1926025 GCF_001890085.2 Hipposideros armiger | reverse complement strand
CCAGTGGCCCTACTGCTCAGAGCCCACGCTCCCAAGCCAAGTCCCAACCACCAAGCCACTCAGCCGGCCCCTAAAGGAATTTCTTTATAAGAAAAGGTAAGTTATTGAAGATGACAAATCTTCAAGTCAAATTAAATGAACATTTTTTAAGTCTTTCAATTTCTGTATAATAAATATCAAAAAGATAAAAAACTATCATCTATTTCAATAGGCCATTGTAATATATTAGCCATGCCAGTTGCTCATAAGCACTGGGATTGGGGTTAAAACTTATTCAACAAATGTTTCTTGAGTACCTACCAATGATAGGGTCTGCTATAGGCACTGCAGGTATAACGATGGACAAGACAATCCCTGCCCCCCTGAAACAGGGCAAATAATAATCACACCAACATGTGCCAAGTATGGTAATACACAAGGGTCAGTGGCTGTACAGAGAACAGGTGAGATTAGCTACTCATCTGCATTAGTTATGGAAGGAATCACAGAGAAAGTGAAATTTACACTGAGACTTGAATGAGGAGTTCACCAAGACCACCAGGGTAAACAAGGTTTCTCACCTGAACACCTGTTTGAAAAGAAACCATTTTGGGTGAAGATGTGATTCCATTCTGGTCATGGTGAGTTTGAGATTCCCATGGGAAATGGAGAGGGAGGTGTCCCATATGCAATTAGCTAATTCCAGTTTGTGCATGCTGAAGAATGCTATCCGGGGCTAGAATTCAAATGGTGAGTTATCAGCATATCAATGGGCTTTCAAGTCTTAGGGGTATATCAGATGCCTTCCTGGAAGAAGACTAACACTTAAGGGGAAGGAGGCCAGTGACTAAGATTGGGCAAAAAGGACTAAGGGTGGAGGGGAAGACAGAAAGGGGTGGTAGCCCTGAAACCGAAAAAGAATGTTTCAAGGGTGTCAGATGGCTGTGAAATGCCCAGGAAAGGCAAGGACCAGACCTGTAAATGACAAACAGTTTGGCTAGAAGGAGGCCATTGATGAACTCAAGAATACTTTCAGTGGAAATGACAGAGACCAAAAACAGATTTGGGTAAATTGAGAAGTGAAGGTGAAATAAAGGGGAGGAGTATATCAGACCCCTTTAAGATAACTTGGTTCTGACGAGCTGGTGATAGCCTCAGCTTTGGTATATTAGATACCTGGGCATGTTTATAGGCTGTGGGGAAAGAGCCAGGAGAGAGGGCAAGCTTGAAATACAGGTGCAAGGAGCGGGGAAGGGGAGGCTGAACAAGATCCTGGAGGAGACTGAAGCAGGTGGAGGAAACGTCCAAGATGACTGCCCCTTTCCTGAGGAACAGATTCTCAGGTCCGCTAACAGGAGAGAGGGTTCTTACTGTAAGATGGGATGTTGGGGGGACTGGGGAAGGGCGGAAGAACGGAGGTAAATAAAATAGATCATTGTATTTTAAAATTAAGAGGGGAACAAGGCCAGTTAAATTTCACCAAGACAGAAAAATAAAACTCTTGTTGCTCTATGCCTAAATCCCATANGGTACAAATTCATAATGAATAATCCCTCTGATATCAAAAAAGGTTAGCAACATCATTGCAACAAGTTCGCAAACCTAATTGTCAGATCTTGTATGTTAGGTCACAAATTGAGTCTCAATAGATTTTAAAAGATATATATCATAAAATATGTTCACCAACCACAAAGGGATCAAGTTAGAAATTAGTAACAGAAGAAAAACTGGAAAACTCACAAAACTGTAAAAATTAAACAACAAACTTTTAAACAACCAATGGATCAAAGAAGAAATTACAAGGGAATAAGAAACTGTGTAGACAAATGAAAATAAAAATACAACATACCAAAACTGTGAGACACACAAAAGTGGTGCTCAGGGGGAAATTTATAGCTATAAATGCTTATATTAAAAAACAAGAAAGCTCTCAAATCACCAACCTAACTTAACTTAAGGAAAGAGAAAAACAAATTAAAAAGAACAAAGTAAACCCAAAGATTGCAGAAGGAAAAATATAAAGATTAAAGCAGAGATAAACAAAATAAAGAACAGAAAAACAATCGAGAAAAATCAATAAAATCAGAAGACAGTTGTTTGAAAAGGTCAGTAAAATTGACAAACCTTTAACTAGACTAAGAAAAAAAAAAGACTCAAATTACTAAAATCAGAGATAAAAGCAAGGACATTACTACCAATTCTACAAAAATGAAAAGCTTTATAAAAGTGTACTGAGAACAATTATATGCCAATAAATTGGATAACCTAGACAAAATGGACATATTCCTAGAAACACAAAACCTACTAATACCAACACATGAAGAAACAGAACTCAGAACAGACCTATAACTAGTAAGACTGAATCAGTAATCAAAAAAAATTTTTTTTAAATCTCCTGACAAAGAAAAGCCCTGGAATGTAAAATGGTAGAGCCACTGTGGAAAACAACATGGTGATTCCTAAAAAATAAAAAATAGTATTACCATATGATCTAGCAATTCCACTTCTGAGTACATACCCAAAAGAACTGAAGGCAGGGTCTTGAAAAGATACAAGAATGTTCACAGCAGCTTTATTCACAATAGCTAAAATATGGAACCAACCCAAGTATCCATCAACAGATGAGTGGATAAGCAAAATATGGTATATATGACTCGTACATAAAATGGAGCATTATTCAGCCTTAAAAAGGAAGGAAATTCTGCAATATGCTACAGCTTGGATGAACCATGATGACATTATGCTAAGTGAAATAGCTAGTTACAAAAAGAAATACTATATGATTTATAGTACTTAGAGTAGTCAAAATCAGAGACAGAAAGTTAAACCGCGGTTGCCAGGGAATTAGGTAAGAGGGGAACTGGGAGTGGTTTATCAGGCAGGGTTTCAGTTTTACAAATGAAAAGTTATAGAGATGGATGGTGGTGATCATAGCACATTATATTTAATACCACTGAACTGTACATTACAAATTGCTTAAGATGGTAAAATGTATATTTTACAATAAAAATGAAAAAAAAATACACATACATCATTTTCTTTGCCGAACAGCTCTATTTCTAAAAAATCTATCCTACAGAAATGTTTACACAAGATTATTTTCTAGGCATGTTCATAAGGGCTGTGTTATTTAAAATAGTGAAAAAAGGTAGAAACCAGTCCATGTCCCTCCACAGAGGATTGGTTAAATACATCCTCTAAAGAGGCTAAAAGAGATGGTCTATAAACTGGAGCATGGAAAACAGAATTGAAGGTATGGTTTCAAAAAAATAGCCATCTATGCATGGTGAACACCATGACCCCAGCCCTCTTCCTTTGATAAGCTTTTCTAATGCTGGCGATCCAACCCTCCAGGAGGAGACTAAGCTCCTTATAGACCCTAGAGGTGAACATATTCTAAGAAAGATACCAGGAGCTCCAAATAAATGCCCAAGCCAGATTCACTCTATAGTGAAGCGGGCAGTCAATAAGGCCCACCCACTTTCTCTGTTTTCAATCAGCTTTCTAGTTCCCCAGTCTTAAACAAGCGCCAATAAACAAGGGTGGAGCTTCTAAAATATGAAAGGCAGAGACCAAAGCCAAGCAAAAAGGCGAAAAAAAACCCAGCAACTCGGAGAAAACAAATTATTCAGAGGAACTGTTAATAAAGAAAAATTACATCCATAGAGAATAAAAAATATTTTCTCTTTAAATAAAAACAAGATGCCATACTAAAATGTAAAATACAATAAAATTGGAGAAAAAAGAACTTTAGAACTTAAAAATGATGGCAAAAATTAAAAGCTCAATAAAAGAGTTGGAAAATAAGATTGAAAATATGTCTTAGAAAATAAAGCTGTTAAAATATGAGACGGGCGGCCACTCTGCTTACTTGGATAGAGTGCAGTGCTCATAACACCAAGATCGCTAATTCGATCCCCTCATGGGCCACTGAGCTGTGCCCTCCACAGCTAGATTGAAACAGCTACTTGACTTGGAGCTGATGGGTCCTGGAAAAACATACTGTTCCCCAATCAAAAAAAAAAAAAAAAGAAAAGGAAAAAAAGAAAGGGAAATATAAGATAATTAAGAAGACTGATCCAGGAGGTTGAACTTCCAAATAATAGAAGTTCTAGAAAAAGAAAACACAGAAAATAGAGATGTAGGAAATAAATAATGCAAGAAAACTTTACAGAATAAAAGGGCCTAATAAGAACCCAACAATGCTGGAAACTATAGACAAAAGAGACCCCCACCAAGGCACATCATCACAAAATTTTAGAACTTTGGAACAAAGAAGACCCTGTAAGTTTCAGGGAAGAAAAAATATACATGTAAGATAATAAAGGAGCAGGTATCAATGAGTTTGACTTCTCAACCTCAACATAAGCAGCTCAAAGACAATAAAGCAATACCCTGAAGTTCTACAGAAAAATTATTTCCAACTCTAAATTCCAAAACCAGACACTCAAAAGCAGGGGTAGAATAAAGACATTTTTAGACACACAAGGATTCAAACTTACCTTCCATGCATAGTGTCTCAGGAAACTACTACTGGAGTATGTGGGCCACCAACATTCATAAACCAAGAAAGGAAGTTGTGGGATACAGGAAATTAACAAAGGAAATCCCAGGAGTAAAGGGAAATTCCTGAAATTTAACTGTACACCTGGCCTAGTTCTTATCCATCCTTTGTTTGTCTGGGTTTTGTGCTAATCCCATTTCTGAACTCCATGTTCTTCTGCCTGATCAGCTGAGGGTACTCATTCCACCCCAAGAAGCGCTCTGCTTCCACCTATCCCTGAGAAGTACAGGTTGGCCTCTGTGAGCAGCGTGCTTCCCCATCCCACTCCCCAAACACACACACACACACACACACACTCCTGCTAGCCAGGGGCCCAGAACCTGGTCCCCCTCTAAGCCTATCAAATAACAAAATTGTAAGCCCTGTTCCCAGAGCTCACTCAAGGCCAAGCTCACTAACTTCCTCTTGAAAGGGCTCATATAAACTCTGAGGGCTGCCAAACCCAGGCTGTGACCAAGAGATTTATTTTCAGTGTATATTTTCTTGGGAGACTTCATCTAACAGTGACCATCTAATAGTGACCTTTCTTCACACAGTTGTTAATCAGCTTTTATACTAATCACCTCTGCATTCATCTATGTGTGTATTTATTAAAATAAAACACTAATCATTTTAAAAGTTTACCAATACCTATATTCATTGTAGCACTATTATAAGGCAAAAATATTAAAGAATGTCCATTAATAAAGGTTTGTTCACCTAACTGAAATGAAACCATTTAAAAGGTTGTAAAAACATTTCTGAAACTATGGAATTACAATATATTGTTAGGTCGGATGGTCTCAATGTAGCATAATCTCTATATATGTTCTATATAGTCAGAGAAAGAGTGGGAAAATACATCAGGATAATAACAGTGGTTATTCCATGCAGTAAAATTATGAATAGTTTTAAGGTATTCTTTTGACCATCATATTTGCTAAATTTCCTACAACATAAAAAAAAAATTTCTTTTTTTTTTTTAAGATTGGGGAATTCAGGGAGGGAACAGCGTTGGGGAATTGGGGGAGAGGAACAGACAAGTTGCTGTCCTTTTGTTCTTCAGTCTAGTTGTGGAGGACGTTCCTTCACTGGCCCATGTTGGTATTATCATTACGCTCTACCTGGGTGAGGCAATTGGTCACCGGCCACTGGATGGCCACTCACAGCGGCTCATGGCAGCTCACACCAACTGCCAGCCGCTCATGCTGACTGCCAGCCACTCACAGTAGCTCACGGCAGCCCACTGCAGCCCCACTGCAGCCTACACCATCGCCAGCGACTCATGGCAGCCCAG
>NW_017731605.1:1917384-1919340 GCF_001890085.2 Hipposideros armiger | reverse complement strand
GGCTAGAATTCAAATGGTGAGTTATCAGCATATCAATGGGCTTTCAAGTCTTAGGGGTATATCAGATGCCTTCCTGGAAGAAGACTAACACTTAAGGGGAAGGAGGCCAGTGACTAAGATTGGGCAAAAAGGACTAAGGGTGGAGGGGAAGACAGAAAGGGGTGGTAGCCCTGAAACCGAAAAAGAATGTTTCAAGGGTGTCAGATGGCTGTGAAATGCCCAGGAAAGGCAAGGACCAGACCTGTAAATGACAAACAGTTTGGCTAGAAGGAGGCCATTGATGAACTCAAGAATACTTTCAGTGGAAATGACAGAGACCAAAAACAGATTTGGGTAAATTGAGAAGTGAAGGTGAAATAAAGGGGAGGAGTATATCAGACCCCTTTAAGATAACTTGGTTCTGACGAGCTGGTGATAGCCTCAGCTTTGGTATATTAGATACCTGGGCATGTTTATAGGCTGTGGGGAAAGAGCCAGGAGAGAGGGCAAGCTTGAAATACAGGTGCAAGGAGCGGGGAAGGGGAGGCTGAACAAGATCCTGGAGGAGACTGAAGCAGGTGGAGGAAACGTCCAAGATGACTGCCCCTTTCCTGAGGAACAGATTCTCAGGTCCGCTAACAGGAGAGAGGGTTCTTACTGTAAGATGGGATGTTGGGGGGACTGGGGAAGGGCGGAAGAACGGAGGTAAATAAAATAGATCATTGTATTTTAAAATTAAGAGGGGAACAAGGCCAGTTAAATTTCACCAAGACAGAAAAATAAAACTCTTGTTGCTCTATGCCTAAATCCCATACGTATCCATTTTAACACAGGTGACATATGCTTAAAGCAATTTAGACATTCTCTCCTTTTCAAAGTAATTTAACACCTCACCCATCAAAACTAGTTAGTCCATCTGCAGACCGAACCAACTCTAAAGGTTTGCCAACTGTAAAACTTGGAACTTAAATAAGCAATACCTTGAGGATAAATTCCAAAATGCAAACAGGCATTTTCAATACTTTCCCTTTATCACCTTCCATTACTTTAAAAAGGAGTGGCAACAGCGGGAGAGAACTGACACTTTCTCCTGTCTCCCCTTAGAAACAAATTTATAAAATCGTGTATACATTTAAAACTTATTTCCATAAACAAATCATCTTTTTGGAGCAGAAAACACTAAAAATACATTTTTATTGCAAAATAATTTCCTAGTGGTTCTAACACCCAGTCAAAATAGCACAACTCCAAAAATACCTGTAATTTAAAAACCAACTGAACATCCTAAAATACCAATATAATAAGATGATTTCTATGTTCCTTTCAACTATGGTACAAACTACTAAGAAAATGTTCCAAACCAAGGCATAAAAACACTCCTCACAATTTCTTTCTTCATCCAAGAACCATCATAACTAAAAGTCCACTGCTGTCTATGCAGACCTCAATATGTAAAATATCCACTAGTATCACTAGTATCTAAAAACTTACTCCTTAAGGGGGCACCTAAGTAGCCAGCACCAGCTGGGAAGGTGTCCAATGTGACAGCCACTAGAAGCTGCAGTTTCCCTCATCACCACATGGTGGTGATGAGGGTAACTTAAGTCCTCACTTAGTGTGTGAATAGGTTCTGCAACTTTAAATGAGATTACTTATAATAAAACCAATTTTACCATAGGGTAATTGATATAAACAAGAATTAAGTTCCTAGGTATTTCATCATTACAATGAATGCTTATTCAAGGACAGTGGTATCACCTTCCCTATCTCGATTACCACACAAGGAGATGAATCAATAAACCATTTAACTGAGGGCCTGCCACATTCCAGATATTGTCCTAAACTTTGATGACACACTAATGAAGAAAACCAGGCCTTCCACTAGGACAGGGGTCAGGAAAATTTTGAGATGGAAGAGCCACCAGGGGTCAGCAAACTGCAGCTCTTTGGGTATGTACATGTCACTCTGAAGTAAAA
>NW_017731605.1:1911881-1912779 GCF_001890085.2 Hipposideros armiger | reverse complement strand
TTGATTCTGAAAGTTCTTCATTACTATTTCAAAACACATTTGAAAAGCAAAGGGCAGAGATGTCCACAAATTAGATAAACCCAGTTTTAGATAATAAAAATACTCACTACCAAGAAGGTTGATTGTTACCTTTTGAGGACAAAAATCCTTGAATTTTAGACAAAATATATTTAAATGTTTCCCATTTTGATTATTTCACATTTGAAAATCATCTTCCAAACTAATGTGTAATAATACTGACCGGTTACACACCGTATATCCAGAAGTTTCTCTTTAAAGAAAAACATTCAAGTAAAAATGTGGTTACTTTCTATCATCACATGATAGGAAAATGTGCAGCTAAGGACTGCTTTCACTATATAGTACAGTAATTTCCTATTTGTGAGCTGATGAATCAAAGAACTCAGATAAAGTGGCCTGGTGTAACTCTTACTAAAAGCATTAAAACTATTTCTTATTTCTTGCCCACCTTGTTAGTGGGTGGTCAGGTAAGTGAGGTAAAACCCAACATTTCTGAGAAAGAACATCATCAACCTATACTGTAGAGAGTGCATGACAGTATCTTTTTTGACATCTCATTAATAAATTCTGGCCAGATGGTATTAGCTGATGCCTACACTGCTAACACCTGACATCTTTCTAGAACAGGAAAGAATTTACTAGTCATCAATGAAGTTCCATCTTCATTGGTTTGAAAAATCATCAGGCTTGGCTTGTACAAACTGACAAGGTTCAGAAGCACTTCAAATTTCTCACATACACTTGCTATCTTACTTTTTTTCCTCCATAATATGTTAAGCTGATTTCTACTTTCTACTGAGTACTATTCTCAGTGAATTCATATAATGTACAAAAGCTCAGCTTCCAGTCATGTCAAGATGTAAGAAATTGCAACAGA
>NW_017731605.1:1898684-1904875 GCF_001890085.2 Hipposideros armiger | reverse complement strand
CATTGCCTTTGTCTCCTAATGTTATCTGGGCTCCTGCTTGAATTAATTATTCCCGAATAGCTATTCTTATCTCAAATAAATGCTTGTTTGCGTCTCACTTTGAAAGGCCCTCTTATTTTTAGGCTAACTGTATTTTTACAGGAGTCTTCTTGGTATGTATGTCAATAACCATTAGGAAAATATATCTCTGGCATCTTTATTGAAACCTAGTACAGATATTGTAGAACACTGCTGTCAATGGAACTTTCCACAATGACGGAAATGTTCTGTGACTATTTTGTTCAATATAGTAGTCACTAGCCACATATGCCTACTGAGCTCTTGAAATTTGGCTAATGCAACTAAATTTTTAATTTGAATTTTTAATTGTATTTAATTATTAATGTTAATTTTAATAGCCACATGTGGATAGCAGCTACCATATTGGACATTGCTGTTCTAGAACAACAAATCAATTCTTATATTGTCCCCAATCATGTCATACCCTATTTTAAGAAATGTTTGGCAGACAGAATCTCTGGAAACAATAAATATTTTCTCCAAACTCTTCTCTGAGCTTATGAGCAGGTAGATATTTTAGCATTGCCGATGGAGCATGTCAACGTAACTATGTCATCCCTGTCTACAGTGCATGTAAGTAGAAATAGAAATGGGAACTCCAGATGGATGGAAAGGGATTTGGGAGTAACAAACCCTTTACCCTACCATTCCCATGCCTGACTGACCCAGTTGAAAAATTAACCATGGTCTAATTAACTTTAGACCACAATGCGACTCATCAGAATTGCCCATTGCCTGGTTCAGACTGGATCCACCTAGGATTCTTTTGTTTGCTTTTTTCAGGAACCTTAGGAATCCACAGCTCTCTCTCTACCACTAGTGCACTCCCCATCTCCCACCAATTCCCTCCAGAACGTAGTACCTGATGTTTGTGTCCCTGTAGTTTTGTCTAAGTCTGAAACACCCCAGAATGTACTTCGTGCTTTGCATGTTTTAAAAACACTCCCCTGGTGCCACTGTGACTTTGAAGTGCTGTGGGAGCACACTAAAGGCTTGTTAAATCTTATTAAAAGGAAGATTTTATGGACTGAGACTTTGGGGAGGGCTTTGGTAATTACTGCCTGGAATGCTAAAAAGTAGGTCAGATGTCATCAGGCAAATCCAGATAAATTGTTGAGCTGGGGAAATTAACCATCCCCTACACCTACATATTAACCCTTTGTAGTTATAACTCCAGACCATCAAGGCTATGAGATCATTGGGACTTTTTGTCTCTTAAAAGCTGTCTTAAAATTTTTTTTTGTCATTTGTGCCATTACACTAAGTTTATTTAGTAACTGAAATAAGTGAGTTGGTATATTTTCAAATATTATTTTTATGTAGACCTAATTCTGTGCCTGTTCCTCTTTTCCTCAGTGTGGCACACAGCTGTCTAAGCACCAATGATTGATTTTTCTGGGTCCCCACTCAAAAAGTTTAGAAAAGCCCCCTATATCTGTATGTTGCAAGCAACAAGCAATGACACTAGTTAACTTAATTAAGCAAATAGGGAATGTAGCGCTGAGCAACAGCAGTTCGAGTCCAGCCCGAGCTGAGCAGCCGCTGAGCTGCCAACAGGTGGCAGGATGGCTCAGCTAAAAACAAACAAACAAAAAAAATAGGGAATGTATTGGAAAGGATCAAAGAAACAGCTGAAAATCTGGCCTGGTGAGGGGGTTGCAAAGATCTGAGTAGGAGAGCTAGTCTACAGGTTTTCCAGGGTGCCACCTGTGGGAAAGAATAAGTTTCAGTTATTTTTGTTTTCCTATCCTTTTGTCATTCTTCAGAAGAGACAAAAGAGGAGGGAGGTGGAGGTGGAGGGGGAGAGAGAGAGAGAGAGAGAGAGAGAGAGAGAGAGAGAGAGAGACTGAGAGGACTTTTTGGCTTATAGGGCAGGGCAGCTTGACTGATAATCCTACAAGACTACCTTCCATAGGCAAGGTAGCTTGCCACCAACACACACACACACACACACACACACACACACACACACACACACACTAGTGCAGTGCTATTATATTACCGGAGAAAAGGGCAATGGAAAACGGGCAGCCACAATCACAAAAATCACTACAGCCTCTTTTTTGTTTTTCAATCAAGCCCTTCTCTTTCCTAGCTTTTCCCATAAGGCACGAGCAGCTTGGGCAATATATTTAGCCCTATGCATCATGAATACACCCTGTTTTTTCATCCAAAAAGACCAGGCCAAGCACTGTGCCTGACAATTGCACTACCCATTGTTGGAAGCCTCAGAAAGTTTGCCCTGCTCATAGCCCCCTTTTCAGAGCTTTCTCATGCAGCCTATTGTTCCTGGCTCAGCAGAAGGTGTAGGGTCAGAACCTAACTATGGGGTTATCGGAAAAGTCATGATGCATGTTTGCAACAGATGGCACTAGTTCATTTTTGGAAGTACTAGAGTCATTTGCATCTATGTTATTGCTATGTAATTTGACAGCTGACAGCTCTTGTTTCATTCTAAAATAAAAATTGAGCAATTTGGTTGAGATTTGGAGATTTTACAGCAAGTTGAAGATGGAAGACCAAACTGTATTTTTGCCATATTTTACTCTTTTACTTCCATAAAGGGAAGAACGCACGTCAAGCTTGTGAAAAGTTCCATAAAGTTTATGGTGACAATGCTCTACAAGAATATCAGTGCCAACGATGGTTCACGAAATTCCATGCTGGTGATTTTTATCTCAACAACACTCCTCGGTCAGGGAGGCCCACCAAGGTTGATGATGATAAACTAAAGGCATCAATCGAGTCAAACCCACGTTACACAACACGAGCGATTGCAGAAACATTGAACATCCTTCATTCAAGCATTCACCATCACCTGAAGAAGCTGGGATACGTAAGCAAGCTCGATATTTGGGTTCTGCATGAACTCAAAGAAGTTCATTTGACGGCATGTATAAACATCTGCAATATTCTCATTAAACGTGAGGAAAATGATCCTTTTTTGAAGCGACTGATAACTGGTGATGAGCAGTGGATTGTTTACAACAATGTGGTGTGCAAACAGTCTTGGTCCCAACGTGATGATTCGCTTCAAACGACATCGAAAGCAGACATTCATCAGAGGAAGGTTATGCTCTCATTGTGGTGGGATTTTAAAGGTGTCGTGTTTTTCGAGCTCCTACCAGGGAACCAAACAATCAATTTGAATGTGTGCTGTCGGCAACTGGATAGTTTGAATGAATCCATCATCCAGAAACGTCCAGAGCTTGTTCATTGTAAAGAAGTTGTGTTCCATCACGACAATGTGAGACCACACACAAGTTTGATCACCTGTCAAAAATTATTGGAGCTTGGGGCCGGCCGAGTGGCTCAGTTGGTTAAGAGCTCGCTCAAGAGTTTGAGCTCTGAGCAACAGNACCCACCACAAATTTCTGCCAGTGAACAATGAGACATTTAGCAAGTGTCATCTGATAAACAGACCTTGGTAAAACCCTACACTGAGATAAACAACTGCTTCAGATAAATCTACTTAACTTGCAGCAGTTGAGTCCTCTATTTTGAGTATCAGTTGCTCAATGCTGAGAGAAGAGTTGCTCTACCTGGGAGAAAGAAAGTTATAGTTAACTTTTAAAAAGGAATGTTACTGATGGTTTTATCTCATTTCCCCCCACAGAGAGTAGGCAGAGTCCCTCTTTAGAGCTAGAAGATGAAAAGAGGGTAGATTTTGTAACTATTCTGTAATTAAGACAGAGATCTTTAAATTTTCGGTTGGGGGATTCAGAAATTGTACCTACCACACTGGCTACAAAACATTCTATCAGGGTTAGAACGGAAACACTGCTAGACCTCAAAACAAACCAACAAAGTATTAATATTTTCCAAACGCTGGCTAAAAAGCTGAGGGTGTTCTGAACTCTATATCCAGAATGCATTAACTACAATGCTAAAGCTAAAGTTTTCAGGGAAACACATCGCTGATTTAATTATATGACCAATTATCCGCAAAAGCCTAACACCCAAATTTGCAACATTCAAGTACCTTGCTTAACTTAATATCACAATGCCAACAGTTCAACTTCACAATATAGTCTGCATAAAGTGACGATTTTGACAACTGAAAGCTAATAACAAAATCAGAACAATCTTTTTCAACGCCTCCTACCAATCAGTAGGGCCACCGGGTAAACGAAGCTTTGTTTCTACTGTGCAGCTGCAGTCTTTCATATTGTTTCTGAAACTCTTTGAGTTTTTCTTGCTCGTCGAATTATCCACGCTGTACACTGTGAGAATGGTCACATGAACAACTCGTGACTTCCACTGTGAATCAATCCTCCTCAACATTAGTAGGAAGCTAAGTTACGATGTAAACATCAAAAAAACCGAGAAAGCACGCAGCTGGTGACTTGGTAGGGAATGCATGTGGCATCAGCATGAAGTCGTAGCACCAAGAGTGGAAGTGCAACAAATGCCAACAGCATGCTACTTTTAACAACTAACTTCCTTGCAGCTCTGGAATAGCCAGAGGCTGGCAGGAAGCCGAACTCAGGCTCGGACAGGAGCCCAGCATCGCCACGCCACGGCTCTCTGACCGTCCTCACTAACACGCGGGAAATGAGCACACACCCCCTACCAGGTGCGGCCAGGCCTCCCCCGCGCACCACACAGGGTGGAACCCACTCGCACGGGAACCGGCTTGGAGAGGGACCTAGGCGGTCAACCGGGCAGGCACCCAGAGCTCCAGGACGTAGGCCGCGACCCCAGGCTTCCCGTCTGCTCCGCCGTCAATGAAGCAGCCGTCACCAGGCTCGCACTCACCGAGGACGCGCGGCCCCGCGCAAGGACGGCGTCCGGGATCCCAGCGCCGGGAGTCGGACGGAGCGCAAGGAAGCGGGATACGGTTCCACAAGACGGTGGCACCGCCTCCCAGCGCCGCCGGCTCCACGAACGCGAGTGCGCGCGCCCGTGTTATTTGTGCCCGGCCCGTGCAGCATGTGACCGGTGCGCGGGCTTTGCTGCGCGCGCTCGGCCACCGGCCCCGCCCCCGCCCGCTCCAGTCCCGCCTCGACCACCGAGGCCGGTTCCAGGCTTTCCCAACGCCTGCGGGGAGGGGGCAAAGGCTCTGCGCTCCTCCCATCACACCCGGAAAGAAGGGGTGGACACTACCCCAAGGACTTTGAGGAACCGTGGCGAGGTGAGGTCATCCCCCCAAGCCGAAGTAAATATGAATACTGGGTTAATGCTCTGGAAATTTGTTATTAAGCAAATACATCACCCAGCTGCCCACAGTTTTTCTTTTCTGCTCTGGTTGTGACTTTGCCCATGGGAATTTAATTGGCAGTGTAAATTAGCTACACCCGTTTTTCTTTTCACATGGCAAAGGATGGGCTTAAAATGCCATACAGGTGTAACCGTTCTGAGATAGATATGAGTGAGGGATGCTTAAAGAGATAAGGATTTACAAAATTTCCTCCACTTCCTCCCCCCATCAAATGACCTTTCATAAAGAGTCCACCTCTTCAGACTTAATGCACAACAGGTCTAACCAAAGGGGTTAACGTATCGTCTGTAATGTGCAGGTTTAAACTCGAATATGATTACAACTATTTTTTTAATTATGTATAACTAAGAGACAAAGGAAAGTTATGTGCGCGCAAAATTTTTTCAACTTTCCTGTATTTTCCAGTGTATTTAATAAACACATTCTTTTGTAATGAAAAATTAATAAATAGGTATCATTTTTAAGGGACTGTAGTTTTTTAATCAATTCAAGTCTAGAAACATGTAATGAGAACATATAGGCACTACGTGTGATATGTGTCAGATCTCTTAGAATGTCTTTGGAGAACACAAGCAGCCTGGCTTGTATATCCCAGGCTAGCATCATCTTTTACTAATAAAAAAGGCACTTGACTAGCACAATACTTCAACTGCAAAATGTGTAGTAAATAAGGCAGTCATATTTGCCTTGCAAAGAGGAAACCTCAGGTTTTATTTTCTGAGAATACTACATTATCTTCAGAGCCAAAATAAAAACCGGCTATTAAAATAATTTTCCATGACTCTACGAAAGCCTTCATTCTCACTCTGATGGTTTAAGTGCCTAAATTCACTACTCTCGTTTTTTCAATTCACTTTGCTCTTCTTGAATTTGTAAACAAAAACAGATCTTAGCCAATAGGAGGATGAAG
>NW_017731605.1:1878761-1893864 GCF_001890085.2 Hipposideros armiger | reverse complement strand
AAAAAAAAAAAAAAATTATTGGAGCTTGGATGGGATGTGTTGCTACACCCACCATACTCGCCTGACCTTGTGCCATCAGACTTCCGCTTGTTTCACTCTCTTCAAAACTCCTTGGGTGGTATAACATTCAATTCAGATGAGACTGTAAATCAGCACCTTGTTCAGTTTTTCGCAAATAAAGACAGGCCCTTCTATGAACGAGGAATTATGAAGCTCACTGAAAGTTGGCAAAAGGTTATCGAACAAAACGGGCAATATATCATTGATTGATCTTTGTTCTTTATATAAATAAATGACCTTTGAAAAACATAGACAAAATACGTCACAAGTTTTCCGACAACCCAATAAATGGCCTCTTTTTATTAGGCTTACCAAAGGCCTGGTAGATCTGTTCTGTCCAACCAAAAAGTTCTCTACTTAGTAGAATTAAACCATCCAGATTCTCTCTGGGTCTGTTTGACTGTGAAGTATACTAAGTAGAGTCTGCAGCCAGGATATATGAAGAAAGGCATACAGAGGGAAGAGAAGGCAGAGGGAAGGCAGAAACCATGGGACATGGAGGACAATAGAAAAAAGGTGATCAGGAACAGCAGACACAAGAGCAGAGAGAGAATGATGGAGACCCCAGTATGGAAACTCTAGAGCGCAAAGGGTGAGTCTCCCTGTTGAGAGGGTGATAACTGGTGGCTGCAGCATTATCTTCAACAACCTTTCAGAACAACACAGATGTTTCTGCTTTTATCTCTCCGCATTGTTGCAATAAATTCCTACTCTTTACCTGCTGTAACCTGCGTGTTTCTCTATTCCTTGAACCCAGAGAAAGCCTAACATGCCACTACTACCCCCTTTCTTGCTCTCAGCTCTCTCCTTCTTAATCTCTAACAAACAAGCTGTCAATACCACCTTTTTTTTCAATAGCCACCTCTTCCTTCAGGGCCTGTACTACTGTTTGCTCTTCTGAGCCTTCTAAAACACATCTCTTTTCCAGGGCTCCACTAACCTCCATTATTCCTGAATCACCTGTCAACAGCTGACACAGTCAGGTCAGAGGCCCCACCCATCTCGATGAGTTACATAACATGAGATTTTAGTTCATTTACTGAAGTCACAAAGATCTAAGCCTTAATAGAAAGTACAAACCAAATCTTCAATTTGAAAGAGTCATCAGAAATCACCTAGTCCAAATCTAAAGCCATACTGTCCTTAACCACATCTTGAAGAGGTGTTACTTGAGGCTGGGAAATTCCTAGGCTGGCAGATCACTGCTTCATGGAGCAGCTTGAGGGGGAGCAGAATTTGCCGCCCCAGGGTGGCACCACTTTGATATGTAAATTATTTTGAGCTGAAGACAATCGGGGCCCAGCAGACTCAGGAAGAGCTTTTTGCCTCTCCTTTAGCTGCCTAAAATAATTTAGACAGGGGGCCCTACCAGGAAGAGAGCTATTATCAAAGATAACTTTTTATATCAGAAAAGACATACTTGCATGGCCTGGCAGACATTTGTTAACCAAATATTTGCTCTTCTCATCTTCCTATGAATTGTCTTCCTCCCCTTTGAAGCCCCGCACCCATCCCCCCTTCTTCTTAGCTCAGGATGGTATATAAGCCTCAATTAGCTGACTGCTAGGAAAGTCTCATATTTTTATGGTGCTCCAGTACGTACAAAATTTATTTTTCTCCTGTCAACCTGTATTATGTCAATCTAATCATTAGACCAGCCAGAGAACCTATAAGGGAAGAAGGGAAAAGTTTTCTGCCCCTTCAAGCTCAAACCACTTCCCCCCAACATCATTACTATTAGAAGTTCCTCTTCTTGGGGCAAATGCCGGCTCCACACAGCTTCACTTGTTAGTCCTCAATATAAAGCTGAACTGAATAAATTTAATTACTCTTTCACACACCATTCTTTTAAAAAGTTAAAGACAGCTAGCATAAGCGGCCTTCATTTTTGTTTTTTCGTTCTTTTTTAAACTCCATTGGGAAACAATGTGTTTTCTTCCAGAACCCATCAGCTCCAAGTCAAGCCATTATCCCTCAATCCCAGCTGCAGAGGGCGCAAGCCCAGTTCCAAGTCCAGCCACCATCCTCAATCCAGCTGCAGGTGCGTGCAGCCCACCATCCCATGCGGGAGTCCAACTGACAACCCTGTTGTTAAGAGCACTCGCTCCAACCAACTGAGCCACCCAGTGGTCCCAATTTTTTTCTTGGATTCCCGGATGCTCCAACCTGTCCTCATGTTCCTGTTGGTCATGGCATTCTGATACACAGTTTGTACTTTTCTCTCTTACGTAGCACCCAGAATTAAGCAAATCACGTGAGTTGCTATGAAGCTAAAGAGACTAGAGAAATCTGTGTAAATCCTGTCAATTTTGCTAAACCGATGGCCTTTTTCCTATCCTTATAATCTGACCTCTCTACTGCCCTCTGGTGGTACTTATTTTTTCTCAACTAAAAGAGAATTTGAGAGCAGAGAGAAATTGGAGAAAGAAGGGAGGTAGTGCAGCAAAAAGTGATACATTTATAGGCAAATTCTTGGCCCCATGAAGTTTATAATCTAATTGGGAGGCAAAGTATACAATGAAAACTAACAAAAAAGACAAGCCATAATAACACCCAAAAGCGATAAGTAAGTTCTAAAGGACTTGGGAAGGCTAGATGAGTGAGGACTACAATCAAGAAGACATTTAGAAGTGGTGGTGTTTACTTTTAGGCTCAGCTCTATATAGGGAACTAGAAAATGGGAAATGAGTAAACTTCCCATTTCCTGGTGTACTAGTAAATAGTAAATTTGAGACATGCAGCAAGAAAATGAAAACGTGGGAATATACTTTAAGAGGTTAGAGCTAGAAACACATTTACAAATCAGCCACAAATATCTATGACATTTTATAGGATTACCAGTGGAAAGAAGATTTCAATAATAACACATAAAGACTTACCAGAGCAGAGAATTCGTCATTCATTATTAATTTATTTATTCATTTGTCTGTAAATATATATTAACTTAGTAAAGAACATGATTTTGTATGTGGATACATGTACAAGGCACTGTTTTAGGCTGATAGGTAAAAGATGTATCTGATAACAGCCTTGCCTTCAAGAACATAACAACCCAGTGATACAGCTAAGACAATATAAGACTTGTAAATCAGCAGGTATATTAACAGATAGAAAATAATAATTCAGGGGCCGGCCGAGTGGCACGTTGGTTAAGAGCTGGCTTGGGACGCCAGAGGGCCCCGGTTCGGATCCCACATATGAGGGCCAGTGACACTGCCCTCTACAGCTAAGATGCTGAACAACAGCTCAACCTGGAGCTGGGCTGCCATGAGGTTGCCGGCGACAGTGTAGGCTGCAGCCCCTGTGGCAGTGGGTTGCCATGGGCTACTGTGGCCAGCAGCCAGCATGAGCGGCCAGCAGCCAGCGTGAGTGGCCGTCCAGAAGCCGGCGACTGATCTGCCTCGCCCGGGAAGAGCGCAATGATGGTGCCAACTTGGGCCAGTGAAGCAACATCCTCCACAACTAGACTGAAGAACAAAAGGACAGCAACTTGTCTGTTCCCTTTCCCCCAATTCCCCAATAAAAGTCTTAAAAAAAAAAGAAAGAAAGAAAATAATAATTCAGGTAAAGGAGAAAAGAAGAAAGTTTTGCTTTGTTTTGTTTTCCAGCTGGGGCTATTGAATGCTTTGCAGAAAAGATGACTTTTGGGTTTTTTGTTTGTTTGTTTGTTTGTTTGTTTGTTTGTTTAGCTGAGCCATCCTGCCATCTGTTGGCACCTCAGCTCGGGCCAGGCATCGAACCACTGTTGCTCAGAGCTCGCACCTTCCAAGATCAGACGAGATCGGGCACGATCAGGGAGGTATGGCCGTAGGCCAGAGCTCGCACTCTTGAGTGAGGTCTTAACCAACTGAGCCACTCAGCTGGACCAAAAGACGACTTTTAAAGTTGAGTCATTCGGTTGCATAGGATTTGAACACATGGAAATGGTTGGGGAAATGACATGTTAAGCAGATGAAAAACTGACAAGGGGGGAATGGAGTGGACATAAAAGCTAGCATAGGGTCTTGCACACAGCAGACCACACTGCAAATGCATGAAACTAAACAGATTGACTAAATTCTCAGCACTGCCCAATAATCTTAGATCCTTCCCTGCCCATTCTGAGCTGGAGTTGGATGGGGAGGTAGTTGAAGGAACCTTTCAGACACTCAAGTGTAGATGATGGTAGATGGTTGAGAGCTAAGAGGTGAAGTTGGACTTGAGCTATAAATTTGTTATCATCTGTGTAGAGGTGGCTTGAAGCCATGAGCCTTGCAGGAGATGGCTTAGGGAGAGAGATGAATAGAGTGAGAATAAAAGATATGTGTGGGTGGTTTGTATACCTGTTTCTAGCTCTAAGCTCAGGACTGAGCTTTGTTTCCTGCCTTTGACAGCACTTTCTTCACTCTTCTCAAATCCCTTACCCTACTAGCTCCCCTGCACACGCTTAACAGATGACTGCACCTCCTACATTACCAAGAAAATAAAACCTGTTAGATGAGAAGACCACATACTTCTTACCACCAAACCGACAAGCTTACCTGTACCCATACCCTTTCCTACTTTTCCTTTTCTGTTAAAATAGAAGAGGTGCCCCTCCTGTCTAGGGCCAGAGCCTCCACCCATATTCATGATCCCTCCTTACCTCACTCCACAGATTGTCTCTCTCTCTCTCCTACATCTTAAAGTGCTCTCGTTGTACTTGCTGCACAAGGTTCTCTAATCTCTGTGATCTTTTAGAAACCCTTTCTCTCAATCCTCCTTCAGAATAAAACTACTTGAAAGAGTGGTCTACACTGGCTCTCTCCATTTTCTCTCCCCTCTCCCCTCTACTCTCTCCTGGCTTCTGCTCCCACTACTCCACTAACATTGGTGCTGCTGAGGACACCAAAGGCCTCCTTATTGCAAAATTCAATGGACCCTTACAAGTCCTAAATTTATTTGACCTTTTAGCAGCATTCAACACCGGTGACCCCTTCCCTTTTCCTTGGAATACTCTCTTTTCTTAATTCCCCGAGCTCCTTGTCTTTGATCCTTCTTTTAAATGTTGCAAGTTCTGCCTTAAACTCTACCCCTTCTCATACCCTTCTTGGGTGAGGTCATGTGCTGTCATGGTTTACTAAACCTCTGTATGTTCGCATCTCACAAATCTGTAAGTCAAATTCAATACAACTAAAGGACAATCCCACTCCCCGCAACTTGCTTCCTTCCTTGTATTCTTTCTCAATGGCAAAGCACGATTGCTGCTTTTCCTCCATTCTCCCCATTCTATCTGTTCCCCTATGCCCCTACTCTAGCACACCCAGTCTTAATCTATTCTCATTCGGTTCTTTACTTTGTAGTCTGAGGATGTTTCCAAATTTTAAATCCTATCAAATAATTCTCTTGCTTAAAATTCTACTGTGCCTTTAATTGCTTTGGGATATAGTCTAAACTCCTTAGCATCATAAAGCCTCGCACTGTCTTGCCTTGTCTCCCGTCATCACCATGGTGTTTTACACGTCAGCAGTTAGGAACACCTTTCAGTTCCCTGTATTGATGCAGGCTCTGACACTTTAGGACCTTTGCCCATGTTGTTCTTTTGTGCCTTGAAATCTCTTCCGCAGCTTCGTCATCCTTCTGAGGCTTAAGCTTCATGCAGTCTGAACTTAGCAATCACTTCTCTCCAAGGGCCTTCCTTGCCCCCCTCTTGACTGGGTTATGTGCCCCTCTTGTAGACTTTCCGATTTGCCTTGTACTTACTTCTAGGATAACATTTAGCACACTGTGCTACATACACCTCCGTATTTGTCTGTCTTTCATAGACCAGAAGTACGTTGAAGGCAGGGAGGGAATGCCTTGTATGCCAGTTTACTCCCTTTATCTAACACCATGCGTGGCACATATTAGGAAATTGTTAGTACGCAGAGACCTGGGGAAAAGCCCTGAGACTTGAAACTCTATCTTGTAAGTGGAGGGCAGGGAAAGACCCAAGAAAGAGGCCACTCCAGTCTGTCAGTTAACAGAGTTATTAAGGGACGCTTACGTATGAGGTGCACTTGGGCAGCTGCAACACCAGCGGATGTCCTCTGTGCCACTTGACAGGTGCCACAGAATTATATAGAACAAAAATGGAATAGTACGTGAATGCTACCTGGTACAGGAAATTACTTCACGTACTTGACCAGGTCAGGACAACAACCTGTCCCAGGAAATAGCACATAGCAGGAGGAAAAAGAGGGGTGCTGATGTATGTCATAGTGAACATCAATTATAATCAGATGGTCTCTGAGGGGTGTTTGTGGTAAGCAATCCTCCCCTTCTGGCCTGGGTCCAGCTCATGGGACAGGCAGTGATCACGTCATGGAACAGTCATGGAACAAACAAATATTTGTTGAATTAATGAATGAACTGGGACTTTAAACTATGTCTAAGAGTTTTGTTTTAATCTAAGGTTGAAGGCAATATAGTAAAATAGAGTGTGCACACAATTTAGAATCAGAAAGCTATTGGGTTGTCGGAAAAGTCATCACACATTTTTGCAATGAAAAACATAGAAAAAGTACGTCGTGACTTCTCCGACAACCCGATAGATCGACTCCCAGCTCTCTGCCACTATATGACCATGAAAGGTTTAGGTAACTTCTCTGAATAGAGAGCCCACCAGATGCTAGGGGCTGTAATGGGTGCCAGCAATGCAAGGAAAAAGAAAGAAATAGTAACTTCCATCAAGGAAGCTGAGTCCAAAACAATGTGTAGGAGAACATAGGAGGAAAGAACATGGAGAGCGAGAAACAAGTGAGCAGGATTGCAGGGGAGAGATCACGTGCTTCATTGTGGGAAGCGGGCATACTTCAGTAAGTCTGGGCCACGAAGTGCGGAACAGGCAACTGGAGAGAGCCGGGAGCAAGAGATGAGACTGGAGAGAGAAACAGAAGTCGTACCAGAAAGGGTCCTTTACAATGCATCAGAGAGTTTGAGATCCATCTTTAAAACCATGGAATTAAAACCCAAAAGGGTTTGAAGCAGGAAAGTCACATTATCAGATTTTTATCATAGAAAGAGATAAGTCTGGTAGCTAGGTAGAGAATGGATTTAAAAGATGATGGTGATGTTAGAGATAAGAACACCAGTTAGGAAGCTGTTGCAGTAGTCCACTCAAGAGACAGTAGTGGCCTGAACTTTGGCAAGAACTTTGAGATGGAGAAAATTAGTCGTAAACTGATTCGAAGAATATGTAGATGAGAGAACAGAAAGAACTTGGTGATTGACTGTATGAGAGGGGTGAGGCACAAGGAAGAGCAACGATGGCATCCACGTTTCTGGTACAGGCAACTGGTATATAGAGGTGGCTTTACTGAGATAGGAAATTCAGATGAAACGGCTTTCGAACAGAGAACTGACATTATCAAAATGATGCTTTAATGAGAGAGTTCTGCTGGCAGGAAGCAGGATGGGTGAAAAGAAACGTGGGAGTCAGGGAAATGGGCGGAGAAGTTCCTGCAGTAGTGTAGGGGTGAGATGAGAGGGCCTGAACTAAGGTGAACAGTAGGGATGGAGGGGACGGTGAAGTAACAATAGACAGGGCTTGGCAATTACAATGGAGAGTCCTGAAGAGCAGTACTGAATCGCTGCATCAGAGGAGCTGACTGAAGGTCTTGGAAAGCCAAGCAGAAGAATTGAGACTTGACTCGGTAGGAAGAGAGAAAACTTTGAACTATTCCTGAACAAAGTAGCATGTAAGGAATATTAGTCTAACAACAGTTTACAAGGGTACACTAGAGCTAGAAGGAGTAAAGGAAGAAACCAGAGCTTGAGTGAGGGAAGGAAGAGGAAGCAAGGAGACTGTGGTTATTACTCACACATCACACTGTGAGAAAGTGGTTATTACTGAGGAAGAATTTAAGAGACTTGTGACTCATTTGCTGTGAGGTATACAGGAGAGAGAGCAACTGACAGAAACCACGGCACATAACACATTTTCAGTAATTAGTCACAATGCATAATGACGTTTCAATCAATGATGAACTGCATATATGATGGTGGTCCCATAAGATTATAATGAAGCTGAAAAATTCCTGTTGCCTAGTGACATCATAGCTATCATAACATCAAAGCACAATGCATTACTCACATGTTTGTAGTGATGCTGCTATAAACAAATCTGCTACGCAGCCAGTTGTACAAAAGTATAGCACATACAATTATGTACAGTACATAATATTTGATGATGATAAACCATTATGTTAATGGTTTATGTATTTACTACACCATATTTTTTGTTACTTTAGAATGCACTCATTGTACTTACGAAAAAAAAAAGTTTGCCATATAAAACAGTATGCCATGTAATGCTGGCAGCAGCCTCCTCCATCTCACCATTGTACCATTTTCCGTTATGTTTGATTTAATCTTATGCTGTTTTATACAATAACATGCCAGGCAGACTTTTAGTCTAGGAGCACTAGGCTATACCACATGGCCTAGGTGTGTAGTAGGCTATACCATCTAGGTTTGTGCCAGTCACTCTATGATGTTCACACAACAACAAAACCACACAACAATGCATTTCTCAGAACATATCCCTGTTGTCATGTGGTGTGTGACTCTGTTTACATGTTTACCTCTATCAGACTATGGGCTTGAAATAAAAAACCATGTCCCATTTATTTTTATATCTTTAATGTACAGCCCAGATTATGGCATAGATCAAGTCTGACTAAATATCCTGAAGTGACCAACTCAATGAATAAAGACGGTGGAAGGGCAGAGTATATATAAAGACAAGTAGTTTTGAGTAGGTTTTTGAATTTGGCTGTGAAACATTAAGTTTAAGATGACATCTAAAATATCCACTTGTAAATGTCTTATAGATACTTACAGAAAGAATAAGTGCCCAGAAGTTCATGTGAGAGAAGAAACCTGGAGAGAGGCACATTAAGGAATGGTCAGTGTTAGTCACCACCGCTCAGCCCCTACCACCAGCTGACATCTGAAACAAATGACACAGAAGCCTCAGGGGCTTCATACTATAGTGCAATGTGGTCAGGATGGAGGTTCTGCTCTGAATAGTCATTCAGAGATCCAGGTTCCTTCCATTGTGAACATCACCACTGTCAATGCATGCCTCCAGAGTCACTGCAGGACAGAGAGCATAGAGGATTATTCTGGAGGTTTTCTGGATGGGCTTGGAAGTGGTTTATATCACTCTACCCACCTATTTTTGTCCTCTCCTTGGCTTCAAACCCCAGACTGATTACCTTTCTGGGCTATCCATTTGCTTTCTCAACCCAGTCTCTCTGCCCTTCTCTACTCCACTCTATGTCCTAGGAGCTGGCCTCTAGGGATTGAACCACCTGAGCTTCCTTGCCCTCTGGCTTCCGGCTGGGTTCAGAGAATGAGAGGTACCAGCAGGAGTGTTAAACAGGAAGAGAGAGAGGTTGAGGTATCTATCACTTCTTTACCCCTGACACTGTCAAGAATTTTTCTACAGCCACAACTTCTGTGGGGCAGTCCCTGTTCTATGGCTCCAGCTCTTCTGGCATGCAAAAACACCGTTCCTTCAATTCGAGGTACCTTAACAGCTTCCTACAGTCCCTGGCTGCTTTTCCATCCCTCACGGGGTCCTTTAGCCTTGCCAATTCTTCTGTAAATCATCCCTTCCTTAGTCTCTCTTTAGTTAAATCCTTTGAGTATGTCATTTGTTTCCTGCTGAAACACTGACACATTATTGACTATTAATAATTCACATTCATTCCATTTCAATTACCAATGCATGATTTTATGGGTGATTGCGTTTTTTCCATCAAAAGGGGTACAAATGACCACTGTAGACAAATTTACATTTTAGAACCTCATCCTGAAAGTTTAAGTTCACACATTCTCCAAGACAGAATCCTTTCTTTTCATTAGCTTAATTCTGAAAATGGTTATACATGATAACGCTAGACTTCATCCACACTGTAGATACCCCATAAGGTAATATGAGCCACTCTATTCTCTGTCTCAGTAGTTTTGTTCTTCCTTTTCATGTTGGAGACATGTGTGGTGGGAACAAAACTCTACTTATCATGCACCCAAGTATGAAATATAGCTGTATTTTCAGTAACATTAGCTACCATTTCTTGAAAGCTCACTGCTTGCCAAGAAATGTGCTAGGTGCACCTTTTTTTTTAAAAAAACAATTCTCCAAATAGACATTGACATCTTCATTTTATATGTAAGGAAACTGAGACTCAGAGAAGCTAAATAACTACAGCTAGTACATGAGTCCAGAGATGAGTCAAATAATCTACTTTTAAAGTTCATGCTCTTAATCTCTATGTTATCTTGCTAGGGCCCAAAATATCATAAACTGGATTATGTGCTTAGACATAAGTAGTTGGTAATTATAAAATAGTAGTAGTAAGAAAGGGAGAGAGAATGGGTATATAAGTAAGGAATTTGAACAGATTTGCTTGGCAGTGTACAAAGATGATTAACAGAGCCACACAGTGATGGCAGGAATCACTTTAGGTAACCAACGTAGGTCACAGGAGATGGGAAAGAGAAAATATTGGTTTTGCATATACATTTAGAACAAGTAGGTAAGCAATCTAGAGTTTTGTTCCCACCACATAGTGTGACTAAGTGGATAGTGAAACTCCATACTGTTTTCTGTATGAAACACTGTAGAGGTGTTTCCTGCAAAATTACTGGTGATTAATTGTACAGGTCTTCTAAACTCCATAATAATAACACACAGTAATACAACATATAATGTAATTTATAATACAAATAATATTTAATATTTATTGAACATTAATTATGCGCCATGCAATATACTAAGCCCTTAACATAGATTAGAGCATTTCATTTTCATAATAATCCTATGAAATAGATACTATTATTATCATCCCCATTTGCATACCAGGAACTGAAGCTCAGAACTGTTAAGTCATACAAGTAGTCATTGGCAAAGTCAGTATTTGTGCCTAAGCATCCTAGCTCGGGGCCCTTCCAATGTACATGAAGAAACTATATACTTATTGCAACTTAAATATATACCATATCAACCTCACAAAATGATGTTAAATAGTGCTTGGCTAAGGCGAACAATTTTAAATCTCTTCAGCACAAATTAGTGAGGATAATTCAGTGTGTTACACATAGTTGAAAATAGGTCTTATTGAAAAAGGCAGTTACGTCTTTCCCTTTATAGCTTTTTAGGTTTCTTGGAAATGAATTGCAGAATACCTTGTACATAGCACAAAATAGGCATTTGATATTTATTGAATTCAACCAAACTAGTAACTTTTCAGTAACTTTGTAAGAAAAGTACCAGAAGGTATTAAACAGTGGAAGTAAAATATACAAATAGTAAATATAAACAGAAATCATCATGATTGCCTCTTAGATACAAATTTTTGCTGCTTTTGGGAAATAGCTTAATGAATATTTTCAAAAACTGTTTAAAATTGTCACTAATAGCTTTAAGTCTTTAAGTGCAGTTGAAAGCATATTTGCCTGGAATGCTTTCTTTGAAAGCTTAGGAATGATTTCCAAATATACCATAGTATTTTAATGAGAGGAAAATAACTATATTCATTGACATTCTTTTCATATGCAGGGGAATCTTAGGCCTGGACATAAAGACAAAACCTCTAAGAAGACATTTTATGATGTCCATTGTGTGAAGCTGATTGAAAGACCATGTGTTTTTCAGGTTCTATTTCCTGGAGGTAAAAAACAATGCAAATTGGCACGGATGAGACTATCTGTGCACGTATTGAATAGAGGAATACAGATTTTAACATTTCAGTCTCAGAGGACTCTTTAGTTAGAATTCAAAAAGCCATTCACTGTAGGGTCAGTAGTTCCCTAGCCTCCCAGATCAGATATCCTATCACAGGATGACAGGGCAACCCCAGAGATCATTTGAAATGGCTGCATTATCAGGCGCATGCTTTGGCACTTCCTCACTTCTCTTCATGAACCTCTCTCCCACTTCCAGAGGAGCCCTTTCCCCAAGCATCTAATTGATGCATCCATTCAACTAATATTTATTGGGTATCTACCATGTGCTGGGGCTGCTTTGATGTTGGAGACACAGTGATGAACAAGAAAGTAATATAATGCCCTCATGGAAGACAGTGTGTGTGTGTGTGTGTGTGTGTGTGTGTGTGTGTGCGCGCGCGCGCGCGCGCTCATGAGGACAGATTACACACACATTAAAAATACATAAGTTAGATAACTGTTAAATACTGATCCATACTGTAATAACACAGGATAATAGGATAAAGTGGGAAAGAAAAAATTTCCTTCGTCTGCTGGAAGCTGGCCTGGCACTCTAGACTGAAGTGTTTTCCTGTCGAACATAACAATTTCGTGTTATACCAACAAGAGATAAGGTCACTCTATGATCATGATGGAAAAAAACAAAAACAAAAAACAACTCTGTAATCATGTCTGAGCATAGACAAAACCAAGTACATTGTGCAAACCACTAAAATGACCAAATAGCCCCCTTCCTTGCTAACATGAGCGAGTGGTGCTTTACCAACTGCTCTTTAGCCCCACTCTGCTCCTTCTGCCTGTAAGATAAAATTCATTAAGGTAGCCAATCATAAAATTACTTCCATTTCCTGACAGACTCCCATCCAGAGTTAATGCCACTTCCTCCAACACAAGTCCAAACCCTTAACAAGCCTCTCATAAGCCTTTCTTACTGAGACGCCCCATGTTTCGCCTAGGTGTGCAGTCTCACTTGCTGCCAGGAGTGTCAATATGCCCAAGGTTGTTGGGTTACCGTGTGTTCCTAGTGGTCTTTAATTAATGTGCATCAATAAGAGGGAGAAGGAAAAATCTCTAGTTAGGGTGGTCGTGGAAGTCTTTGATGAAGAGGTGTCATTGTGCTGAGAACTGATAGATAAGGAGAAAGCCATTTGAAGCCGAAAGGAGAACATTCCCATCAGAAGGAAAAGCAAGTAACTTGTATTATTTTATACAACATTTTTTAATTTCGCATATGTCATCTGTTTTGACCACTGATTTTGAGGCATGGGGGGACCTAATCCTATTCTAATATTCTACCTTTAATTAAGAAAAGCTTTTAGAGGAGGCTGGCAGAGTGGCTCAGTTGGTTAAGAGCTCTGAGCAACAGGGTCATCGGTTTGATTCCTACATGGGCCAGTGAGCTGCAACCGAGCTGAGCTGCCGCTGAGCTGCCAACAGGTGGCAGAATGGCTCAGCTGGTGAGAGCACGAGCTCATAACAACAAAGTTTCCAGTTCGACTCCTGCATGGGATAGTGGGCTACACCCCCCACAACTAAGATTGACATGGCACCTTGAGCTGAGCTGCCAGTGGGTGGCCAGATGGTGACTGGACTTGGAGCTGAGCTAGCTGCGCCCTCCACAACCAAGACTGAAGGACAACAACTTGTCTGTTCCCCTTCCCCAATCCCCCAACACTGTTCCCCTTCCCCAATTCCCCAATAAAATCTTAAAAAATAAAAGCTTTTAAAGCGAAAGAAATTTGAGGTGTCACGTAAAGAGGTAAGGTAAGCTATAAGACAGAGTAAGTGTGCGTCATGCTGAAGAGGAAGGAATCCCTCTCCCATTCCCATCCAGGGTCCTGTTCTCTGTTGGCTAGAACTCAGTCCTTCCTAAAGTTTTAACAGTAGAGCTGGGAACTATCCCTTCTAGAAGTATATTTATTAAGAAGAAGCTTCTTGGAAATAAAAAAATCAGAGTTAACATTTTTGGCAAATGGGGATCCAGGTCCTTAATATTGGACCAGAAATAGATCTAATAGTGCATGTTATTTGAACTGCTACCATTAGAGGAACATGAAGTATCATGACACTAAATGAGGTAGTGCTTATCAAAGAGTATTCTAATAATTTTACTGCTCCAAGATTTTAGGGAGTGAGAGAGAGGGGGAAAGAAAGATTCCTTGGTCAAATACTTTGTGAAAAGCTACATACTATTGTTCTCTCTTGGAGATTTAAATTGCACATTAGAATGTTAAGGGCTCTGAAAATTTTAACATAAAATGATCAGATGAAGGGTGTTTACACAGTGCTGATAAACTGGATTGACCAGATACCTTCTCTCCTTGCCCACTGTATACTCTGAGAGATTAGTTTCTGTGGAATACATATTGGATACTGCTACTGGGAATCAAACACTGTCTGCGAGGTCAGTGAAATGGTCGCACACCTTGGGAACCAACATTTTGCCACCCTATAGCTGTCTATTGGCATATTGACTTTAAGTTATTTGTTAAGAAACAAAAAACTCAGAAAGACACTTTGACCCTTCCCCCTTTCCTGCCCAAGAGATTCAGACAGACAAACCTCCTTCTGAAAGGAAATCTTAGCATGCTGCCTTAGCCTAATTTGAATTCAGTCTGGTAAATAAGAGGATATCAGGCAGGCCTGTGTCTCATTGTTTCTGAGTTGCCCAGAAAGAATTTTCCTGCCACGTATGTTGTCCTCTGCAACTATCTCTAAACCTCCAACTTTCACTTCTGAAATCTAACACCCCTTCCACTTCTTCCTCTTGATCAAAAATGTCTTATATACCTACTGTTGCCTCAGTGTTGTTGGAATTTTCATGCCTATGTTAATTCCCCATACACATGTATTAAACATTTGATTTTCTCCTGTTAATCTGTGTCTCTGTTAACCTGATTATTAGCCTAGCTAAAAGAACTTAGAAGATGGAAGGAAAAGTATTATTTTTTTTAGCCCACACATTAGCAGATGGAGGTTCCTATTTCTGAACTGGAGTGCTGATGGATGGGTACTGTAACCAGGTCTCATAGCACAGTTCCACTGGAGGTGAGCTCTAGCATTCTGCATTAGACATCGCCCTTCCATCCCCTTCAAATCTCCCGAAGTCAAGAAATGCCTGGCACCATTACTTTTTCTGGCTATTGTTTATACAGTTGCCAGCTAATCTTACCAAGCTGCATGTTAATTATGGTGACATTAAAATATTCAAGGATTGGGCTGGCTGAGTGGCTCAGTTGGTTAAGAGCTCGCTCAAGAGTTTGAGCTCTGAGCAACAGCGGTTTGAGTCCAGGCCCGAGCTGAGCAGCCG
>NW_017731605.1:1863372-1874521 GCF_001890085.2 Hipposideros armiger | reverse complement strand
AGTAGCAAAATTACAGTTATAGAGTAGCAACGAAAATAATTTTATGGTTGGGGGTCACCACAACATGAGGAATTGTATTAAGGGATCGCGGCATTAGGAAGATTGAGACCCACTGGTTTAGAATCTGAGTTCAAAAGATTAAAGACTCGAGCTAGAGGAAATAGGAATTAAGAAAATCATGGGTATAATCTGCAGAAGATAGTCTTGGTTGCTATGGTTTAAAAAAAACAACAGGCCCAAAATGGTGTCACTTTTGCTAAGTAATACACCAAACCAAAACTTAATAACCTAATTGCAGTTTCAGCCTCTCCCACAAGTGGAATTTTAAATCAATTAGTGTAGAATTTCCTGATCAACACCAGTGAGGTATCTATCTGCCTGATGAGAACCCCCTGCCTTCCCTTAAGGGAAGGTATCCCTGCCTGAAATAACCCACTTTTAACTTCTAAGTCCCACCTTTTTCTGCCCGTAAAAACCTTCCAGTTTGTACAGCCCCTTGGAGCGCACTTCCAGTTGCTAGATGGGATGCTGCTGGACTCCTGAATCTCTTAATAAAGCCAATTAGATCTTCAAATTGACTTGGTTGAATTTTGTTCTTTAAACTTGACATGTGGTACATGTGGTAAGAAAAGAGGTGCTGTGTGTAATAAACTGGATATGTTGTGCTTTGTTTAGAAGGTTAAGTTTTGCTTTGCATTGTTTTCTGCTACATTTTAATGTGGTAGTTTTCAAATTTGTGTTTAAAGTCCTTGAGAGGCCAGTACAAGGAAGGGCTACTGAGTAGTCGGGATTTCAGGTTCATCACCATTATTTTAGTCAGAACAGCCAAATCTGTTTCACATAAGCTTTCAGTGAAGAAGGTTCTATGTCTTTTTTTGAAAATGTGAAAACCACTATTTTATGCAATAGAAGCTGTAAAGACATAAAGAAATCTGTGACAGGTCAGAGTGAAGGAAACTATTGAATAATAGATGGACATCTATCGTGTTTCCCAAAAATAAGACCTAACTGGAAAATAAACCCTAGCAAGATTTTCAGGGTGCTTGTAATATAAGCCCTACCCCAAAATAAGCCCGTTAAGATGGTCGGTCAGCCAGACATGACTGTATTTGAATAAATGTAGAGTTTTGTACATGAATAAATGAATAAAATGCATCTTTTGGAGCATAAATTAATATAAGACCCAGTCTTATTTTCTGGGAAACACGGTAGATAGTTTTAGCATGGTAACTGAACAAGGTTTCAGGCAACCTGGAGATGCACTGCGACCCAAACCCTCAGCACTTGAAGGCAAATTCCTCACCTAGAAGAGAAATACCATGACGGAATAGTTGTACCATGGACCCCAGTGCCCAAGTTGATTGGAAGCTTAGTTAGGGCTTGAAACTGTTTTTGCTCAAGAGGAAAAAAGCCCCCCAAAAACTGTCCAAACCAATTAACTGGAGGGAGATGTGGTAGACATCACAGAGGGTTAAATCCCTCCAAGCCCTCTCCTGGAACCAAAATGAATGTACATGTGCAGATTTATGGAGACAATCATAAAGGGGTTATGCAAGCCATATGACAAGAGGAAGTTGACAGCTGGGATGTCAGAGGCAATGAGCTTCGTGAAGTTCCTTAAACCGGCCACCATTTCTCTGCCAACACTTTTCTCCCCATCTGGCACAACATCCCTCCCCTTCTTCAGTTAGCTAACCTCTCTACCTGTTCTTCTGTAACTCACTTCAAACCTTCTCTGGAACAAGACGCTCAATAAAATTTGAATGGATGGCCCTTCTTTGTGCCACTAACACAACACTTGGACATAATTCCAGCGCATTTGAATGTTGATGTACTTGTTTCCCCACATCTTAGCTCCTTAAAGGCAAGGCATGGTATCTGATTCTGCATCTCCAAAGCTTAGCACAGTTAAGAGCCTAACAAGTGTGTTGAATTCATAAACCCACAAGGCTGACACTGGATCCCCTCAAAGTAAGTCAGGTGGAATTCTTTACAGGGCCTTAGGTAGCGCACCCTTGACTCAGGATGGTTTTCAAAGAGAGATTAAAACATATCCATGATTAAGGAAGATAGGAGGAAAGATGTAGTAACATTTTGAGTTTTTGTTTGTATGTGTATGTGTGAAGAAAGTGAGACGAGGGGATAGAATGCCTTTGGAGTAAAAGACTAAAGTGGCTTGATTAAGGCGTCTCCCATCAAGTGACCGATACAATTCACCACCAATTACTGGAATGTATGCGTCGGGCGCGGGGGACAAGTGACACACTTTAAAACAAATTTGTTGGATAATGAAGCAATGGTGCTTGCTCCCAGACAAAATGTCCAAGAACACTAACAACTGTCACAATACAACAGTGGGTAAGTTTTTCCGCACGCTTTCAAAATCGCCGCTTGCCTTCTCCTGCTCTCCTGCTTTTGGGGAAAAAAAACCCATTCCTTGCTCAAGTCAGGGAAACTTTCTTAAAATACATAAAAGAAAAATCCTTGCCCTGAAGTGTCAAGACGAGTCTGGGGCTGTGGACTGCGGCCGAACCTCTTCCTGGGAAGTGGCGGTGAACCCCACTCCTCAAGCGTCTCCTGGGGGTTCCGATGGTACCGAGGCCACGATGGGCGAGCAGAAGCCCCCAGCCCCAGCGGCTCGCCAGGGGAGTGAGCAGAGAAGGTCTCCGGCCGCCTCTCGGGCAGTGCAGCTTCCTCCAGACACGCCAAAGGGGTGGAGTATGGCTGGCGCAGGGCCAGAGCAGGGAGCCCCGCGAAGCCCTCACGCCACCTGGCCCGCGCGACCCGGAAGCAGATGCGGGCGGCGCGGCGCAGCCGGGGTTGCGGTTCCGGGTCGGGCAGCGCCGCAGCCTGCGCTTCGTTCGCCGCCGCAGCGCCCCGCCCCCGCGCTCCGGACTTGAGCAGGCAGTGGCCGCCCGGCCGCTCCCAGGGCCACATGGCTGAGGGGGACGCAGGGAGCGACCAGAGGCAGGTGAGGCCCCGGCGGGGTGCCGACCTCCAGGCTCGGCTCGGCCTCGCCTCGCTGTCCCGGGCCTCCTCCGCCGAGGGGCCTTCCACGCGGGGGCGCCCCGGTGCCGCCTGCACCGCCTGCACCGCCCGGGCTGCTAGCCGTGACGTTTACTCCACCGCGTTCCATTTTCTCGGTTCTTTTTCTCGGCCGCGCACGCTCATGCCGGCCTCTCGCGGGCGTCGGCGGGCCGGGCCTGCCTCGGACGGTGTCATCGTCAAACCATCAGCACGTGACTGAGCAGCTCCGGGCCGGAGGCAGAAACCCGGGTTGTGCTCCTCGCCCCGTCTCCGCCGGGTCACCTTGGACAAGTCACTTAAAAGCCCCGGTTTCTGCCTTTGCAAAATGGGCAATAATAACAAAGATCCTGGAGTTCTTCGAGGGCCCACTGATTCTTACTCCTCTTGGTATTGAGCTTTCCCCTGTGTGTGGCTCACGTGGCGCTCTTAAAGGTTTCCTACTGGGTTATGAGGACAAAATGAGAAGACGAAAGTTAAATGCATGCTTTGCTTCCTATTTCACCTTTAGGTCCGATTGTTTTTTTTAACCCCAAACCAAAAGAATAACTTCCGAATTGTTTCGAATACCAAAAAACCAAACCAACCACCCAGCCTCCTGGCCAAATCCAAAACAAAAACCAAAGAAGGAGATATCCAGTAGAAATATAGGGCTAGTAAGGAGCAACACTACTGGGGATGGAGGTGGGGATTACCTGTTAAAAAGGAGAAGATACAGTTATCCTTTCACTTGTGAATCTCACTACCATGCATGGAAGTGCGTACATATTTTGGCTCAGTGGTGGCCCAAAGCACGGCGTGTGTAGCAAGGCTGGTTCCAGTCATTGCAATAGTGTCTGGCAACCGCCCAGAGTAGCACATGGTGACCTGCTGCTAAGAAGGTTTGGCAGTGTTCATTCAGGGAGCCTTCATTCAGGCTAGCAAATGTGAACGGCAAATGCCTTATAAAGGAGTAAGGAAAACTCAGGTTTTTAGGGTATGCACATTTGTTGACTTTGTTTCCCCGTCAACTTATTTCAGAATGAGGAAATTGAAGCAATGGCAGCTATATATGGCGAGGAATGGTGTGTCATCGATGACTGTGCCAAAATATTTTGTATTAGAATTAGCGACGATATAGATGACCCCAAATGGACACTTTGCTTGCAGGTATTTTCCTCTTCGTTCTTTGTGGCCATTTGCCATTTACAACATTGATGCTGTATGATTGACTATTGTATTTCTCTAATAACTATTCTTGTGTGGCTTTTTCTAAATTGTCTTTTTGTTGTTGGCTTTCATTAATGATAGATTATCTAAACATATGGGTAATTAAATTTCAGATCATTCTCAAGTCACGCTTTAATTGATAGTGTCAGTCTTTCCCATCCTAATTATTTTAATTATTGAAGTGTTTTTAATGTACCATTGACAGAGTTGAGTTTCATTTCCTTTCATTATCCTGTTCTTTTAATAGAGGATCTAAACCTGGGGAGATAGCTAACATTTAAGAGGAGGAATAGATTAGTAATTTAGATGATTCATAGAATAGATACTCATTTCATTATTAATTGGAAATTAGTTGTGGTTAAGATAAACAATGAGAAAATCAGTTGGCTTTCTGTTTTAATGCTTATTCTTTGATGACTGCCTATACTTTCAACATAAAAGATGACAAATTGAGTTTTTATTAGTATTTGTCTTTAATAATACCGTTTTGAAAAGAAATCTGTATGGTTCTCTACTGAAGTGTTAGCTGATAGTGTATTTAACAGACTTAATAGGATTTTTTTGAGTATTGCATCAGAAAAATCCCTGAAACATGTTACATTGCCACTCTATTCATTTAGGGTTTCATCTTTGTCCTCCCACCCTTTTTTTTTAACTTTCATTGCTTTTATACTTTCTCTGCAAATAATGAGCTCCTTCTTAAAAAATCGGCATCATCGTTAGCAACACATTTAAGGTAGGAGCATAAATATGAGGAGGGAAGATTTAACAAAGCAATGGTTTTTAGTTTTGCAAGTTAGAAATTTGTCCAGTGACTAGCTTTGTAAATATTGTTATTTTTGAGCTGTGAACTGTAAACAGATTTGTTTTTAAACTGCTTTGTAGGTGATGCTACCAAATGAATACCCAGGTACAGCTCCACCTATCTATCAACTGAAGTAAGCTCTAGTCTACATTTATGTTTTTATAAAAAGATCATACTTTTCAAAAATCGTTTCTTTATATTCTTCTATATATAGAAGTTAAAAATGCCTTTGGACTTGTTGTAGAGAATTTAAATAAAAAATTAAATTTTATAAAATCACATTGAAGTATGCCACTTAGTATAAAAGAGAATCACAGGTTTATAGGGTAAAATCGCTACAGAATTGTCTTTAGAAGTGAAGAAGGGAATCTTCCTCTTTAGACAATCCAGTAACCTAGAAACCCTGACCTGTAGAGCTTCTCCTAACCTGATTCTGCCACAGGTCTAACCACAGTTCCTTGACACGCCTCTGCCTAAGACCCTCTGCCTTCCAATAATTTTACCCATGGTGCTTCTGGTGTTTCTTCCTCCCACTTATTGTTGAGGAACTATTTCCTCAGCAGCCTAAGTTTAATCTTAATGAGTCATGACCTGTTGATTGCAAGTAACCTTTGGTCAGCCTTGCCCGCTTGACCAACTAAGATGCATAAACCTGCACGAACAGAATTGCATTGAATCTCAATTACTACAATTTTTACTTACCAGTGGGATTTTTAGTATGTTTTAAAACCATTTCCCATTAATAACGGTTCTGTAATTATTAAATTTTTATTTATTGAAAGTTATAGATGTAATTGTAAAATGCTTGTAAACATAAATGCACTTCTCAGAAAAAGTTAATATTTTTTTTTACAATTATGCAGCAACTAATTTAGAATTGTTTTTGAGATACCAGTTAGAAAAAATCGGTACTTCCTGAGAGTATGGCAAATACTGTGAATCAGGAAATTTAGATTCTGGAACCTGTTCTGCCACTTACATAAACTTGGGCAGTTTTATTCTATCCTATGAACTCACCCCTGTTTTTTAAACCATATTTTAATTGAATAATATTGGTGTTGGCTTCATGATGCTTTCCTGGGAGAGCAAAATGAGTTAATGCCAATGAAAGCATTTTGGAACTATATAGATTTATATAAGATAACGTTTTAATGAAAATAGATGCTTTTGAAAAGTTAAATAAAACCAGCTTGTGATTTAATCACTAATTTCTCTTTGAGATATAAACAGAATCCTCAAATAATCTTTATTGTGTTTTATTTAATCTTAGTGCTCCTTGGCTTACAGGACAAGAACGTGCGGATTTATCGAATAGCCTTGAGGAAATATATATGTAAGTGACAGATGATTAAAAAAATTCTATTACTGGTTCTATTGTGGGCTTTTGTTGGTACTGTGATATGTAAGGGCATTTCCCAAATTTTTTGTTAAGCTGCCTTTCCATTAACAAAAAAGATGCACTTGAAGAGTTCTTGGAAGATTGGTTAAATAATATAATTTTACATATACACTTATATGACTTCTGCTAAGATACAAACATGTAGTAGTATATAGAACTAGTAGCTGTAAAAACACTTAGCCAGCTTGTGAAAGTAAATCCAGAGATACTGCTCTTGTCTTGATATTTTCACAATGTTGAATGAAACTGGTAACAGCAGAATTGTAAACGTAATTGTTTATTAAACTACTTTTAATGGTACTTTTCTTGTATTAGGCCATAAGACTTAGAGTCTATTGATATACTATATTTTTCACTGTTCCATTCATTCAACAAATACTACATGGTATACACTGAACTAGTTCCTGGATACACATAGTTAGCAAAAACAGAAATGACCCCTGTTTTCATGACATTTAGACTTTACCGGTAGGAGATATTACTTATAATGTTGTAAAAATGAATGTAAAGCTGCAGCTGTGATAAATTCTACAAAAGAAGGATATTAATGTGTCGTACTAATTGGGTTTAAAATAAGACCTGATCTAGTTTAGGAGGTAAGAGGTGGCTTGTTTGACTTAAAAACTGAGTTACTTAGGTGAAGATAACTCTAGTGAAAGACCACAGCGTGTGCAAAGGCTCTATGTCAAGGAGCTTGGCACATTTAAAGATACAGAAATGGTGTGAAGTGGAAAGAGGGGAGGAGAGAAGGGTGCATGGTGAGAAAATGACCTGGCGAGGTCTGCAGTGAAGTCATGCAGAGTCCCGTAGGCCACATTAAAGATTTTTGTCTTTATCCTGATTCCCATGGGAAGCAGAGAAGGGTTTTAAGTGGTGTGATGCCATTATAAGATTTTCATTTTGAAAACTCCATTCTGTTTCTGTGTGGAGAGTGATTGGAAGGGAGCAAGAACATAGATGTAAGACACCAGTTAGGAGGCTAATGCTGTATAGTCCAGAGAAGATATGACTAATTTGGATTACTTTTAATGAGATATTAATTTAGTAAAACAAATAATGTTTTGGAATATCAGTTTTACAGTAATCCTTGAATTGGTAAGGATTGTCTTGTGTGTTCTAAGTGGCCACCTATTTGGTACAGTGAGAGTACCCCTTTCATATTTCTGGGATCTAGGCCAGGTTTCTTTTTTTCCCCAAAATATTTAATTAAGGCCCTTTGAGCATTTGGAGCCTTGTCTTTGCTCAGGGCCCACTCCAAACCCTTTGGAGTGTACTTTTTCTTCTAATAATGCAGCCTTGAGCATTAGCTCCTTGAGTGCTTTTAGCCATTGAACACCTTGAGCCTTGACCTTGACGCCTTGAGCCTCTTGAGCTTTGCTTTTGCTCGGGGGTCCCCTCCAAACTCTGGAGTGTACTTTTTCTCCTAATAATGGCCTTGAGTCGCTTTTCTTTGTGCTTGGCCCACTTCTAATTCTTTGGAGTGTACTGTCTCTTCTAATAAACTTTTTTCACCACTTAAAAAAATATTTAATTAAAAAATGGTTTGATTCTGTTTGTTTTTTCCTAGAGGAAGAGTGGTATTCTTGAGTCCCCAGGTTTATACTTCACTCCTGAAATAACCAAGAACTGGACATACCAATAGAGGATGCCCCTATTTAGTGTTTCCATCCTCCTCCTCATATCAGTATTATTTATTTACTCAATTAAATGTTTTATGATACCTGTCCCTAACCTTACTGGCCACTCCTTTTTTTGTGCCCCCAACAAACTTCTTTCTGTAATTCTTTCTTGTGCTTATTTACCAGTTTATGTTTCCCCTTTAAGTAGAATAAGATAAGTATATTGCAGATTTGTTCACCAGTGATGTAGTTAGTAGTTGTATTTATTCTGGCATTTTTTTAAAAATTATTTTTTATTGTAAAATACACATTTTTTAGAATTAGTTTCAGCTATACAGCACAGTGCAATAGTTATTATTCTGGCATTTTTAAGCTCTTACTTGACCTCAGTAAGTTGGTGGGATTGAACACTTCTTCCTCGAAAATCTCCCCACGCTTGGCTTCCATCAGGTTAAGCATATTCATCAGTTAAATTTTTCTCCTAACTATGCGCAGTGTCATGCACTCTGAAGTGGCATCCCATCTGTCTTTTTCTGTCCAAAAAGTGCCCCTCTCCTTTACCAAGAGATACTCTTCCATTGGACACCACTTGCTGTGCTCCATAACTATTTCAGTTGAGCTATTTAAGAATTAGGAAGGATCAGAAATTACAAAGCAGTTTGTTCTAAAGATAGAATATGGTTCAATAAAGGACTTGAGTAACTCAGGTCCAGTGGTGGTACTTTAACACATGTGGTCTAAATAGAAATACACACTCTGTTTTTAAGTTTTGTGTGACAACTTTTAATCATATTTTTCCATAAAATTCCAGCAGGGGGCAGCAAGTGAAAAATATTACTAGTTTTCAAAAATTAAACATGAGATAACTATATGAATAAAGTTCTTAATGTTTATAATTTTATTATGTTCTAAATATTGTAACTATTGAGATTTTCATATTTAGCATTCATTTTGAATGCTAAATTTGATTTTTGCCTAAGTAAGATGTTATAGTTTGTTACCTCTTACGTAGGGAGGTAAGAAGTCAGAAAAATAGCAGTTTTTCCATAAATGTTTACTGAGTATCTCCTATACGCTGGCATTCTGTTAGGAGTTTGAAATTTAAAAATTAAGATAGATGGATACCAATACAATATAGTGACATAATTACTGAGAGGTTTGAACCAAGTGCTATAGTAGCATTTTTTAGAGGTTTTAGAGGTTTTAGCAACAGACTCTGGGCATGCGGGTAAGGTTGTAAAGGAGGGTTATTGTGAAGATGACCTTTGAGCACAGTGTTTACCAGGTGATCAAAGGGTAAGCTGCATGAGCAAAATCATGTAGGTGTGAAGCATCTTCAGCTTTCAGCAAGTAGTTTAATATAAGAAGGTGTATAGGTATAAGAAGAAAGAACCTGTAAGCTGGGATTAAGAGTTGGGCATTATCTTGTAGGCTCTAGGCCATTTAGGTGAGCAGTGGGTGGTGATGGTGATTTAATCAGGTTTGTGTAGCAGTGTGGAGGATGGGCTATGAAGAGTGTAGTAAGGGACACCATAGGAAGAGCAAGCAGTCCATAACTCAGGAGGGAGGTGATGGAGGCTTTTATTAAGCCAACAAGAATGTGGGTGAAGAATGGTCAGTTAAAGAAATATTTGAGAATAAAACTAGGATTTAGTGATAGACTAGCTGTAGATTAATTTGCTTATATCTTATTTTTAAATATCTTTTATATGGCTATTTTGAATATATAAAAATTATTTTAATAATTTAATAAAACAGAAGGTCAATAACAGATTTAAAGACATTTAGAACATTGTACAAATTGATGGTGTCTAAGAGAAAATGAGGGCCAGCCGAGTGGCTCAGTTGGTTGAGTTAGCCCTGAGCAACAGGGCTGCCGGTTTGATTCCCACATGGGCCAGTGACATTGCACCCGAGCTGAGCTGCCACTGAGTTGCCAACAGCAGGATGGCTCAGCTGGTGAGAGCACGTGCTTCTAACAAGACTGCCTGTTTAATGGTGGGCTATGCCCACCTGCAACTAAGACTGAACTCGGCACCTTGAGCTGAGCTGCTGCCCGGATGGCTCAGTGGATAGAGCGTACGCTCTTAACAACAAGGTTGCTGGTTCAGCTCCCGCATGGGATGGTGGCTATGCCCACCCACAACTAAGATTGAACACAGCACCTTGAACTTAGAGGCCACGAGCTGCTGACGGGCAGCCAAATGGCAACGGGTGCCCTCCACAACTAAGATTGAAGAACAACAATTTGGCTGGCCCCCTTCCCCAATTCCCCAATGCTGTTCCCCTCCCCGAATTCCCCAATTTAAAAAAAAAATAAAAAAAATAAAACCTCTTTGCACAACAACAACAAAAAGAAAATGAAAGGGATTAGAATTTTTTTTGAAGAATTGAATTTATGATGGCCCATTTCAACAATATTTAATTTAAAACCCAATGATTTTAATTTCCCACAGCTTTTCATATTTTCATGTATTATGTAGTATTAGATTTGAAAGTTGGATAGTGAGGCTTGTCAAAGTGGAAATTGCACCAGACAAAGTTAAACAGGCAAAGAAGACGACTCAAGACTATTATAATAGGAGAGAGAGGCAGAACTCAGACTGAACTCAATTTCCTGAAACAAAGGCAGGAGAATTTTTAAGGGCTGGGATGTGCTAGTATAATAGTACTGGAGGATGTTCAGGGGAGGTTGATCAATGAGATATGTTTAGCAGATTGTTAATTCCTGAGTTTGCACTGTGTTTCTCTGTGATTAGGCCATCTGTGTTTGCTAACTGTTGCTCATCTGAAGTTAGGCTCCTACTCTCCTTCAGAGGCTGAGAGATAGGGCACTGTCTTCCTTGATAATCACATTTCAGAAGCGATGGCTCCCAGGTCCTTGAGAAAGACACTCCTAGGCTGTAAAACTGATGGGTCTTTTAAAAACATGTCTACCCCAAAGGAGCAAAGAGTTTATTGGGTTGTCGGAAAAGTCATGATGCATGTTTGCAATAGATGGCACTAGTTCATTTTTGGAAGCACTAGAGTCATTCGCATCTATGTTATTGCTATGTCATTTGACAGCTGACAGTTCTAGCTTCATTCCAAAAA
>NW_017731605.1:1847418-1853477 GCF_001890085.2 Hipposideros armiger | reverse complement strand
TAAATACAACTTTTAAAAATTCTAAACTAATTTTAGACTACAAAAAAGTTGCAAAAATAGTATAAAGAGCTCTCATATCTCTTATCTGCTTCACCTAGTAACATCTTACATAACCATATTATAATTATCAATAATATGAAATTAGCATTGATACAACTTTAAGTAAACTAAAGAGTTGATTCAAATTTCACTGATTTTTCCACTAATGTCCTTTTTGCTGTCATAGGATGCTGTCCAGGATTCTATGTTGCATTTAGTTGTTATTTCTCCTTACTCTCTTCTAGTCTATAAACAGTTCTTCAGTCTTTCTTTGACTTTTGTGACATTTTATGCCTGGACACTTTTTTTTTTTTTTTTAAAGCTGAGCCATCCTGCCACCTGTTGGCAGCTCAGCGGCTGCTCAGCTCAGGCTGGGAATCGAATCACTGTTGCTCAAATTTGAGCGAGCTCTTAACCAACTGAGCCACTCGGCTGGCCCTTGACCTGGACACTTTTGAAGAGAGCTGATCAACTGTTTTGTAGAATGTTCCTCAATTTGGGTTTGTTGTTTTCTCATGATTGGAGTAAGATTAGGCATTTTGGCAAGAATATTGTGTCTTTCACAGTGCATTATATCAAGTAGCTCATCATATCAGTATGCTTTATTATTGGTGATGCTTAGTTTGATCACTTGGTTGAGGTGGTATCTGCCAGATGTCTCCACTGCAGAGTCACGTTTTAGTCAAGGTTCTCCAGAGAAACAGAACCAATAGGAATAGAATGTGTATGGGGGGCGGGGGGGGGGGAAAGAGAGAGAGAGAGAGAGAGAGAGAAAAAATATATCCTATTCCTCCTTAAAGGTTCACTCACTAATTTTAGTATCCATTAGTATATCTTGTTTACAATGTTTAGGTGTTTGCCTAATGGTGACTCATATTTCCTTCTTTCCCTCTGCATTTAATTTAATTGGAATTCTATTGTGAGTAAGAGATGTCTCTTTTCTCCACTTGTTTATTTGGTTATTTTATATCAGGATGAACTCATGTACCGTATTTGCCGGCGTATAAGACGACTGGGCGTATAAGACGACCCCCNTGATTGATCTTTGTTCTTTATATAAATAAATGGCCTTTGAAAATCATAGACAAAATATGTCATGACTTTTCCAACAACCCAATATAATGACAAGTTTTCTAAATCAAATGCTCTAAGAAAAGGGAAGTTAGGGCCTACAGTCGGAAGTTCTGCCTGTCTGAAGCTTAGTCAAGCTGAGGTTTTTGTCTTCGGGCACTGGAGTCAGTTTTTGAAATAGTGTGACCTCTTTGAGTCCGTTTTCTTATATGTAAAATGAGGATAATAGAGTAATATCATTGTGAGGATTAAATGACAGAATTCATGTAATGTACTTAAGCACTATATAATAACAGCTGTTATTTTCTAAGATTCGTCTCATCTAGTTTTGTCATTTTGAAAATGAGATAACAGAAATCAGAGAGATGGAGTGATTTGTCTAAGGTTGTACAACTTAGTGAGTAGCTTTACCCTTAAATCAATAAATATAAATACAGTAAGTCCCCAACTTATGAACGAGTTCGTTTCCGGGAGAACGTTCGTAAGTTGGATTTGTTCGTTAAGTCCGACAAAGTGCATCTTATACACCTTTGACACAAATATACAATGTAAAGCATAAAAAAACTAAACACAAAAATACTGTAAAACTTTTTACTTTTACAATTACCTTAAAATGGTGGTACAGTACAGTACAACAACTGGCATATAGGGGATTGCATGGAGTGAACTGACAAGAACAGACACGTGAGCTACTTTGGCGATTAGTTCACATCTATGAATGTTCATAATGCGAGGTCGGTTTGTATCTGTGAAAGTTCGCAACTCGAATGTTTGTAAGTTGGGGACTTACTGTATTGAAAAATTAAAGGTAGAAAAAATTAGAGCCACAAGTAAAAGTAGAGTCACAAGTAACTTGACTTTGTTTTGATAATTCTGAATTGAACTGTAGTTACAATATTTTAGTTATTCACAAAATATCTCAACTAAAATATCAGTTTTTAATCCAGCTTGGTTTTTTATTCAATTTGGAACACATTTTGTTCCAGACTTTTTATATTTAGCTACTTTATCATAATTTACTTTCACAAAATAAAAGCTTGGCATCTCTCTTTATAATGAATAGTCCTCAGATTTTGCACCAGAGTCCTTAGAAATTAGTTGACTTCCTCCAGAATTGTTGGGGGAAAGGAGGAGAGGTCCAACAAAGAGGACTCCCAGCTTTTGTCTGTTTTAATTTCTGATTCTGCAAGAGGTTTCATTACAGCACTGACAAAAGCTTGAAAACCACCAAATCTTAGGATAGTTAAAATATAAGAACAAACTATTTCCACAAGAGAATACACAAATACAGCAGTAAGAAAAGTTTTTAAAATTCCCACCATCAGTGATAGAATTTTGGGGTCCAAAGGAAAGAATCATTTTCATTTTGTTCAGAAAACCTTTCACACCCACTACAACTTCCTGCACTGGATTTTACTGTCCAATTAAATGTTAGGGAAGAAAGAAGCAATTAGTAAATGATGCTGAGCAGAAGTGCTGTTGTATATTCTTCTTCAGGAATTCATGGGTCAGAGAGGAGATTTGGAGTTAAGGTTTAATTTCTTCTTTATTATTTGAAAATATTAATTGATAAATTTTTTCCAAGGTGTTTCCCCACCACCACCAGCAGCAAAATCTGAATATGAACATGTATTCGCAGATGGATGATTTTCCTGTTTCAAAGGGTGGTTGTAAGGATTGAGTTAACAAAGCGTTTTCTACCTGTCTTCTATATGATAGGTGTTCAGTAAACACTAGATATTAGTATTACTAATTTTGGTAATGATCACATGAAGAATTCAATAGAATGAGATAGGAGATGGAGGGAATTGCCTGCAAAACCATCAATTTGTCAAGACAATGATTATAAACACTGAGATAAGGGACCCAGTTTTCGAATTCACTCACATAACCCCAGGGCTGCATGTAGTGCTCGGTTTATAGGCCCTTAAAGATTTGTTGAGTGAATGAAGATATAGGTTCACTTCAAAAGAAACTACTTTTGTAAGGTAAGACAGGATGCTCTAAATCTCTGTTTTATATATAGATGAGGAAGCTGAAACCCAGACCTCAAGTGGCTTACTTGCCTAAGGGCACAACTGCTTGATAGGAGAACTAACTGCAGTGGTCAGACCTGAGCTTTGGAGTAAGTCTATTCAGTCTGGCTATGGGCTTCTTAACACTCTTAAGACTTGTACACAAATAACTGCTCTATAGGTCTGTTTTCTCATTTGTACAATGGGGAAATAATACCTATTTACTTGACAGTTATGAGTATTAAATGTGTTGATGCACGTAATGTATTTTGGACTTAGTGTATACTCAATACCTTTTACCTTTTTCTGCCTCTGTACCTCTCTCTAAGTCTTATTGAGGAGAGGTTGGGAGTGGGAATTGTTTAAAAGAAAGTCAACCAGTAGTCTTAATTTTTATAAACCTTTCTAATTGACTCTTGATCCCTCTAAAAAGACGGGTTACCGAAAAACACAGAGGGTTGTTTTAGTGCTAAGGAGTTATGGGTGAGATAGATGGGGAGGATTTGAGGGTACCGAATTATTTGAAAAGTGTTGTTTTCTTCTGTGTGCATGTTTTGAAAGTTTCCTTTGCTGGGTGTTGATGAGTGGTGATAGAGAAAGATAGTGGTTTCAAGGGAAACTTTGAGAGGGAGGTAAGGTGTTGTTATGAAGTAGTGTGGTGATTTCTTTAAATACACATACCAAAACTTATCTAAAATTAGTGTCATTCCCTAAAGAGGAAACACTTAGGCCTTTATTTTATTGCTATTGCCGTTATTTAACATAATTCTGTGGACTTGAATCATGGTATGTTCTTTTTCTCAGTTACTTTGAGATGGATTTAACCAGACATTATTTGGAACCCAAATTAATCAATTTGGGCAATAGAATATTTTGTCAAAAACAAAATATGAATATAAAGTTGTTGCATTGATTGTCTTTGAAGTCTTGTAAATTGGTTCTCTGAGGGAGTTCCTCAAATGCTTTGAATTCTTCTTTGTTGAAATAAACATACCAAATGATAACTGTATCAAATAAGTGGTTTGAAATTGTTCAAAAAGTTTGGAACCCAAGCAAAGATAGGACATCAGTAGTGAAACTATATCCACTGAAAAACTGAATCACATTTATATCTATTTAATTCATCTAGTTCAAGTTCAGAAATTTTCTTTCCCTCTTTTGCTGCAACTTTTCCACTTATTTTAAGTAAGCAATGTTAATTTTGGAGCCAGTTGGAATTTTTAATGTTTATATACAAACTATATTAAATATGCATCCACAAATGTTAGTAAATCTCATGTTTTTATAAATTCTTTTTTAAAAGACATGGCTAGATTGTATATAATGTCTCAGGTTGTAAATATGTCTGTATTTTCTTGAATTTGAGAGGGAAACTTACTTAAATAACAAATATTTTCCCCCTGAATTTTGTTTAGAGAGAATATTGGTGAAAGTATCCTTTATCTCTGGGTGGAGAAAATAAGAGATGTTCTAATACAGAAATCTCAGATGACAGAACCAGGTAGGATTGAAAAATATTATCAGTGCTCTTTTAACTTACAGTAACAGTAATCACATTTTCACATTGATATTCTAATTGAAATTTTTAGTGAAAATATGTATTGCTGTGGAAAGTTCATTTACTCATGTAATTTTGGTTATTTCTTTGTATACAGTTTAACCTCTGGTATACTATATAGTCTTATAGAAATAGAATTTTATAGTTAAAGACCTTAGGTAAAAAAATCTTTGCTTTCTTTAACTATTTTTAAGGTATTATGAACCATGTAACATTCTTCATGAATTATTGGAATATATAAGTTAGACATTAGCTTCAAATAAGTATCATATTTATAGAAAACTTTTAAAACCACACTGATATTTAAGATATAAAAATTGACCTTGAAAATTAATTTTTTAGATTGAGATATAATTCTCATACCATAATTATTTACCCTTTAGAAATGTATAATTTAGTGGTTTTAGTATATTCCAAAGTTGTACAGCCATTACCACTATCTAATTTTGAGAAATTTCAAAATTGTTATTTTGTTCTATTATTTTTTTTTTATTGAATCATTAAGTATATGACAACAAGCAAATTTCTGATGTTTCCTATTTACTTTGCTAGTCTTTGTTCCACTTACCTCAAAGGCCTTTTAGAGAGGGAAATAACTATTTAACCTGATTTTATTTCCAAATAGAATTTTATTGTTACTATTGATAGAATGGTTTTCAATTTGGAAAAAGAGGAATTAAAAAAATCCCCAATAGTTTACCTACTTTTTTTTAAGGTTATTTACGGGGAACCAATTATTTAGGACTCCCTTAGCAGAATCAGTATACATACAAAGTTGATAGTATATATTTTTTACAGAGAATTTTACTATTTTTCTATAGAAGCAATGTTTTTGCGGTTTCCATTAAAATCAAAGAGATAAATGAAGATATTCCATTTATGTGACAATTTTTTTTGAGTATTTTCTTTAAGTTTTTATGATCTGTGTTCTGATTTTGCAGCATGTCAGGGCATTATAAGAAAAGTGTCTCAAAACAAAATTGTATTGAATGTCAACTGTAAATGAAAAATAAAATTGATTTTTGCCAATCTACCATTCTAGAGTGTGGGCTAATTGCAAAAATGGAATGTATACCAGTAAAAATATAGGACTCAAAAAAGTTTGGGATCACTCAACTCTTAGGAAAAAAAAAAAAAGGAAATATTAAAAATTATTGATCCTAAAAATGATATTTTCCCTTTCCCACTTATATCCATAATTTTGTTTAGCCACTCTTCAAATTTTAGTTATTGATTTGTAAAATTTACAGTTTATAATTTTTAGAAATTTAAAATTGTTTTTGTAGACTTCATATTAAAATGGAAGGTTTAGTAATTCCATAGAGCTAATTAAGGTCCAAGCCAGTGATCAGGACATCTCATGAGCGTTAGTATCC
>NW_017731605.1:1829599-1845343 GCF_001890085.2 Hipposideros armiger | reverse complement strand
CTATCTGAAGTGTACCTGGCGTATAAGACGACCCCCCACTTGGAGGCATATTTTTCAGGGCCAAAAAATCGTCTTATATGCCGGCAAATACGGTATATTATTTTGTTCTGTGGGTTAAAATTTCGTACTATCATTATTTTGCTCAAATTGTCCCTTTAGGAGCTCCTTTAGGTTATGCTCCTGCATTCTTTTAATGAGCTTCCATCTTTCTTGGAGCATTTTTTTTAATTTCTCGAAACAAAATATTCCAGGTTTATCTTGCATGTTCCTCGCTCCAACCCTGGAATCAACCACTTTGCATGGAAGCCCTGATTCCTTCTATTGAAGAATGATGTTTAGAGACCAAGACCAATGATTAGTTAAGTTTAATTTCTTGTTGTCTTTGTAGACCACTCATAATGTCTCATACCCACATAGGCCCAGACGTAAAGAAGAAAACTGAAGAGGAAGATGTTGAATGTGAAGAAGATATCATTTTAGCCTGTCAACCAGAAAATCCAGTTAAAGCATTGGGTTTTGATATCAGTGAAAATCGAACAGGTATAATGTTACTAACTAATTTCTTTTGAAGAAAGTGGGATCGCAGTATTATGAATTGTTTTTGAAATGGTTTAGAAAGTAAACTTCCATGTGTTAGGAAATAGTTACTAAATTGCAGAGTACTGAGGGTTTTTTTCCTCCTGCCTGCTAGTCATTTTGGTGTTTGCTTGGTCTATTGTGGTGAAGGAAAAAATAAAAAGCTTATCTTTATTTTCATTTTTTTCTACTTTCTAGAGTTTTGAATTGTAATTGGCGAAATTGAAATTAAGAAAAGCTATGTTAATGTTTTCAATTCACATTGTGTTTTTATATTTCTATTTTGAAGTTCTCAGATCTCTCCTGATGTCTCTGAGTTAAATTTTTGTCTATGTTCACAAAATAAATAATCGAAGTAGAACCACTGAATTAAGCTAGTAAAATGCCTTTAATTTAAGATTTTAGTTTTTGCTTAAGCAAGTTTGTTCCATGGTCAAGTGGTATTCAGCTTATGTAAGTTTGATGTGGTAAATCAGCTGTATGTTTCTATCAGAAATATGTTCCATTTTAGTATTTTAAATTTTTAAATGATATCATCAGTTTCCTCAAGCCTCTTATAAAAAACATGATAGATCAGAGGGAACATTCTTTTTTTTTTAAATGTAAGGAGTTTCCTATGCTTTTATAAAGTAGCTTTTAAACAGTATTATGAAGGTTTGAAGTTCTTGCATTGTATCTCAGGACTAGTGGGAGGGGATGAGGAGGAACTGGAAGAGTGTGGGAGAGGATCCAGGACTCCTAGCCTAGCTTCAATCTAAGCAGCTCCCATTTTATTCGTTTATGTCTTTGTGGATTTGGCATAAGATTTCTTTTGAGAAACAGGATCCACCCTTAAAAAGAGTGAAAATCACAGTCATAAATAAATAACACCCAGTTCATATTGACCTTAGTACTGGACCTGTTTAGTGGTCACAATCCATTTTAGAAGAGGACACTACAGGGGCAAGGTAAAACATCCTGCTAAACCTGGCTTCTTGTCCTGGTCCTGCTACAAACCAGTGAAGTGATTTGGGGAAAATTGTTTAAAGCCCTCCAGAAATCTTTTTACATGTGTTAGTTGAAGTATTTCAATTGTGAAGCAAGCTGACTTGGTAAGATTCAAAAGATCAGTGAATAGAAATAGGAAAAATTGTAATTCTTTTCTCCTGAATAACTTTTAATCCTAAATGAGGCAGGTGCAACAACCAGGATGGTTGGTAAGTTTTTCAGCAGAGTTAGGGTAAATTAGTTGCTCTTAAACTTGTTTAAGAGGCAAATAATTGGAAATCATGATACCCTATGGAATACCAACTTGATGCATTATTGATATATTCAATTCAATCCTATGAAGTGGGAACAGTTTTATTAGCAGAAGACATTATATTATAGCTTTACAAAATAAAATCATAATTTTCCAAACCCAGAGGTCCATCAACAGTAGAATGGATAAAGAAATTATGGTTTATTAACAGCTGTCAATCTTTTTGGTCTTGGGACCCCTTTACTCTTAAAAATTAGACACTGGACCAACTCATAGCACAGCAACGGTCCACGATTTGAGTCCCAACCCACCACTTCCACTGAATGACCTTAGCAAATAGATTTATGTTATATACAATATATTTTGAAACTTTTTACTTAAAATTATAGTTTAATTTTAATAGATAACTATTAAATGGCGATTGGGGTTTATTTCCATATAATTTACATTTCTTTCCTTCCCCTCTCCACCCCTGCCCTCACCATTGCCAATTTTTTATTATTTGAATTAATGAGTTTTAAAAATAAAAGTAATATAATTCTTTAAATTTATAGAAATAGAAGAATTACCTCCGATTGATCATGGCATTCCTATTACAGACCGAAGAAGTACTTTTCAGGCACACTTGGCTCCAGTAGTTTGTCCCAAACAGGTAAAGTTACTAAGTCCAGCTCACTTTGATGTTTTTTACCAAAGTAATTCAAGTAATATCCTTAGTATTATTAATCGTTTAATTTTCATGTAAGATTAAAAAATATTTGCTGATTTACCTGCCCCTAAATTACTGTGAATCATGGAAGATTTGTTTTGTTTCTTTGTCACAGCTTTCAAAATCGTATCTAAACTCTAATTAGAGCTTAACCTTCTAATGGATTTTCAAACAATAAAAACCCCATTGTGGTGCTGTAGAAAACTATGATGTATCATAACTTGTTAAGAAGAATTATTTGTCCTGTTGCATGACTGAGCCGCATCTTCCTGACCTGAATTCTTTCTCCTTTCTGCTTTCCGATCTTAGGTGATCTGATTCCTACCCAGGGATATCAAATGGGAGACTGTTCATTCAAAAACTGTATTTTAGGTCTTTGTCTTTCTCACTCTTTTTTCAGCAGAATCATTTTCTTCTTTCTTGCTGCTATAATCTAGCCTAGTTTAAACTTTATTGATGTAAGAGGCCATTTCAGAACTACCTGTAAAGTTAAATTAACAAAAAATAAAGTCTCATTAACTTAGCATAGGCTTTAAGCATTAGTCTTTCCTTTTTGACCTCTATAGCGCCTCTACTTTCTAAACTCTTCTAGAGACCTGACCTGTAGGGATACAGTTCTTTGTGCCAGGCTCCCCTTTCATTCTCGTTTAGTCTCTGGAAGAGGAAGTTCTTCTCTGCATTGACTTGTGATCAAGATAAGAGCTTTTGGTGTAGGCTTCTGGGTTTTTCTCTCAGGAACCCTATTTTGCCCATGGTACTCCTTAGATATTCTATTCTGAATCTGTTCATCCTGGATTCTCTTTCTGTTTCTGATTATAGTAACACTTAGATTTACAGGATCAGAATTTGTGAGAGCTGATATAGGTCTTAGAGGCCAGTGTCTATTCTACTGATCAGGAATTTGAGAATCCAAAAGGTTAAAAAAATGATAAACATAAGGTTGCACAATTTCTGATCCAATTTGGTCTCCTGATTCCAACTCAGTCGTTCCATACCTGCAATATTTCGTCTACACTCCTTGCCAGTTACCTTTCTAAAAGATCTGACCATGCGTCACTCCCCCACACTTCCACCTTCACACAGTCTTTGACGATATCCATAGTTGTTAAAGAAAAACCTGAACTTATTATACAAAGGCATTTATGATATGACTCCAGCTTTATCATTCAGGATGTATCTTCTATCATTTTCTCATTCATACTCTTAAGTTACAGTTACATAAAACTGTTGGTCACTTGCTGAACCTTTTTCTTTTATGTCCCTGATAGGGTTGCCAGATAAAATATAGGACACCTAGTTAAATTGGAATTTCAGATAAACATCATTACAATACATGGGACATACTTATAATAAAAAGTTATTTGTGGCTTATCTGAAATTCCAACTTAACCACACATCCTTTATTTTTATTTGCTAAATCTGATACATCTTCGCATGCTGTTTCCTCTGAGTGAAATGGCTTCTTTCTGCCCCACATCCCTATTCCCTTTTGATGCAGAAAAATTGCTACTTATCTGTCAAGACTTGGCTCATGTTACCTCCCCTGTGAACCTTACATGATCCCCAGAGAGAGTTGGTTTTATAATATTTGGTACCATTATTGTGCACCTATCACATTGGATACATAAAGTTGGTAAATTTTCAGTGTTCATTTTTAGGAATTCTCATATTTACATTTAAAATTCTCTACATGGGGAAAAATATTTCATGTTCAATCACCATAGACATAGTGCTCAAATATATGTTGATAATTGGTGTTCAAAAACACCAGGTCCAGCATTTTTATACCAATTGAGAGTACCAGTTTCTGCCTCTAAAATGAGGAGAAAACTTTGGAAATAGCTTTTTCAAAGTATGGAAGATTCTTTAACTGTTTCAATATCATAGTATTTATATAAATATGCTTTAAGATATTTTTCTAGTATTTGTTTACAGAGCAAATAAAAAGTATACATTAATTTATTTACATTACTGCTGTTTTTAAGGTGAAAATGGTTCTTGCCAAATTGTATGAAAATAAGAAAATAGCTAGTGCCACCCACAACATTTATGCATACCGGTGAGTGATCATCACAATTTTAGGAATGTGCAGTTTGTAAAAAAAAGGGAAGAAACTGATGCATGATTTAAAAAAATAACTTTGTTTTTTACATTATGAAAGTAATAATCATGTGTAGAATATTTGGAAACGGCAGAAAAGTCAGACGGAAAATTAGCCATATTTCTACCATTAAATGTAACCGATAATATTGGGCTGTTGGAAAAGTCATGACGTATTTTTACTATGTTTTTCGTTGCAAAAATGCATCAGGACTTTTCCGACAACCCAATATTTTGATATATTTTCTGTCTTTTCTATGCAAAGTTTACCTTTTCAATGCTTTACCTTAGCATGTTCTATTTTTTCTTAATTTAACAAAAGCTTGTTTCCATATTGTTATAATTGCATTTATAAACATTATTTTAGTGGCTGTATAATATTTGTTTGAGGCTGCAAACCACAATTTGTTTAGCCATTTTCTTTGTTGTTTTAGTTTTTCATATTTTTCACTATTCTAAAGGATAGTCCCGTGAACATCTTGGTTTACATTTTAGATTATTTCCTTGGGATAGGTTCTGGTTGCTTCATATAATTTTTTGAAATGAAACAAGGGTAAAAAGGAAGAAAGAAAAGATTCCTAGAAGTAGAATTATTAGAAAGTATGAACACTTTTGAAACTCTTGATACATACTGCCAAATTTTTTCCAAAGATTTTCTTTTAAACCAATTTATGCTCCCATTAACAATGAATTAAGGGTGCCTCTTTTTCTACATGCCTTTTAGTTTTGAGTGCTAAGGTGTTATACAAATCTTTGCTGATTTGTTTGCAAAGAGATGAATGGTGTAAATATGCAAATGAGTAGACTTAAAAGAACATAGTTTAAAATTGAAATAAATCAAAATATAGACATAGGGATTTGGTGCAAATATAAAATGCGATTGAGACTATTTGTAAAATCTGAACTCAAAAAAATTCATCACTTTGGATATGTGAGTTTTTAATATTACTAAGTCACATCCCTTTAAATGCCAAAAGTTACAAAAACTATTTGTTATATAATTCCAGAGTAACACTGGACAGAATTTTGATGTTTTCTTATGAGTTAGGTCATCAGTATAAAAATGAGGAATTAGATTGTGCTTGCTATCAGTGATTAGACTGTGCTATAAAAGTATTAATATTTACATTCATTCATCCCATGTGTTTACTGAGTGCCTACTCTGTGCCAAGCAGTTTATAAAAGTTAATTCTGATTATTTCAGCAACTCTGCCACCATAGAAACTTTTTCTAGATAATGTAATTGTTAAGTGGTAGAGCTGAATTTGCTAATCTAATTTCACCTATCTCTATTTTATTTCTACATGGCTATGAGGCCGCATCTTCAACAATCGCTATACATAATATTGATTTTAAGTTTTCAAATCATTAAGTAATGTGCTGGATAGTCTATTCCAGGCCCCAGATTTTTAGGTCTTTATGTTCTTGTGAGTATTTTTGTCGCAGTTGCATATTAATTGGTGATTATCTGTCACGTCTCATAAATGTCAGCATGACTACATGTAGCAACCCTCTCCACCTCACCCCCTTGCATTATTGATACTTGGGAATGAAAGAGATAAACTTCTCAGAATTGTGTTGTCAAATAAGACTAAAAAGACACAGAGCTGAGGCCTGAAGGACTCCATTGGGAGTAAAATAAATGACCTTTATTTGGTACGTGGACGTTGTATTGTGTGTTTTGAATGCTTAGGGTCCTTTTAAGGTTACTTCCTGGTTCTGGGGCTGTGTTCCCGCTTTGGAGTTATGGGGCGCTCTTTAGGCTACTGGTACACACAGCTATCTGATGCCACATCATTATCATCCTGGCATGGGAGGAAAGGGTTAGTGAAAATGTCCATGGTGTTTCATATTTTTAAAACCTAACAGTACTGATTTATATGGTCAGATTTTCTTCACTTGTTCCATAAAATTATTGTGTTAGATTATAATTATAAGCCTAATATAAACCAGCTACTGATTCCTTTTTGCCTATATTAGCCATATAAAGTTTTGTTTAATAGTACTAACTTCCTTTTCGTCAAACAAAATCAACTCTAAATAATAATAGAGCCTAGTCATAGTAGGTGGGCAGTAAATACTGGGGGTGCTACCCTCCCCCCCAAAAAAAGTGTATACAAGTGGACACTTTGGTCAACATTGCTCAAGCAGTAGTTCGCCATAATAAGAAGTGTTTGGACGCTGATGGTAACCAACTTTGAGCACCTCTTGTAATTACAGAAGTCAATTGTGACTTGTATTCATCTTTTGTTTTCAGTATATATTGAGTATTACAATGTTAATACAGTTTTTTCCTTTCTTAAAATGTGTATACATTTTTTGGCACCCTCTGTATTTATTGATGAATGAATGGATAGATGGAAAGATGAATGAATGAATGAATGAATATGACTGCTATAATAAAATTAACCTAATTGACTTAGGTGTATAGATAAGGTAGTAGCTGTCTTTTTATGGCCATAGCCAGAGAGAGATCTTTACTACATTTGCCTAGTCCTAGATGGTACCACTTGTAGGGGCCTAAGAAATTCACTAGATGGCATACCTTAACTGGCACTGTTTTCTTTTTATAGTGACACTTACTTGTCAAGCTTATTCTACTACAAAGTCCTACATTATTCCAAGTGCTGACTTTCTAGATAATTTGAATGGGTAAAAATGCCATGATTTGTTTCTGATATTAATAACTCTCCAAGGATAAATTATATAGAGAAAAACAAATCTTATAAATCTTAACTCAAAATGGGGAAAAAAGAGAAATACTTGATGGCTAGAATAAGATGTGAAAAAAGTATAAAATATTAACTTTTGTTAGTTTCATCACCTCCGTCTTTTTTATGTACTTTTGCCTCTTTCACTAGATTTTAGGGTCTTTGAAGACAGGAGTATGTCACGTCTTTCTTTTATATCATTTCACAGCACCTGTTATTCTGTATGTTATATTCTCAATAAATGTTTTTCAGTGACTACTCTACATAAACTCATAGTTTTAAGGTAAAATGAAGTGAGGGAAGTTTCAGATGTGTAAACTCACGTTCCCATAATCACAGTGTTTCTGATTTAAAGGAGACACCTTGATTCCTAGCTTTCTCAAATATAGAAAGTGAAACATACTGGATAGTAAATTATCAGTGAAAATATATCTAATATGTAGTTGAAGAAGGATTTTTTTTTAAACAAACGTGCTGATTTTGAAAGTAAATTGATTGCAATAAGTATGAAGGAGTAACTTTTATTATAATATTTTGAGATTTCAAAGCTTAACACTGTTATATGTATTTTTAGAATATATTGTGAGGATAAACAGACCTTCTTACAGGATTGTGAAGATGATGGGGAAACAGCAGCTGGTGGGCGTCTTCTCCATCTCATGGAAGTAAGTGTAACTTAAACCCTGTTAAATCCTGTTCTATGAGCCATAAAATTTCTCAGCAAAACAGTTCCATTTAGGAATAAGTAAATCAGACCATATAACATGAGTTATATTTGGTTTAATTAGTAGTTAATTTTTTAACTCTGAGAAAATTTTAACCATTGGATATGGGATAGAAAACAAAGGGTTAATAAGTGTTGTGTTTTCAAGCTCTTTCAGTCATAGATAATAGAAGATTGTCTTCAGCTCTGGAAAAACTGTTTTTTTTGTTTTTTGACAATTCCTCTTTATTTACTGTGTTCTGTCTTGAAATTCCTGTTAGTTGAGAACTGGACCTTCTGGATAGATCCAGAATGTTTCTTTTTTATGAAGTTGCCATCTCATTGCTTGATGTTCTGAGACATTTTCTTGACTGCCTTCCAAAATTGCTATTAAAAATTTTTTTTAGCAACCATGTATTTAAGTGTCAAGAGTTCTTTTCTCTTTTTCCTTTTTCGTAGTGTGCTGTTCTGGTTTTATAGATGCAATATGTTCTAAAATTTCTCTGAATATACTAAATAGAGGGTTTTGTTTTTTGTTTTGTTTTAAGATGTTCTCTCTCTTAAATTTTTCCTGGTCCATTTTAGTTTGTTTATCTTGTCCTTTCTCTTTCATGCTGCTGGATTTTCTTCATCTGTCTGGTGATCATTGATTGTCCATTGATTTTAAGAATGGATTGTTTTTTATTTCCTAAGGTAGTTGTTATAGTTTCTTCTGCTATTGTATGTGGAGGTTTGTTTTCTAACCAGGCCATTCCCTTGATAGGAACCCTGTGTGTGGGTCAGGCCTGTAGACTGGTGGGCTTCACTTTAAGGGCAGCATTTGACAAATACCAAACTGAGGAAGACCTTACTGGTAGGCATCAATGATTACTCACGCAGCCCCAGTTCGTTCTAGTAGTTTGTTCAGAAGTAGGGTTTGTGTTGTTGGTTTGTCCAGGAGTAAAAGGCTGTCTAAACAGCTTTTCTGGTTGAAGTCACCAAGAACTGGAACCCTACCTGCATGATCTCCCCTTCACTCTGCCTGGTTGCCCCAACGTTTGGAATTTGAGGACACTGTGGAGCACAGTGTTTGTTTTCCAAATTTTCTTCTCATTATAACATTCTATCCCCTGGATTGTTAGTAGTCTCACTCTGCTCACTCATGTGGTTCTGCCGTTAAAGTCGGGGAAATTTTATGTGCAATTTTGTATATGGGTTATTCTATTCTCCTTTAAAACTCACATTTGTACATGTCTATATGTATATCTAATTATGCTTCTGAAAATAACAGATTTTGAATGTGAGAAATGTCATGGTGGTAGTCTCACGTTGGTATGGAGGGATTCTGCTAGGACCAGATCGCTTCAAACACATCAACAACTGTGCCAGAAACATACTAGTGGAGAAGAACTACACAAATTCACCAGTAAGTGATTATTGATATTATGTCTAAAGAGTTTCTCACCACTGCCTGTGAAATTAAAAAAAGACAAAATTAAGAATGAATCAGAATTTGTGTGGTGCATTAGAACAACCTTTGGACTAGGAAACTGGAGACTTATGTTCTAGTCAAAACTGTGTGACTGTCCAGCTGTATGACCTTGGGCAGATGACTTCATCTCTTCAAACTTTAATTTCATAGATTCATAGAGTTTATAAAACCCTTAAAGACTAATTAGTTTACGCTCCCTAAAATTGAGGCTCAGAGAGGTTGCAGCTAATGCTACAGTGAATCAGATGTTTTTTCTTTTTCTTTTTTTAACGATTTTTTTATTGGGGAGTTGGGGAAGAGGAGCAGTGTTGGAGAACTGGGAAAGGGGAACAGCTAAGTTGTGGTTCTTCAGTCTTAGTTGTAGAAGGCGCAGCTAGCTCAGCTCCAAGTTCAGTTGCCATCCGGCCGCCCGTCAGCAGCTTGCGGCCTCTCAGCTCAAGGTGCTGTGTTCAACCTTAGTTGCGTGTGGGCATAGCCCACCACCCCATGCAGGAGTTTAACTGGCAGCCTTGTTGTTAGAAGCACATGCTCTCACCAGCTGAGCCATCTTGCCACCTGTTGGCAGCTCAGCAGCAATGCAGCTTGGGCGCAGCTTACTGGTCCATGTGGGAATCGAACCGATGACTCTGTTGCTCAGAGCTCGCGCTCTTAACTACCTGAGCCACTCAGCCGGCCCCTCAGATGTTCTTTAAACATCTATAAAATTCTAACACTTTGTTAGTGTCAGAGCATCTCTTCTTTCCCCTGATGCCTTTAGATTCATTCTTCCTTTACACTTTAAGGGTTTCTCTTTATTTCATATTTTATAAGTATGTTCATATGTATTGAATTTAAACCCTGCTGCCTTACTTTGGAAAGTAGATAATAGATTAAATATTGAAATTATTGAAGCATAAATCTATTAGATAAATGAGTGTTTTCCTTGATTATCCTTGATTGTTTTGTAAATATTTAAATAAACTGTAAGTGAAAATGCTGTATAAAACAGAAAGATGATACATATGGAAGTAATTGTACTTTCACTGTTACGTTCTATCTGATTAGATTTAAGATTCCTACGCTAGTATCTTTAAATGAAAAGATCCTACATTGATTTTTGTCTTTTTCAGGAGGAATCATCTAAGGCTTTGGGAAAGAACAAAAAAGTAAGAAAGGACAAGAAGAGGAGTGAACACTAATACCTGAAACTATATGAAAGGTTAATTTGCCTATAATTACATACAAATTCCACAGTCATTAAAGAATATATTGTGCAGAGAGGGCACTCTGGACTGCTCAAGTCGGCCAGTTCATCGTGGACACCAACATTATCTTTTCTTCTTTGGTTATATCATTTGCTAAAAATAGAGAACTTGTGATATATTCATGTGTGTTTCAGGCTGATTTGAAAGGATTAATTTGAACTTAATCACCACTTCACCTAATTTTTGGAAAGTAACAGTTGCTCAGAGCAGTACCTGAATTAACTGTTCATTTCAGTACATGTCAAGTGCCTTTGTTAGGTGAGGAAGAAATGTCTCTGGAGGAATATAAATACCTGATTTCTTGTCATTGGGATTCTCATTTTGTTAAATGAATATTGCCTTTTACTGCTCTTTATGGCTTATTGGAATAGGAGCTCACTGAAGATTGATCTTAGAGAGTTTCTCCTTGTGGTTTTAGTTCATAAGTATGTCACCTTTCATTTTATAGCATTCATCATTGAGTAATGGATTGATTAAGTAAAAATCCAGGAGTATCCATCTGCAGTTATGTGCTGAAGTAATTCACATCTAACATATTTGGTAGCATAAGTGTTATGCCTCAATTTCTGTCGCACATTGGTGATTGTGAAATTTCAAAAAGTGATTTTCTAGCCTCTACTTTTTTTAATTCTTGTAATGTGAACAATAAATGTAGAGTGTCAGTAGTCTCCTCCCACCCCTGAAATGTATTGGTGTAATATTCTCATTTCTTTTAATAACCTAGAAGTTCCTTTCTTGTGATCTTCATTGAGGAATTAGAACTGTACTAGAAGCTATGCTGTGGTTAAGGACATTTATAGAATGGATAGATAGAGGTGGCAGAACAACACTGGTATAGGGCAAGAGTATGTTGTGTCGTTATGGAAACGTGATGCACGTTTCCCCTCTGCACTCCAGCCATCTTTCTCAATTCCATTGCTTTGTGGAGAGAAGGAACAAGCCCTCTGATTGGAAAAACAAAATCCCTCTTTCCCCCCTATTCTTGTCAAATCTTTTCATCAGTGTTTTATGTTCCTTTCATCTGCAAGTTGTGTGGTTTACCTATAAGCATCTAGACAATAAGTTTACCTTTGAGATGTAACAAGTCATCAACCATTCCCTTTCCAATTGATTATAATTATATATATAATTTTATATATATATATATATATGGGTTTACCTAACGTTCCCTTCCAAAGAGAAGGAACAGAAATTAGGAGGCAACTTGGGATGGTGTGGGAGCATGGGAAGCATCAGAGAAAAGTGGACACAGACATGTTTTTTTTTTTTTCTGTTCTCTGATGTTTTACCTTTAAAAAAATCCTTACTTGCTATTTTTAATAAGAATCTAGTAAATAGCTTTACATTAGGATGGGTTCTGAGAAATAAAATCTAAATTATATTTATTTGTTTAATGTTACCTGTTACCAAGTCATCAGAGGATGACATGTATTTACAACACTTTACCTCAGATTCCGTGAAAAATTAAGTATCCTTGTGTTAACTTAAAATAAGTAAAGTTAAAGGCTATTAATTAAAATAATTTTGCAAGTTTAGCATATCAAACCTGTGATAGAAGATATAAAACAGTAAGACTTTGGTGTTGCAGAAAAATAAATATGAGTTAATTTTTCTGCACCAGCAAATTTGAATTTCTTTCTTGCTGTTTTATGTAATACTTATGTAGGTCTTTATAAAAAACCTTTATAGCTGGGATCTCATTTTCCTTTTATTTAAAAACAATCTTATTATTGCTTCTTTCTACAAAATTATTAATCACATTTTCCTGACTAAAAACCCTAATCTCCTATGCCCAGTCAGTTAGTAAGGAGAGATCTAAAAATCTCCAATTCTGGAAATTGAGTTATTCCACACTCTACCATTTGGACCCCTAACTAATGATAGTATCTTTTTTCTCTTTAAAATTTATCTCAATTAGGATTTTCAACTTCTCCAAATAATAACTTTCTATAGCCAAATTATGCCGTGGCATATTTTATAGTATACTGTATTAGTTAAAAATATTCTCCATATGCCAAAATACAAGAGCAAGTAGCATCTACTTTTTAAATGGGAATAGCATTTGGAGGTACATATGAAACAGAGCTTATTCGAAGAGAGCTATATCAAATTAATCACAACCAAGAAAGAAGAGCATGAAGCAGATACTGTTGGTAGGGAAGGTGAAATTTATTGGGAAAATTGTATAATTGCCTCTAGTTCCACTATCTGAATATAACCATTAGTAACATTTGGTATGCATATCCTTCTATTTTTTTCACATGCATGATTTTGTACATATGCTATTTTTCTTTCCATAAAAATGGTATTAAACTGTATATACTGTTTTGTATCTTGATATTTCATATAGAAATATATTGTTAACATTTTCCCATGTCAATAAATATTATTCTATGGCTTAATTTCTTATGGCTATATCATATTCTGTCTTCTGGGTGTATTGTAATTTACTAACTAGTCCCCACTTTTTTCTAATTTTTAAGTTTTTCCCAAGTTTTCACTGTTTTAAACAACTATGAAAAAAAGCATTGTATTTAGGTTTTTATATATTCTCTCTGATTACTTTCTTAGGAAAAATTCCTAGAAATGGAATTTCTTTGTCAAATGGTTGCACATTCTAATAACTTGATTTGGATTAGCCAAATTACTCTCTGGAAAAGCTTATCAGTTATACCCGTATTAGCCTTGTGTTAGAATATACTTAGAATACCAATCAAAGATGTAGAAAATAGGCAGTCTGGTAGATAAAAGTACCAATAACTTTTTTTAAATTTACCTTGTTTGTTTTTAACTAATTATAGACTCACAAAAAGTTATAAAAATACTCAGCTTTTCCTAATAGTTACATCTTGCATAATTATAATATTTTTATTAAAACCAAGAAATGCATTCTGGATGAAAATTTGTTGTCAGGTATGTCCCAGTTTGTAGCTTGTGTTTTTATTCTCTTTAACAGAATGAAAGTATTTAAATTTGTTGAGATGTAATTTATCTATTTTTTCTTTGGGGGGTGGATCATGTGTTTAATGTAATGTCTAAGGACTCTTTGCCTATCCCCATGTCATGAAGATTTTTGTCCTCTTTTTTGAAGTTTTAGTTTCATGTTTTTTCTTTTAGATCTATTACCCATTTTCAGTTAATTTTTGTATAAGGTATGAGATTTGATTTGAAGTTCTTTTTATTTGCACATAGATGTCCAATTATGGAAGTGACTAATTTTTTTAATTGAACCTTTTATTCATAAATTTTCACAAAATAAACAGTTCTATAACCAGTACTTAGACAGAAAAAGAGGACAGTACCAGCACCTCACAGTCCTTGTGTCTCATCCCGTCATTAGCTGCTCTCCCTCCCTCTCAATCACTTCCCTTATTTCTGACATCAGAGTTAATTTAGTCTGTTTTGACATATAAGTTCAATCACACAGTATGTATCCTTGTTTGGTCTTTTGTTCCAACATTTTGTGGGATTCATCTGGTTTGTCACATGTGGCAGTTCTTTCTTATCACTACATAGTATTCCACTGACTGTACATGACAATTCATTAATTCTATTTATGGATATTTGGGTTTCCAGTTTAAGGCTATTATATTTAGTGCTGCTATGAACATTTTTGTACATGGCTTTTGGTCAACATACACACATGTACACATTTCTAAAGCATATATACCTAAAAATGGATTAACTGAGTCTTAGGATATGTACTGCGTGTGCCCCAAAAAATGTATACACATTTTGAGATGTTATCTATGCTCAAGCAGTAGTTCGCCATAACCAGAAGTGTCTGGATGCTGATGGTAACCACTGTGAGTACCTCTTGTAATTGCAGAAGTCAAACGTGACTTGTATTCATCTTTTGTTATCGGTATATATTATTACAGTTAATACAGGCTTTTCCTTTCTTAAAATATGTATACATTTTTGGCACCCTCTGTATATGTAGAGCATAGTGTATACTGCCCAATGGTGTGCTGGCAAATTTTAAACTGGCTCTGGGGTGAGTGCTGATTTATAATCTTTGCCAGTTCCTGTGATGTAAATACCCCACTCTTATCTAATTTCAAGCTACCAATGTGAAATCAACAGGCTCACAACACTTCATGAAATTTGACAATCACTTCTGGTGGGCTGCAGCACCCATCATTCATACTGCCAAGCAGTTTTCCAAACTAAACACCAATTTTTACCAGTAGTGAATTAATTCTCCTGGCTGCGCGTCCACATTTGGTATTATCTGACTCATTTTAATTGTGCTGTGTGGTGTATAGTGGCATTATTTCCTGGTTTTAATTTGAATTTCCCTGATGACTAATGAAATTGAACACTTTTGGTTATATTTTATACCTGAAGTGACTGAGTAATCTTGTAATGACACTTTATTCTCTCCCAGGAATGGAAATATGGGGGCTTGTTACTAACTTTGATTTTGATTCAGACACAGAAATAAGGTTAAAATTTTGCATATCTGAGCATGTAGTCTGTAATTTCCATCACCCCACTGGTATATTAAGTCTGTGAATTTATCAGAAAACAATCTTTTTTTTGCTCTTAGTTTCCTAATTTGTAAAAATGTGGATTATGATTCCTCCTTCTGGGAGATTATGGGGATTAAATAAGGTGCCTTCCATGGTGCTTAGCATGTGACAAGCATCCAATAAAGCCATTAAATAAATATTATCTTTTCCTCTTTAGGGGAGAACTGTCCTATAGCAATACCTCTTATTTAAGATACAGGGCTATTTCTGAGGGTTTTAACAGTACCTAGAATTTTAAGTTGACATTGAGGTTACTGAGTTCTTAGGCTCCTCTAGGGAGGCAACATAGCATAGTAGCTTAGAGTGGGGTCTCTGGAGTCTGTCAAGTTTGAATTCTGTTCGCTTTTTGCAAGCTTGCAAGCTTGGGCAAATTATCTAATTTCTCTGTATTCAGTTTTGAAAAGCTTACAAAGAGCTAAGCAGGCCATGGGCTGACATTAAAAGTCTGCTTAGTT
>NW_017731605.1:1826962-1827703 GCF_001890085.2 Hipposideros armiger | reverse complement strand
TGGGAAGAGGCATGGAGCGCCCATGCTCTCTGTGGGCATGCCACCCTCCCTGCATGTTCATGTGTTCACCAACCCAGAAGCTCTCCAAACTCCATCCTTTTGTGATTTTACAGAAATTTTATTACATAGACACAATTGGTTAAATCATTGGCCTTTGTTAATTGAGTAAACCTCCAGTCCTCTCCTTTACTGAGGTCAGGTAGGACTGAAAGTTTCAATCGTCTAATAAACTATTTGGTTGCCCTGGCAACAAACCCCCATCCTTAACGGCTTTCCAAAGTCACCTTATTAACTTAAACTCAGTTGTGTTTGAAAGGGGCTTGTTAATAAGACACTCCTTTTACCTTTATGTCTCTGGAGTTATTTCAAGAACCAATGACAAAGGACCAAATATTATAACAAAAGATGTTCCAAAGATTCCAGTCAATATGATGGAGAAGGTAAACTCTATGCTTGCCTCCTCTCATGACCACATCAAAATTACAGCTAAACTACAGACCCACCATCATTGAGAGTCGCCTGAAGTCTACATGAACAGAAGTCCTACAACCAAAGACATGCAGAAGAAGTCACATCAAGACTGATAGGAGGGGTGGAGATGCAGGATGGGCTGGTACCACACGTGTATGTGGAAGTTGAATATTGGGAGGGATGTCTCAGCTGCGGAGGTCCCCCTGAGTAATGAGGGGTCCCAGCACCATACCCAGTTCCCCAGCCTAGGGGTCCAGTGCCAGAAAGAGA
>NW_017731605.1:1818564-1824160 GCF_001890085.2 Hipposideros armiger | reverse complement strand
GGATTGTTTTCCCTTGAATCAAGGACACCAAACTCATTACTAAATTCTATTTTTTCAAATGTCATTTGACAGGCAAGAGTTAAATCACAAGTGTGTGTGTTTGTAATAAAGGAGAAGTAGATATGGAAGTGAGAGTTGGATTTCAATTTTGGTTCCATGACTTGGACATGGAAGCCATTTTGAGCAAGTTACTTAACTTCTTTGAGCCTTATTTTCCTCATCTATGAAATGGGGCTGATAATCCTTCCTCATAGGATTTTTTGAGGGTTGAATGAAATGAGATAATGTGTGAAATGTCACTGGTCTAAAGAGTCACATACCGTGAAAGCTCAATAAATGGTTAGCATCTTTTTCATTGTCAAAGAAGTGAAATCAAATTAGTCTGTAATCAGTAAGATTTTAGTGGTGAAAGGAGCTGAATATGCCACCTTAAAATATGTCTCTTTGGCTTAAGGATTATTTTGAGCTGATTTTTTCAAGAAGCTGCAGACACAGAAGAAGCTCTGAAAACACAGGGTACCCTTTAGTAAGGGGAATCTACATTTATGAATAAAATTTACATTAGAAAGGGGACCTGTACCAGAAAGAGAACTATTATCAGATAAATCTTTTTCACCTGGTGCAAGGCAGGGTAACCTTTGCTTACCGTGCACTTCTTCTTCTTACTTCTCTGTGAATTGCTTCTCCTCCAACTGCCTTGCCACAACATATTTCTTTTGTCTTTAACTGAAGATGGTCTTTAAGATAGTAGCTTGGGCCATCTCTGGGATTTCACTCATTTTTCTGGGTATCTCCCAGGTGGACATGAGGCATACATGTTAATATACTTCTGTTTGTTTTTCTCTTGTTAATATTATTATTATTATTGTTATTATTATTACAGGGAGTCTTAACAAAGGACTCAGAAGTGTAGAAGGAAAATTATTTTTCCTCCCTCACTGTGCAAAAGGGTGTCAGAAGAAAAGCCAAGAGAGAGATGGTGGTGACCTGAATTGAGCTATTGATAGGGGAATGGATGGAAGTGGATGGATTTAAGATGTATTTAAGAGGTAAAATTGAGAAAACTTGGCAATTGAATGTGAGTAGGCTGAGGGAAAGAGAGGAGTTAGATTGGCATTCAGGTACTGGGCTGGGCAATTGGGTAGATGACGATGCCGTTTAAGTCAAACCTGGTTTCCTAATTGGGAAGCCATTTCACTGCCCCTTCATTGCTGTTGCTCTGCTGTCTTACTCATTTACATGATGCCCTTCAGGTAGCTGCTTGCTGAATACTGTCAGCCTGGATGTAATATTTTGGTTCTGGTTGGGCTGATCCAAATGCATTGGGTTGGACAAAGGAGAAGCCAGACTTCAGAAAAATTGTATTTCCTGAGGAGAGAACCCATAGAAAGTTCCTTGCAAAGAAAAAGGAAGTGACCAAATAAGCATTATGGGATGATCACAAGTCAAAATGCCCCTATTCTTTGGAGCCCAAACAGGAAAGTGAGTCAGGAAACCAGCAGTGGAATTCAGGAAGAATGCTGCTTGTATACAGCTGTGACTCTCAGCTAGTGGGATGTGTGGGAGGGTGTGAGGAGAAGTCCCAGAGGAGCCTCTCCCTTTTCAACAAGAAACACCACTATAGAGTTAAGTACAGCGGCACCGCTTGAAGCCAAGAGGTAATTTAATTTTAAAATTGAAAGAAGGGATGTTAGCGGGATTAAATAAATTGTCAGAGGTAAAACTGTAGAACATATCGAAGAAAAATGCCTGGAGGTTTCAACTAGATGTTTAAATTGCATTGTTCTAGAAGAGAGACTGTTCATGATGGGACTTCTGTAGGACCTATAAACTAGATCTGGGCTAGAACAGAGATTGCTTCCCATACATCCCCTAAGAGACTGTTTGATCAACCTCTCCCCTATTCCTCACAGCATGCTGGTTCCTGGACAGGCCATTGACCAGCCCTGGGCAAGCATGTAATACATTAAGACTCTTTCTCTTATCTGGGGCTGGTTTCACATCAGTACCCCTATTCATCCTGCCCTGTTCTATAAAATTCTTTAGTGCCTGCCCAGAGGTATAGAGGACATCCACTTCGTCTTTCTGCCACCCAAGATGCACCTCACATATAAGTTCTTTTAATAAACTCTGTCAATTTCCAGACTGGAGTGGTGTGCCTCTTTCTTTGTTTTTTCCCTGCCCTCTGATTATGGAGGTAGATTTTCAGTCGTGGGGATTTTCTCTGGGTCTGCATTGATGATTAATCATGGAAAAGAGAACAGAAAGAATATAGAGCTCCAAGAAAAATAAGACCATTAATTAGGATAATTATGGCATCAATGTTGACTCTTTTGGGAGACTTTCTTCTTTTAAACTCAGTATTCTTTCTCATTTTCTGTTTTATCTTTTTCTGATTTTCATAATAAAATATTTAAAAACTAATAGAACTCATTGGATATGATACCAAAAGCACAAGCAAGGAAACAAAAAATAGATAAATTTGACTATTTCATAATAAAAAAAGCTTTCCATCAAAGGACACAATTGACAGAGTGAAAGGGCAACTTACAGAATGTGAGAATGTATTTGCAAACTATAGGTCTGATAAGGGGTTAATAGAGAATGCCTAAAACTCAACATTTTAAAAAATGCTAATTTAAAAATGGGCAAAGGACTTGCATAGATATTTACCCAAAGAAGACATACAAATGGCCAATAAGCACATGAACAGATGCTCAACATCATTAATCATAGAGAAATGCAAATCAAAGCCACAATGAGACATCACCTCACACCCATTAAGATGGCTACTATAAAACAAAACAAAACAAAACAGAAAATAAAGTGTTGACAAGGCTGTGGAGAAACTGGAACTCCTGTGCATTGTTGGTGGGAATGTAAAGTGGTATGGTCACTATGGAAAACAGTATGGTGACTCCTCAAAAAAATTAAATAATGAATTACCATATGACTCAGCAATTCTACTTCTAGGGATATATCCCAAAGAATTGATATACCAGAGTCTTGAAGAGATTTGTACATCTATGTTCATAGCAGCATTATTCACAATAGCCGAAGATAGAAACAATTCAAGTGTCCATCGACAGATGAATAGATACACCAAGTGTGTCATAGACACACAAAGGGATATTATTTAGCTGTAAAAAGGAAGGAAATTCTGACATTTTGCAACATGGGTAAACCTTGAGGACATTTTCATTATGCTAAGTGAAATAAGCCAGTTACACACACACACACACACACACACACACACACACACAAATTCATAGAGACAGAAAGTAGAATAGTTGCCAGGAGCTGAGAGGAGGGGAGAATGGGAAGTTGTTGGTAATGAGTTTCAGACTTGCAAGATGAAGAGAGTTCNCTGAGTCTCCATTAACCTGGCTAACACCATTCATCTGTCCCCCCCACCCCCACTCCCCGCCATGATTCCCTGAGACTCCACTCCACCCAACTTGCAGGCCCACCCAAGCCACTTCCAGCAGCTTTTCCATACAAATGACCTGTCTTGGCTCATGCTGTGGACTTTCCTAAGATCTCTCAGAGGTGTACAAACAACAGACAAGCAGCATCTGGCTTCAGTGTGTCCCGTACCTCTTGGTGAACAGCCCTAAGCCTGGCACCAGGGCACCTGGCGTCAGTTCATGGCTTAGGCTCTCAAGACACCTCCAACCCCAGCACGGGTGGCAGCCATTTGCAGATTGTTTTGTGGCTAATGCCAGGTTGCCCTGGGCAGGGCACTGGCTACTGCCGAACTTGGCCTGTGGCAAGGCCCCTGCCAGGAGGCCCTGGGGCCACCCAGTTGGTTGCCAGTTTGGGACAGAGCCAGAGCACCACCTGGCTGCCTCCAAGGATGACACACCCAAAAGGCAGACTGGGCAGGCACCAGAGCCCTGCTAAGGCGAATCCTGCTCCATAGGATCAGTCCCTGCACAACAACTCCTCTACCATAGTCACAGCCAGTCTTCACAACCAACCAAGTGTCAGTCCTTCTCACTGATGTGCAAACAGCAACCAAGGCTCAACTACAGATAAAGAGCCTCCCAGAGAAGAAAAAGTTAAAGGAGTTCATCACTACCAAAGCAGTATTACAAGGAAGGTTAGAGGGACATCTAGAAGAAGAAGAAGGAGAAGGAGAAGAAGAAAAGAAAAAGATCAAAATATGAATAATAAAATGGCAATAACTACATATTTATCAATGATAACTTTCAAAGTAAATGGATTAAATACTCCACTCAAAAGACACACAATAGCTGAATGGGTAAGAAGACAAAACCTTTACATATGTTGCTATGAGAGATTCACTTCAGTTGGAAAGACACACAGACTGAAAGTAAAGGGATAGAAAAAGATATTTCATGAAAATGAAAATGGAAAAAAAATCTGGGGTAGCAATACTTATACTAGACAAAATAAACTTTAAGACAAAGGCTATAATAGAGACAAAGAAGGACCCAGTAATCCCACTTCTAGGTATTTATCTGAAGAAACCCAAAACACTACTTCAAAGGGACATGTGCATCCATATGTTCATTGCAGCATTGTTTACAATAGCCGTGATATGGAGACAACTGGGGTGTCCATCAATGGATAAATGGATAAAGAAAAAGTGGTACATATATACAATGGCATATTACTCTGCCATAAAAAGGAATGAAACCTTGCCATCTGCAACAATATGGATGAATCTAGAGGGTATTGTGCTGAGTAGAGTAAGTCAGACAGAGAAAGACAGATGCAATGTGATTTCACTTATATGTGGAATCTAAAGAACAAAATAAACAAACAGAACAGAAACAAACTCATAGATACAGAGAACATTTTGAGGGTTTCAGATGGGTGGAAAATGGGACAGGATTAAGAAGTACAAATTGGTAGTTACAAAATAGTCATGGGAATGTGAGATATAGCATAAGAAATACAGTCAATAATATTGTAATAACTATGTATGGTGTTAGAGTGCTGCTAGATTTATCGGTGTATCACTTAGAAAGTTATCTAAGTGTCTAATCACTCACTATGTTGCACACCTGAAACTAACGCAATATTATATGTCAACTGTAATTGAAAAATAAAAATATTATTAAAAAAATAAAGATGCTCCCAGTGCTCTTATTACTTAGGAAATTCCTAGGGTTCAAAGAGTTCTGTGCTAGAAATAGGGATGGAGACCAAATATATATTACAATATATCATAACAATATATAACAATATTTCATAATATCACAATATATGAAAAGCCCAGGGTCTTAGCCCAGGGTCTAAACTATGGTCTGTGAACCTTGTTTCTCTTAGCCCAGGGTCTAAACTATGGTCTGTGAACCTTGTTTCTCTCTTTCTACCTGGTCATTACCAGGTAGGCAAGTTAAAAAGTACAATGCTAGCACATAGAATTTTGGTTTCTGAGCCTAGGGAAGAGGTTTTTTTCTATTTAGCCCAGATTTTGAGTTGTATACTGTTTAGGGGCATGATGTATTTAATTTGTGTATCAGGGCCCACAAAATGGAGGCTGTCCCATTGGCACAGGCCACATCACAAACCTAAAGCTAAATCAGCCAGCACTTATGGGAAACACCTGTCAAGGAAACCTAAC
>NW_017731605.1:1812430-1813439 GCF_001890085.2 Hipposideros armiger | reverse complement strand
GATTCCTGCATGGGATGGTGGCTGTGCCCCCCTGCAACTAGACAATCAACTAGATTGAAAACAGCCACTGGACTTGGAGCTGACGGGTCCTGGAAAAAACACACTGTTACCTAATAAAAATTTTTTTTTAAATGGTTAAGGCAGTAAATCTTATCTCATGTATACTTTGCCATAATTTTTAAAAAGTAATAGGATCCTAAATGGCCTGGGGTGGTAGTGGCTTTGTTCTAACTGTGGTGAGGTGAGGTGGCAGGCAGGAAGAAAGCTGGAAGAAAGCTCCAGTGGAAGTCACTGATGGAAATTGTCCAAAGGCTTGCAGCTGATGAGTGTGGGGGGAAAATCCCAACTGAAATAATGGACCTGAAGAATTGCATTGGTGGAAGGACCTACCTTACACTTCATTTGTTAACTATAAATTTATTGAGAACTTTTGTTTAGAGGAAATGAAGGGCAAGTATAGCTGGAGTGCATGGAGCTAGAGAAAGAATTTTGTGAGATGAAACAGAAGAGTTAGGCAATGTGTCATTCAGGCAGGGTCTTATAGACCTTGATAAAGTCTTCAAGAGCAATGTGAAACAACTGAAGGATTTTAAGCAGAAGAGTGACACATCAGATTTCTCTTTTAGAAAGAACTTTGGTTGCTCAGCAGAAAATGGATTGAAATAAAATGAGTGGATAATGGGGAGCGCTTAGCCTATTGTGTGGGAATCTGTGGATTGGAGGATGTGCTACTTGATTGTGCAGGGGTAGAGTTGCAATAGCATATCCTGACAGCATGTCGTGAGCAATGGAAAAAGCATCAAAAGTGATAGAAGCCTTTGGTCTATTTCACACGTTTATATGTGTTAGGAGTGGCTATATGGGGGAGAAGAAATAATTTTAGGGCAGAAAAATGTGGTTTCCTATAAGTCAAACCTAATAAAGTATCTAGAGCCTATTGTTATAAAGAGATGGTAGATGGTAGTAGTTTGAACTAGGATAATAGCAATGCAGATGAAACTATGTAGAT